>NW_012147841.1:7758359-7759899 GCF_000956105.1 Propithecus coquereli
TGTGTCACTTTTCTCTTACTGTTTTAAACTTTTTTATATATTACTGATTTTGAGAATGGTTTCCTTCATTTTGATACTGCTTTGAGTTCACCAAGTTTCCTGAGTTTATAAATGCATGGCTTTTACAAAATTTGGGAATGTTTTGATCACTATTTGTTCAAATATTTTACCTGCCCTATTTTCTTTCTCCCCATATTTTTGGACTCCAATTCCACATATATTTAAACTTTAATATTTTCCTGTAAGACTTCTGTTAAATTTTTTCAATCACTTTTGTCTCCATTTATTATAATAGATTACATCTATTGACATATATTCATATTCAAAGACCCATTCTTCTGCTGTCTCCATATGCAGTTACAACTATCCAGTAAATTTTTATTGCATCTATTGGATATTTCATCTATAATTTCAATATTATTCTTTAAGAATCTTTTTTTTGAGATTTATTTTTTCTTCTTTACAAATATACTTTCTTCTTTACAAATATACTCCTTGTTAAACAGAGTTACAATGGTTGCTTTAAAGTTTGTCTGCTAATTCAAACATCTCAGACATGTCAGGGCTGACCCCCATTGATTGTATTTCCTGGTGAGAAAACAGATTGTTCATATGTCAAGTGACTTTAGACCATTCTGGACATTGTGAATGATATTTTGTGTAGATTCTGTTATATTCCTCTGAACAATGTTTATATTTCAGTGGGCAATTTATTTGATAAAACCACATACACACAGATTTTATCCACAACTTAAGTCTCATTTCAGACATTTGTTTTCCCCTTGCTGGGCAACTTGCAATCTGCTCTGTACTTACATGAGTCAAAGATCAGACAGAGATTTGGGCAGAGTTTTTCACAAATTTGTGTCTTTTCTTTCTGGCTTTTTCCCTTCTGGTATTCTCTTCTTTATTTTCCAGCAAATACGGTTGCCTCCAAACTCTGTCTCTTAGTTCTAGAAGTTAAAAAGATGGTACCTTTCCTACCAGAGTTTTACCTTCCCAGGTAGAGCCATAGGCAGCTTATTTTGGCTTACCCATAGAACTGAAGGATATAGAAACAGGAAACTCATCCTGAGTCAGTCTTTCTTCCAAGTTTTGGGTCTCCTTGAGTACTACCATGCTTTTTTACTCTCTCTACAGCCTTCAGGTAGTTCAGTTCAGTTGGTATCAAGAGTTTATGGTTATTATCTTTGGAAAGGCCAGTTGGTTAGAAACTTATTCAGCCACACTAGAATAGCACTGTTATCATTTATTTATCTGCTTTGTTATTATATTATTTGTATCTTCAGGGAAGAGATTGTTATTTATTTTACCAATGTGTCCAAATAACTAAGAACTGTATTTGGCATATAATTAATATTCAATTTGTGTTTGTGAAATGAATAATTTCAATATGAGGTACCTGAGAATGACTATAACTAAAGATTGGATGTATTTCAGAGAAAATATAAAACTTCATTGTAAGACACAAATTTCCCATGAATGAGAAAGCTCAATCTAAAATATTTGTGTTAATCATTTCTAAATTAATCTACAAATG
>NW_012147841.1:7761534-7762384 GCF_000956105.1 Propithecus coquereli
TATTATAAAATGAAGTAGTTATTTTAGGGTGTTGTTTGCTCAAAGATAGACAAAAATACCAATGAAATAGAAGACAAAGAAAAGAAGAAACTCTTCCGGGAAATGGCCTGAGGTGATCTGTGAAAAACGTTCACTATTCCCTTAACCCGGAAAACCCTACAAAATCATGCAAATTAATAAGTTCAAGTTTTTGTGTTCACATTGAGAACACCCCTGAAACCACCGAGGGCAGCAAGAGTGTGCATATATGAAAAGCCACCAAGTATCTGAAAGATGTCACTTTATAGAAAAGATGTACACCATTCCCACATTCCAATGGCAGAGCTGGTAGATGTGCCCAGGCCAAACAGTAAGGCTGGACACATGGTTGGTGGCCCAAGAAGAGTGCTGAATTTTTGCTGCATATGCTTAACAATACAGAGAATACTGCTGAACTTAAGGGTTTAGATGTAGATTTTTCTGGTCTTTGAGTACATCTAGGTGAGTAAAGCACCCAAGATACACCAATTTTCTTACAGAGCTCATGGTCCAATTAACCCATACATATGAGTGCCCCCTGTAACATCAAGGTGATCCTTGATGAAAAGGAATAAATTGTTGCTAAACCAGAAGAGGAGGTTGCACAGTAGAAAAAAGATATTGCAGAAGAAACTGAAGTAACATAAACTCTGGCACAGAAATAAATTAGGTATAAAATATACACAAATAAAAGTGAAAAAAAGACAAGAAGCAGAGCCACATATATGGATATATCATTTATGGCAGGTGACATATAAAATCAACGAATTATTTAACAAATGGTGCTAGGAAAATTAGTTATCTGATGTAAAAATAATATTTTATCACTTAT
>NW_012147841.1:7766169-7767738 GCF_000956105.1 Propithecus coquereli
TTTTGAAGGAGAAAAATGTAAAGAAAAAAAAAAGGAAGAATTTACAACTATGTCCCAGATGGTAGCTGGCTTTAGTGCCTCTTGCTCCAAGAAGGAACAAATATTCTTAAGTGAATTCATATCTAAACCTTCAATTCTTGGTGTGTGTATTCTCTCCTAACATAGGTCTGTCTGAAAATGTGCCAAGGTATATTTTGAGTTGTCTTTTCCCATCACCCCCTTTGCTATTAAAGATGATCTTTATCAATTTTTTTAGTGAATGTTGGTAGGTATCAAACTGCTGTCATATTTAGATTCTATTAAATACGATAAACAAATGAGGTAGTTCTATTTTAAAAATGTCAATACTTGCCCTTTGTCATAAATTATGTTTTGAAATTATTTAAACATAACAAAAAATGTCTGATGTGAATCTAAAAAGGTTCAAGGGGTTTACAGTTGTTTAAATTTATTTTACAGTATATGTACAAACAATTTGAAGACAATTGTATAAAGAATACAGTTAAACAACAACCTTAGTGAGTAATGTGGATTTTACTGAAAATCTGATGAGGGAGATAGCTCACCAATAATTTTAAAATGTTTTACTAGATGTTTTTGTTCTCCACAGCTTATACTGCCACGGGAGTTTTTGGCTTGTTTTTCCATGTTCGCTCATGCTTATAGGTTTACAGCCTTCCTTTTCTCTTTGTGCTTCAATTTACATCTGCGCTTTGGGCTACAGAGCACTCACCTTTCTTAGAAACCAGTTCAGCAACTATCTTTACTTTCTTGAGCCTGATTTTGGGCTATCCCTTGGTGAAAATTATAGCATCCTTTGGGGATATATATATGACTGGAAGAAAATTCTCCAAAATTTGAATATTTATGGAGAATTTTCATATTCTTTTCTATGCCTTTCTGTATTTTTTCCAGAATGTCTATGAAAACTTTTTCTAATAATAAAAAGTAAGTTATGAAAAATCAAAACATAAAAATCGAAGCCATGGACTAAAGATTTATGGGAAATTAAAAATGATAAAGGTAGCATCACAAGTCAATGGAAAAGGGGTGGATTATTTTTTTAAACAGTATTAGAAAAATTTAAAAAGCAATAGTTTTAGATCCTCACCTCATACCATGTTTGAAAACAATTCAGATAATGAATTCAAAGTAACAGATAAAACTGTATTTAAAAAACTTAAAGGAAAATATAGGCTAATGTCTAACCTATCGTACATATGAGAGGACATTCTAGGTATAAAAATGGTCAAAGAAATCACAAAGAAATGCACTACATAATTACTGAAATTTTCAGCAGATCAACTGATCCCGTAAACAATGTGAAATGTTACTAATATTAATATAACTTAAATTCCCAGATCCTATAGTTAGATGTCATCTATAGGGCATTTACATAGTTGCTACACAAAGAATAAACATATTATTAGATAATTGGATCCATTGCTTTAAATGTCTGGAGGTTGAAGAGAACACATTGACCATATTATTTGGAAACCTAGCATACTGTTTAAAAACATTCATTTCCTATGTTTCCCAGCTTTGTGGAATCCTCTTCTCAGTTCACAG
>NW_012147841.1:7767788-7769163 GCF_000956105.1 Propithecus coquereli
TGTACAACCTAGGTAGAAATTGGGATGATACAAAATTTAAAGGTATAATACCCATTCACACTCATCAGATGGCAAAAGTTAAGTTCTGAGAGCGCCATGCATTGGCAAATGGCAACTTACAAAAACTGTTAGTGGTAGTGTAAACTGATACCAATTTTTCAATATCTGGCAAAGTTGAAGATTTGCATAGTTTAAATCCCAGCAATTCTACTCCTAGTACTATATCATAGGAAAACCCTATCACTTGTGTACAAAGAGACAAATGCAAAACTGTTCATGAATATTTGTGATAGTATAGATTTATAGTAACCTATGAGTTCATAAACATGAGACTATAAATAAAATGCAATATCTTTATACAAAAGAATATTATAAAGCAGCTGAAATGAATTAGCTAGAGATGCATGTATCAACATAGATAAATGTGAAAACATAATATTAAATAAAAAATGTAAATGGTATACACAGCATGGCATCATTTATAAATGCATTTAAGGATGAAAAAACAATATTATATATTTTAATGGCTCCATACCCATATCATAAATATACATAAACTTGCATAGGAATGATGAAAACCAAATTCAAAACAGTAGTTAACTGTGAGCAGTGAGATGAATGATATCAAAAGCAGATTAAGAGTAAAATATACAATTTCTTAAATGGCTGGTGTATACATGGATGTTCATTATATTATTTGCTATATATTTTTGTATGACTGAAAGATTTTCTGTAAAAATGGGGATAATAAAAGTACCTGCATAATAGTGTTGGTTTGAGAATTAAATGAGATAATACTTACAAAAAATTTTCATAAAATGATATAAATTGGTGAGGCAGGAATAGATTTTCCATAAATATTAATAACAATAACCAGTTAGAATTTGTAATGAAAAAATACATCATGAAAAATCTAGCTATATCAGTAAATAAAAACATTACAAATGTAATAAATCAGAACTGTTTTAAAATTTATGATATTATTGGGATAAATACCAACTCAAATAAATCGAAAGATAAACTGGGCCCCTAGATAAGACTGAAATTTGTAGAGATGTTACTCCGTCAAGAATCAATTTATATGTTAATCATATCATAAGCATAATTTAAAGGCAAATCTCTAACATGGACGTATGTTTCTAAAGAATTTTGGCAAAGGGATAATATTTTAATAATGGAAATATTTCTAAATCAATATGAAAAAAATAAGATTCCAGAAGAATAAATAGGCGAAGGAAATGAGCAAGTAATTTACAAATGATGAAATAGAAATATCCAATAAACGTAAAAAAATGCTCAATCACATTAGTTATCAGAACTATAATATTAAAAGAGCACATATAAGAATAACATCTATTGGATGTTGGGCAGGGGG
>NW_012147841.1:7770988-7785272 GCF_000956105.1 Propithecus coquereli
ACAGATAAAACTATATTTAAAAAACTTAAAGGAAAATATAGGCTAATGTCTAACCTATCGTACATATGAGAGGACATTCTAGGTATAAAAATGGTCAAAGAAATCACAAAGAAATGCACTACATAATTACTGAAATTTTCAGCAGATCAACTGATCCCGTAAACAATGTGAAATGTTACTAATATTAATATAACTTAAATTCCCAGATCCTATAGTTAGATGTCATCTATAGGGCATTTACATAGTTGCTACACAAAGAATAAACATATTATTAGATAATTGGATCCATTGCTTTAAATGTCTGGAGGTTGAAGAGAACACATTGACCATATTATTTGGAAACCTAGCATACTGTTTAAAAACATTCATTTCCTATGTTTCCCAGCTTTGTGGAATCCTCTTCTCAGTTCACAGATACGAAAACTTAATCTTAACTTTCATGCAGTGATGCAACTCTCCAGTACGGGCCCTTCTAATCTGGAAGCTCAGTGCTTCTAATCTAATGTTCCTTGTGGTAAGCAAGACCTTTGTTCTTCAGAACAAACAATTGCCCACTTAGTCTTGTTGAAGTTCCAGTGGGATGAAAAAGGGAGAGTTTAAGCAAAGGGGCCCATGATGACCCAAGGCCCATGGGTCCTCCGCTCCAACTTCAATCAGGACAACATTCCATTTTCTCTGTTAAATACATGAGGATTCCAAGACAGATTCTGTATGACTAAAGTATTCTGTTGCAAATATACAAGGTGTTTGAAAAATGCACATTAGTTAAACATTTGTATATTAATTATGGCCATTTCTTCAAATGTCTACTGCTATTAAACCAGAAAAAAAGTTCCTGTCTTTGGAATTAGATGTAAATCAGGAAGTATGAAACAATAATTGTATTCTCAATTAAGTACTCAACAAATGAACAACTAAAATTTCTCCTGCTTGCAGAGTTCCAGAAGGCTTCTCAGTGATATGCTGTTTAGTGTTTGTAGAATATCGCCAAAGAGAATGTGAATTCCATAGAGATTACTTTTTGCCAGTAATAATTTCTAGTGCCATCTAACCTTGGCTTATCACATAAAGAAAACCAATGTATTCTGAGCATTTAGACAAAGAAGTTAAAGCTTTTAAAATTTGTCTGTAGTGGGTATCAATATTTCTCTTTTAAGTGATAAGGCTATGATTACAGTATTTCATTTAAGAGTACAGTTTTTTCCTGTACCAGTGTTATTGATGGGAGTTGGCTACTTCTATATAATCTTCTCACATAAATTTTTTTATATTGCACCAAATAGCACAAACAGAAATGAATCTCATTAAGGCAGAATTCTTTCAGCAGAGCTGCTTACCTGAGTTTTTTATCTTTTGGTATAGAATCTTCACTCTGATAGTTAGGTTGGTCACTGTTCAGGTCACTGTTCAGAATTTAAAAATTCTGGGATTTTTTTTATCTTGTACAAGAGATATGTTGATGTAGGAACATGTATGAGGGTAAGTATGAAAATGTATGAAAGTAAGATTCACATAGCTCTTCTATGTGCCAAGCACTGTTCTAGGCCATTTATATGTAATAACTCGTTTAGTCTTTACAACAACCTTAGGAGGAAGGTACCATTATTATTTCCTTTTGGAAGACAAAGACAGTGAGTCACAGAGAAGGTCAGTAATTTACCAAGTCCACACCGTTATTAAATGCTGAAGTCAAGATTAGAACCCACACAACCTAGCTCTAGGTTAGTCTCCTAAGCACTTGACTATACTGATTCAAATGGACATTTTGGAAAATATGTATAATTTGACTTATGTTTAGGAATGTATAGTGTATATAAAGATGTCCTGATATGGGTTTTTGGATCTCCCTTTGTAACTGGCATGTGGCTAATGCCACTCAGTTCTAGTCCCCTTCAGATGCCCATTCATTCTTTCCACAGATATTTATTGTATACCTACTAATGCTGTGGGTGAATATGTTTACATTCAGTGAACATCTATTGTTTTTGCCCATTCATCATCCATTCTCCCTTTTACTGATAGCAGCATTTCAGTTTTGTTTGGGCAACTACACATTCCCCATCATAAGCAGACCTAGAGAGAATGGCCTCTACTGGCCTCAGATGTGCCCCAAACTGGTCCACTAGGACTTTCACCTGAGAATATGAATCTTAAATGGAGCGATAAAAGGATAAATAAAACAGCACTGATTTATTTCTATGGCATGGTCTTGGCACTGATCACTTTTCCTGTGTTTTAGCTCACTGTAGCTACCATGTTACCTACACTTTTTGTCATGTTCCTCAGTTTTTCCTTCGATGTTCTGGGCTAATTCATGTCCTTTTGGTCATTTACTTTTTTTGGTTAAGTTCGCCTGTTGAGTGTGTTTGTTGCTTGCAACCATAATGCCCTAGCTGGTAGAGAAATAAATCTGGACACTTCACACATAAAACTTACAGTCTAGTGGGAGAGACTACCATATCAATGAAAATGTAAATTCATTATAGAAAATACCCTCTCGCATGCAGAGTTAACTGTAAGACAAAGGAAGCACAGGGCTCGAAAGAGGCACATAGGAGGAGCACCTGCATTGGGCTTGCCAGGCCAGGGAAGGTTTCTTCAAAGCATTGTTTTATGTGACATGAAAGATCAGTGAAAATTTCTAGGCAAAGAAAAAGTTATCATAGGCAGAGAGAGCAACACATGCAAAGGTCTGCAGATGATGACTAGATGCAGTGATAAAGTCAAGGAGATGAAGGAAGAAAATTTATTGTGACTGGATCATACAGATTGGGAGAGCAGTGTTAAGGAATTTGGATTTTGTCTTAAAAGTCTTGAGAAGCCACCTAAGGATTTTAAATAAGAAAGAGACGAAATTAATTTTGGATTTTAGAAAAATTGTCCCAACAGGTTGGGGATTGATTGGATTATTTTAAGCCCCAAGGCAGGAAGATCAGTGAAGAGGTTGTTTTGGAGCTCAGTCCAAATCTGATTGCGGACTGCTCTAAAGTGGAGGCAGCAGAGATGGCAGATGGATGTCTCATGGAAAAACTTGATAGGACTGGGAATTCTGGGAAGATGGCTGCCAGAATGCTGCTGCCTCCCTCTCTAATTCAACCTCATTCCTTTTAACTCTTCTAACTTAAATGCTCTAGGGTCTATGAGACATAGGGATCCATGCACCCAGAGTGGCTTTTCTCCTTCTCACAGGATAGATGTCTGTGATGGGCAGATTGTAGGGTGTCTCCCATGATCCTCACACATAGTGTTCATGGCCTTGCGTGATTCCATTCCTTTGAGTGTGGGCAGAACCTGTGATTCCTTCTAGTCCTATAGAGTATGGCAAAGGTGGCAGGATGTACGGTGATCACATTATATAAAATTGTAAGGCCTCTCTTGAGAGGAGACTCTTTCCCTTATTTACTAGTATTAATGAAGCACTCTGCCAAGTGTGAGCTGCCATATAGAGGGAGCCATGCAGCAAGAGGCTGGGGCCCTCAGTGGGCAGCCTATGAGGAATCGAATGCCACCAACAAAGAAGGGGGCTTGGAAGCAGATCCTTTCCCAGTTGAGCCCAAATAAAAACCCAGCCCTGGTGGACACCCTTGATTATAATCTTTCAAAGGACCCAATTAGGCTATGTCTCGAGAAGCTGGGAGAAAAAAAAATACGTGTCGATTTAAGTTGTGAAGTTTGTGGTAATATTGTAATGCAGCAATAGGTAACCAATACAATGGCCAAGGATTGTAAAGCGGCATGCTCTGGAAAGAATATGACCTATAGCAATTTGAAGAAAACTTAAAGAAAACTTGGGCCTTGAAGAAAACCAGAAACTGGCTGTATACCTGGTCTCCTCAGCCCCCAAAGGCCAAGAGAGAAGAGCACAAGGGAGCTAAGGCCCAGTGAAGGTAAACACTGGTGAGCATGAGAAACCCAGAGTATTGGAAGACTTTTTCCAGATGTTTAGGTTGGGAACTAGGGCCAGCCTGGTTCTAAATCCTCAGAAAACAAGGGGCAAGAAAATGACAACTTTCATCTCTTGTGGGATGGTAGACAGTGAGGAGAGTCCAAGCACCAGAGGTGAACCGGAGTGAGCCCAGCAAAGAAAAATAATAATCTGTCTGAGGAGGCCCTGCAGCCAGAAGATGGGTCAGAATATACAGGGTCCACATGCAGTGAAATGGTTTCTCAAATGGTTCTTGAATGGTTCTCGAATGGCTCCCCAAAGGCCATGGGAACAGAAAAGTAATAATAGCACTTAGGTAGAGTTGAATATAACTAAAAAATGTGATTTCCCAGTGTAACCTAATTCAGACAAACTGGAGGAAAGGATGATCACTGTTGACAGCCAAATTAATGACCTGGAAGACCAAGAGAAACTTTAATATAAAAGGCGAATGGAATAAAGGATTACTGTCTTTTAGACATATTAATATATTTAAAAAGATATATACATATCCTGGAAATAATTTTGAAATCCAAGAAAAAGAAAAATCTTGCAGATAGCAAGTTATTCATACATGAAAAGGAATCATACTAGCATCAGATTTCTCATCTGTAACATCTGAAGCTAGAAAATAGTGAAATAAAATATCTTAGTACAGTGAGAAAAGACCAACCCCAGCTAAGATATTACTTACATGTGTGGGGGAAAGAAAGACACTTATAAAAGTTTTGAGTTCTAAATATATCATTAGGCATGTTTTCTAGGGGAAATAACAATGAAAGGACATTGACCTAAACAAACAAACGAACAAACACCAGAACCAAAACTTCATGGTAGAAGAAGATGAGAAGAAATAGTGATTAATACACTTAGTTTATTACATATAGACAATCTAAATGCCTGGAAAGAGATGACAGGGGTAGCTGCATACTAAAAGGGAATTTTTGATAATAGTCTAGAAACAAAAGTATTAAATTCTTGGAAATTAAATCTTACTGTAGGGGTGAAGGTACAAAGAGGGAAGAAATTGAAGTATTTGAAAGCTCTGTTTCTGGGCCAGGATGAAGGTAGGAAGGCAAGAGAGGGAAGGAAGTGAAATTTTACAATATGCCACTCGAGAGCTCCGTTCAATGCAATGGCACTCCCTGTACAATATTATTAAATGTCTGGGCATTTCAGTTGTTTTTCAGGAGGTTACTGTTGAATTACTTCATGCTGAATATTGCATGGAATACAATACTCTAAACTGCCTCACCATTTTCTCCACTTCTGCAAAGCATCTTGAAACCTTAACAAAAGAGTTGTTTCATTCAGCAAAGCATTGGTGAATGAGTAAGAAAGGCTACTGATGCTCAGTTGGAATTCCCTAAATGTTTTACTTCTTTTGGCAATTACCAAAATCGCTAGTGTTGGTAGTGTCAAATGTATGACCTTCCATACTCCTAACAGCCCCTATTCATTTGCAGGGAGGCTAGAACTGTAGCAGCCTAAACGTGCCTGCAATTACCTTTCAGTGCTGCAGAGTACCTCCCCAGGTAGCATCTCCTCCCCCTATACTTAACCTTACTGTTCTTATCTGTATTCTGGGGGTCCTAGTACTTCTGCATTTTGTATTTATTTCTCTCAACTGACTCTTTTGCATCCATGCCTCCGCTGTGAGAAGTCTGTGCAGTAACTCTTGGTACCAGATGCTTTTCTCTCCTCACTGTATCCCCTACAGACCCTCGAGGCTCTAGCCCTGGTTCAGTGCTTCATGCTCCTTCTTGTCCCTGAAGTATGTTCATAAAAATTATAAATATCACCAAATGCCATCAACAACAATATCAAAGCTCTATAGATCATACTTTCCCTGAGGGATTACTTTCTCAAATGAAATCTTACTTGGGACTTGGAAAGCAGTATGTTTCTCATTAGAGCAAGTCTCCAAGAACAAGAAGCTATCCACTCTTCATTTTAATCATCTGAAGACCTTCAGTGAGAGGATGTTCCAAACATAAAACCTCTGTATACACCTTCATTTCTAGTTTATTTGACAATTTTAAGTAGGATCATTTTTATTCGTGGTGAAATTTAAATTAAAAAATAGGAATGAAAGTAGGAAGGACCGCAGCTCCCAGATTAAGAAAAAGACAACAACAACAACGATGCTTTCAGAGATAAAGGATTGAGATTTGGGATGTTAAATTGAGCCCGGAAAAGTGATCTGGAGCTGGCTGTCCAGATGTCAAGGGTTGGACTCAAGACAAGAGGAAGATGGTAAGAGCAAGAAGGAGGAAATAAGCTGCTGGACCTGAGCTATCTGATCAACATCTGGAAGAGACATATTAAAAAGGAGAAATGGCATAGTGGAGACGAAAAGGAAGAGAGGAAATTGGAGTATAGTGGATTTGAGATCAAAAGAGATAATGAAGCCACAGCTGAGGAAGAAATTCTGAAGACTAAGAGGAGGTTGAAGCTGTGTGAACTTACATGGGAGTCGGTGGACTAAGAATTGGGCAGGGTAGTTGTTCAGGAAAGAAGGGACTGATGGAGAGTACAAAGAAGCAGTTGAAGCTAAAGGTCAGTGAGAAAGTGAGAAAATTAAGAATAGGACATTGAGGAGAGATTGCTGAAATGAGAGTTGAGGGATAGGCAGGGACCAAGGAAGCTTCAGGGAGCTAAGCCAGGGTCACCAAAACATAAGCAGGCAGTAGAGGAGAGTCAAACGCGGTACGTGCGGGCTTCAGAAATAGTCCTCCTGGGACTGTGCGTGCTGAGGCTCGCAGTGAGTGAGGTGAAGTGTCATCTTGGCACTACCTAAAATATTCTCATGAACCACCAGTGATACCTGTACTGTACCTTGGCAAACCCTGCTATAGAACAAAATCTCTGGGACAATGCATGGCTTATTGTAAGCATTCACATGTGTGCTCTAGGATTTTATAGGAGAGGGGGTCCACTATAACCATCATATCCATGTCCTCTTGCATTTTATCTTATCAGTTTACAGGGAAGGTCATACATTATGAGAGAAGAAGGCTGCTGTTAGGAGAAGAAACTAGCATTGCATTTGATTGTATGCCTTTCCAGGTAAGCAATTATGTAATACCACTGAAAAGGAATAATGGTATTTAATCACGTAATATTAAATGGACTGTATTCAGGAGGATTTTTATACCTTAGCCAGGTAGAGCTATAGAGTATAAAGGTGTTAACCTGTCCTTAAAATTTTAATGGCTGGCTATCTCAAGACCTGTCTGATGTAGGGTAGAAAGGGGGTGGTTCATTTCCTCCCTGCCCATCATAGAGGATTACAGCAAGCACCCTTGTAACAAAAGGTTAACAAGAGAAGAGCATAATAAATTTATTAATGTGCATAAGTGTGAGCCACACAAAAATAAAAATTCAAAAAAAGGGTAAGATGGTTGATGCTTAAATATCTTCTTCACTGGGGAGAAGGATGGGGGGATGCTGTACATGAATGCCCCCACTCAAGACCTGACAATGATTTGCAAATTATTCTCTTTGGATGCTAAAGGGAACCTAAAGACAAACAATAGCAATGGGAGAGGCAGAACAGCATTGTGAGCAAAGGTTGTTTACCATGCAACTGCAGTCCCCATGGTAATCTCTAGGAGCTGCCCCCAGAAAAATAGATCAAAAGTCTGTCTGAGCCTGGAGATGATTTTCAGTCTCTTCTCTTCTTTAGTGGTTAGTCTTTCCCAGTTATTTGATGAGATTCCTAGGCAGGTGGTTTTAAGAAAATTACATTTTTTTTAGTAGAAGTTTTCTCAGTCAGATTAAAAAAAATTGTCAGAAAGATCCTCTCCCTGTACTTTGGAAAAGAAAGAGGATCAGAAAGGCAAGTAGAAAGGGGAAGGTAAGAGAGAGACATTAGTTCAGCATGTCCAAGTGCCATGTTTTGGAGTATCATTTTCCAAGCCCCAACACTGATCATTAACACATCCTGGAACCACACAAATCTGACTCCATAAAGCAGATGAATACAAATTCATCATTACCATAGGTCCATGAATGGGAGTGGGTCAGCAATTAAGCAATTGTCTCTCAGTTCCAACCCATCTTCTCTAGTTGGCTTTGTGAACTGTGGCTGATACTCTGAAAATTACATTTCTCCTTTGCCATCTGGCTGTTTGTTAAGCTTGGCCAATAGTTTGGCATCGGAAGGAAGACAAAAGACAGGGAGGAAAGAAAGAACTTGCTTCTTCCTATTTGCTTGCTTTTCCTGTTGGTGTCAGCCCACAAATCTCTCTCCCCGCTAATTCCACAAACAGTTTGCTCCCATTTTCAGATTCTTCTGCCACTCTCAGAATCAGCCTCACTGATGCTAAGGTATTAGCACAAGCTGAGTAGTGCCCACTCCCTCAGAGGTCTAGGTCCCAACTCTGGTCAGATCCCTGAAGTTCCTCCCTTAGGCTTCTAGGTTCTGATATTCCCAACCCCCCTCTTCGTGGGATGGGCAGAACAAGAGATGGCAGCTTCTTCCTGCAGTTTCTATCTCTGTGTTGCGTGAGTGTTCCCATTTTGCCTTGTCAGCCCTCCAGTATCTAACCAATACTTAATATAATTGCTTACTTAATTTTTTGCATTAAATTATCTCTGATAAAATAACTGTGAAGTTTCCATTTTTATGACTGAATTCTAACAAAATTCAGAGATCTACAAGGTCCTCTGCAGTGAATTATATAGAAAGCCTCTCAAAATTCTTTTTAAATCTATCTCTTTCCAAGGTATTCTATTTCTTGCAGTTGCTAAAAATGAGTCCACTTATTGTCATCCAGCTGTCCCAGATCATGTTTCACTTCTGAGGGCCATCACCTCTCTCTTAATCCACTACACCCACATATGCATTTCAAAAACATAACTATACGACTCTCCCACCCTTGGGAAAACACATAAGAAACATTGATGAGATCTTTCCCTCTCAATGTTTTCCACTCCCTTTCTCAAAAATTAGCCCCCATGAAATTCTGACAGAAGAGCAAAATGGTCACCTTTCTAAATATTTTAATTAGTTAATCTTTGTGCCCTTCTATAAAAAGAAGCATAATAGACACTTAATATCACCAGAGGTCCTTCATATATAAGATCTTATTTTTCCTTCTCCTCGATCGAACAAACAGTATTTCTCTCGAAATGCTGCTTCACTTAGTGTGATTCATTAGAATCCCTCTTACCAAATGTGTGATAAAACACATCGGCATTATGATTTAATACAGGTCCCATTAATTGTCTGCTTCCTGTGAAGCACTGCTACAAAACAAGACTCTTGACCACAAATATGGCCCTATTTACCTGATTGGAAAGTGCAAAACACTTCACATTAGATATCCAAATGGTTCTTGCAATTCTGCTTGAGACAAGCTTTCTACCATTAGAAGCAAACTGGGGAGATGTCACTTACAACCTGAGCCTTGGATTTTCCCTGAGAGGTTCTTTTGAGGGTAGAGTTTATCTCTTACTTAAAAGGACTCTTTAAGCCATCATAAATGTGTGTTATTCTACTGTGAAGCAGGAGAGATCTCTTCTAGTATCAATTGTAGATATATTCTCTTTCCTATCAGAAATGAAGAGTACATAATTGTATTTATGAATTCTTAATTCTTTGACTTTCAAGGGGAGGATCAAGGTTTTCTCATTTTTCATCAAAAGATAGTATGAAACAGGACAGAATAAGGCTGAAGAGGTACTTCTGAAATGGCAGTGTAAGGAGCTTTATGAACTTTCTCCCCAGTGCAGCAACCATAATTGCTGAAAATTAGATTAATATATAGATAGATATGAGAATTTCTCCATCTAAAGTCTCTGAAATTGTCCTAGGGGCATACAGAAATAGAAAAAAAGAACGTATTCCAGAAAATCTAATAAAATAAAATCTTGATAAGAACTGTGAGAATATGTGGCATTTGAACCATGACCTGCTGCCCATCCTCAACTCAATGAAAATGAATTTTTACTCCTGGAAGATGTTGCGAAAAAGAAAGGGTCTATATCCCCTCAGATTCCAGCCTTGGGCTTTGATTTCTCTTAGGGTGAGAGGAGGCAAAATGCTAGCACTCAGCACCCTCAGATTCATAGCGCAGAACCTCTCTTCCAGGCAAGAGTGACTGTGAGGTCTGTGGCTTCCCTCACTACATAGCTCCCAACTGTATGCTACAAGTCCTACCCAAGGCATGACAGGACAAGAAGCCTGGGCCCAAATCATCTCAACCCAAGCTTGCTTGTTGGTTAGAAGTTCCATGCCAGAAGAGGCAATCTAAGAAGACCAGTGGCTACTGTCCTTGCCAGCACTTCACTCATGAAATAGAGGTGTCATCTTGAGAGAAATGGGCCACTATCTTCATTTCCAGCTTCAGAGCAGTGGCAGAGAGGTTTTGCCTAGGGAAGAGGCAGGTCTTAAGAAGAGAGATCTTGGTGGCTGTCCCCAAGGAACTGACTTTATTTAGAACAAAGAATGGGAAATTTCAAGTCTAAAGGCTGCTGTCAAGAACTATGGTGATTTTGGTGGTAGAAGTTAAGAGGTTGATAACTCTATGCTGGGAAAAAAGCCCTATTGTAGACCAGCTAAAAGTTTAACACAGAGAATGAGGGAAAGAATCAGCTAACGTAGCACTTCTGGGGCCTCAGCTAGGCACAAGGATTAGCCTCAATGACTATCCCCATGAAAGGCCCCAAATTGAATTGGATCAGACTGTGGAGCAATTATGCCCAGGACATTGTCAAAAACAATAGAACAATCAGCCATCAATTCATAGAGGCTAACACCTGGGTGTGATAACATTGGAGACAGATCAGTTAGAAGCCTAACAGAGAGATCATGGAAAGAGACACACAAAGAGATCCCTTCTAAAGCCACTGTCCTCCCAAGGTTAGTATTCACATTGCCAATGCTGTCCTTTGAAGAACAACATCAGAAGATGCGCAATGAAGGAAAAATAGACTTCATTGAAATAGTCCACTGAAGTCAATAAACAAATAAGCAAGCAGCAACAACCAACCAAGGGCAAGAATGAATCTATACCCAGAGATATGTCATCTAAAATGTCCAATTTTCAACAAAAATGTATGAGACATGCAAAGAAACAGGAAAGGGTGATCCATACACAGGAAAAAGCAGCCAACAGAAACTGCCTCTGAGAGGGCTCGGATGTCAGACTTAGCAAAGCACTGCAAAGCAACTGTTATAAATATATTCTAAGAACTGAAAGAATTATTACTTAAACAAGTAAAGGAAAGCGTGATGATGCCATCTTATCAGAGAATGTTAACACAGAGATAGAAATTATAAAAAGAGAAACAAGAGGAAATTATAGAAATGAAAGCATAAAAAATGAAATGAATAATTCACTAGAGAAGCTTGACAGTAATTAGAACTGGCAGAAGAAATAATTAGCATACTTGAAGCTAGACTGATAGAGAGATTATACAATTCAAAGGACCCGCTAGAGAAGAGAATGAAGGGAAATTAACAGAACCTCAGAGAAATGTGGAACACTAAGCACACTCTCAACTCTCAACCATGAATCTCACATCTAAAAAAACTATCTTTCAAAAATTAAGGTAAAATAAGGCACTCCCAGAAACAAACAAACAAACAAAAAACTAATAGAATCTTTGCTAACAGACTTGCCTTACAAGAAAGACTAGAGGAAGATCTTCAGACTGAAAAAAAATGATACTACATGATTACCACATGAAACAAACAAACAAACAAACAAACAAAAACCAAAAAGCACCAGTAAAGTTAATTATGTAGATAATTTTAAAAAACATTATATTATGTATTTCTTCTAATTTCTTCTCTCACTTGAGTTAAAAAGCAGTTCTATAAACAATATGGCTATAGTTGTACTATTGGGCCTATAACATGTAGAAATATGTTTGCCAATGACATATGATAAAAAAATGACAATAACAGATCAAAGGAAGCAGATGGGAGTAAACTTGCCTTGAAGTAGGAAAATTACACCATATGGCAGCTCAAACTCTTAGGAAGAAATGAAGAGAATCAGAAATGGTATAAAATAAGGTTACTATAACAAACTCTGTAAATAAATACTAGGTCTCCTTTATTGTCTCAGATTTAAAAATAACAAAAATGTAATAACTATAACAATATACGTCTGGGTTTGTAACATATATAGGCATAGAAACAGAATCATATAGAAGTAACATTTCTATTTCACATTAGAATTAAGATAGTATACATTTTAGCCAGATTGTGATAAATTAAGATACATGTTATAATCCCCAGACTGACAACTAAGAAAATAACTTTTAAAAACAGTAAAAAAGTATAGTAAAGGGATTAAATTGCTACACTAGAAAATATCCACTTAATGAAAAGGAAAGCAGTAAAGGAAGATCAAAACGACAAAAACCAAATGAGGCATATAGAAACAAAAGAGTGAAATAGCAGATTTAAATCCACCCACATCAATAATAACACTTAGTGTAAATGAATAAACGACCCAATTAAATGTCAGATATTCTCAGACTAAGCTGAGTGCAATGGTTTGTGGGAGGAATGTTTGTGGCCACTAGTTCAAGATTAGTCTGGCAACATAGCAAGACCTTGTCTCCAAAAAAAAAACTCAGACTAGACAGAAGAAGAAAGAAAAAAATGAAAAGATCTAACGGTACATTGTCTCCAAGAGATACATTTTAAATTCAAAGATACTAAAGATACGAAGAGTTTTAACGTAAAAAAAAAAAAAAAGCTTTCACTCTATAAGAAAGCTGAAGTGGCTATACTAATATAAAACACACTTTGAAACAAAAAAAGTCACGAAAGATAAAGAGGGACATTTTGTAATTATAAAAGAGTCTAGGTACATGTACACTTAACCACAGAGCTGCAAAATATATAAAGCAAAACCTGACGTGATTAAAGGGAGAAATGAACAATTTATAAGTAATAGTTGTAGATTTCAATATGCCACTTTCAATAATGGTTTTAAAAAACTAGGCAGAAGGGGAGGTCGGGGAAGATGGCCGATTAGGGGTGACCTCCTGGCTCTCTGCTCCCAGAGTGGGAGGTGAAAAAAGCGGACACCCACCCACACACACACACACACACACACACACACACACGAGTGAGGCGCTCCCCTGCAGGATTGGCTTCGTGAATCTACAGAGAGGCAGCGAGGGACAGGCAGTCCCGCGGATAGAGTCAGGTGAACTCAAAAAACACTCGCAAATTACCGGAGAGTTGGGACAAAGGGGAAAGGCAGCGCGGGACAGCCACGCCCGCGGCGGGCACTCCCGGACGGGGAGATCTGACTCACAGGAAGACAACTCTTCCCTCACCAAACCCAACTCCCACGCAGGCAGGGAAGTGCGGGAGGTCGGTGCGAGGTGGTGGCGCAGACCGACAGGCGGTGGGGAGCCGAGACAGGAGCGGGGGTCCATTTCGAATGCAGCGGAGTGCAGCGCTGGGTCGGCATCGGAGGGGAGGGACAAGCCGGAGCGCGCGCTCCCCGGATCGGACGCCGCCCGAGTCCACAGGGGAGAGTTTGGAGGCGGCTTCTTGCCACAGGAGACCTCCAGGACTGGATCAGGGGAGGGGAACTCCATAAAAGAGGCTCTACCTTCGGAAATCGCTGAAAGTTCCGCAGGTGCTGGGAGAGACACAGCACAGTGGCGCCCTGGGTAGGGCGCGCGGCGGGCCAGCAGGCGGCCCTGGGGCACACCTCTGGGAATAGGCAATGGTGGACCCCGGTTCCGGATGCCCTCCCGGTGCAGTCGGCTTCAGCGCTGACTAGCAGGGGGTGGGCAGCTGCAATTCGGGGACCCCAAAGCCTGCGACTGTGGGGACTTGTTGCTCAGGCGTCCGCCTGAGTCATAGCCGCTGCCTCTGCGGCAGAGCTGGTCGCGCCCTGCGAGGAGAGGCGTACAGCCACTTTTTCTCCCGAATCTGCGGAGTCTGTCGCAGCCACAGACTCAAGCCCCACCTCCGAAAGAGCGGAAAAGAGAGAAAGAGCGATATTGCTGCCGAGTTTCCAGGCGGTCTCCGGCGGCCCTGTTCCACTCAGTCGCTGGCGCTGTCCGCAAAATGATGGGGAACTGAGAGTGAATTGAGGGAGACTGCTTATAGAACTGTGATCCGGGACACATAAGTCCCACTCTGCCCGGCGATTCGACCTCCGTCCCAACATACCGCGCTAAAGGGCCGGCCTCTGCCACTAGGCGGAGTAAAGGGCCATTTTTTTTCCTCTTTTAAATTTTTTTGTATAGTAGTGATCTGAGACGACATAACTAGCCCCTCCGCCAGGCGACTCGACCCCTACCCACACATCGTGCCAAAGGACCTGCCTCTGCCTCCAGGCAGAGTAAAGGGGTCGTTTTCTGTGTGGGTTT
>NW_012147841.1:7789202-7791655 GCF_000956105.1 Propithecus coquereli
ACAATGGAATATTACTCAATCATAAGAAATGACAGTGATCTAGCACCTCTTACACTTTCCTGGATTAAACTTAAACCCATTATCCAAAGTGAGGCACCACAAGAGCAGCAGAACAAGATCCATTTGTACTCACCATCAAATTGATATTAACTAATCAACACATAAATGCACATATCAGAACAACATCTATTGGATGTTGGGGAAGTGGGAAGGCGGCGGGAGGAGGGGGGAGGAGGGAGGAGGGTCTGGGTATTTGTATACACAAGGAGTGCAATGCACACTACCCGAAGGATGGACATGTTTGAAACACGGACTGGGTGGGGGGGCAACCAAGGGCAACACACATAACCTAACATCTGTACCCTCATAATATGCTGAAATAAAAAAAAAAATTAAAAAAAAAAAGAAATTAAAATCAATTAAAGACAAAAAAAAAAAAAAAACTAGGCAGAAGATCAAGGAATAAATAGAAGCCTGGAACTGTACTCTTCCACAGAAATATCAGAGGGTTTATTGTATTATAAACTACCTAGACTTAACAGACATTTATAGAATATTCCACCAAACAAACTGCAAAATATTCATTCTTTTCAAATGCACATCAACCATTCTCCATAGGGACCACTATAAGGTCATGAAAAAGTCTCGATGAATTTCAAAGGACTGAAATCATGCAAAGTATGATCTTCACCCACAATGAAGAAAATCAGAAATCATTAACAGAAGGAAATTTGAGGAATTCACAAATAGGGGAAACTAAACAATACATTCCTAAATAATCAAGGGGTCAAGAAGAAATCACAAAGGAAATTAGAAAATACTTTGAGATTAAAGAAATTGAAAACACAACGTACCAAGATTTATGAAATGTAGCTAAAGCAGTGCTAATAGTGAAGTTAATAGCCATATATGACTATATTAGAAAAGAAGAAAAATCCCAATTTAATAACTTAGCCATTCACCTTAAAACACTGGAAAAAGAACAAACTAAATCTAAAAACCAAAGGAAGAAAACAAAGATTAGCACGAAAATTCATAAGGTAGGGAATAGAAAAGCAAGAGAGAAAATCAACAAAATCAAAAGTTGGTCCTTTGAAAAGAGCAACAAAATTGACAAAACTTTAGACTGATCATAAAAAGAAGAGAGAATATTCAAATTAGTAAAATCCAGAATAAAAGAAGGGACACAGTTACCAACCTTACAGCAATAAGAAGGATTATAAAAGAAAACTGCAAACAACAGTGTGCCAAAAAATTAGATAATTTAGATGAAATAGAAAAATTCCTAAAAAGGCACAAATTGGTGACACTGACTCAAAAAGAAATACAAAATATGAATAGACCTGTAACATGTAAATAAAGTAAATTAATAATTTAAAACATCCTATCAAGAAATGCCTAGATGTGGATGGCTTCACTGGTAAATTCTACTGAACTTTCAATGAAGAATAAATTCTTTACAAACTCTTCAAAAACACAAAAAAGGAGATAACACTTTCCAATTGATTCCACAAAGCCAGGATCACTGATATGATGAACAAAGAAAATTATAAACCGATATCTTTTGAATACAGACACAAAATCCTTGAACAAAATACTCTGTTACCAAATCTAGCAACATATAAAAAGTTTTGCATGTTATGATCTATGGGATTTACTGCCAGGAATGCAAGGTTGGTTTAACATCCAATATCAATTAATGTATTGCACTGTATCAATAGAATAAGAGACAAAATCTACATTACCATCCCAAAAGAAGCAAAAAAGCATTTGAGAAAATCCAACACCTTTTCGTGTAAAAACACTCAACAAACTAAGAAGAGAAGGGAACTTCTTCAAGCTGATAAAGGGCATCTACAAAAAACTTTTGATAGTAAAAGACGAAAAACTTTCTCTCTAAGATCAGAAGCCAAGACAACGATGTTCATTCGTGCTACTTCTATTCAATATTGCACTAGAAGTTCTAGCCGGGGCCATTAGGAAATAAAAAGAAAGAAAAGGCATCCAGATTTGAAAGGAAGAAATAAAACTCTATTTTCATATGACATGATCTTGTATCTGGAAAATCTTAAGGAATCCAGAAATAAAAACCTATTACAGCTTAATAAACAAATTCAGTAAAGTTGCAGGATATAATAACAATTATATTTCAATATACTAGCAATGAACAATCTGAAAATTAAAGTAAAATCAATTCTATTTATAATAGTATTGAAAAGAATAAAAAATGTGCCAAAGACTGATGGAGAAGACTTTTCAATATATGCTCCACTTATCTTTGACTACCTGCCTGTTCACCTCAGTGTATCACCTGTTCTTCAGAGGTTTGGCATATTTTGCTGATATACATTCTACAAATGGAAAATGTGAAATTAATTATACATTTCTCAGAAATTCAAATACGTTCTATTATGTCCTAATAGATAATGGGAATTTGAAGGTTACACATGCCC
>NW_012147841.1:7793110-7794107 GCF_000956105.1 Propithecus coquereli
GGTGGGCTATAAACAACAGGAATTTATTTCTCACAATTCCGGAGGCTGGGAGGTCCAACGTCAAACCAAATTTGGTGTCTGGTTAGGGCCTCCTCGCTTATTCATGATCATTTGTCTTTTCATTGAGTATTCACATGGTAGAAGGGGTGAATGAGTTCCCTCAGGGCTCTTTTATTAGGACACTAATCTCATTCCCTCTCCCTCTGCAAAGCCCTCACGATGGGATCATCTCTCAAAGACCCCACCCCCCACCTCCTACTACCATGGCTTTGGGGGTTAGGATTTCCACATGTGAATTGTGAAAGGCAGCATGTATGTATGTATGTATGAATGAATGCATGTATGTACGGATTATATAATTGCTAGTTATATAAATATACATAATTAGTAATTAATATCAAGAATAAAATATGCATGTCTTTTACAGTCCACATTTCTATAACTGAAGATGAGAACTTAGTTGGTAGTTTTAATTTTCTTCTTTCACTACCTTCCATGTTTCCATTGCCTTTAGATAACACTTTAATTGATAATGGCTTTTTGCCAGGTGGGATAACCAAAATCCTCATTCCAGAAGGGCTCAAGTGTTTAGTGCTCTTTTCTATATCAGGTTGTGTACACTGTTGGAATACTCTTCCATTGGTGTTAAAGATCACAGTCCAAGGCTGAGGGGAATTGGGGTATCTACCATCTCAGGCAAAATATCGTATGTACCCTATAAAGACATACAACTGTTATATACCCATATAATAATAATAATAAGGACAGAAAGCAAGCAAGTTTTGAGGTTTAGTCATCAGGGTAAATACTAAGAGGAGCCATTCCCAGTTCCACTCTGCTCCATGTTTAAGGACCTGTGTATCATGAGAAAAAAATGGCACCTGATATTGCTCATTGACTCAAAGCATGTTTTGCATATTGTAGGAATGGACCCCAGATGTTGTGTTCCACTTGGTGCCATTAACTGAGTCTTCAATAAAAAAATCCACCCCCCATT
>NW_012147841.1:7799967-7801125 GCF_000956105.1 Propithecus coquereli
GAGAAATATACATATAAGGCATTATATAAAAAGTAATTATAAATGAACTAATTAATTATAACTAATCAAGAAATTAATTAATCATAAAGTAATTATAGACTACATATGTGTATATATGTATTTCTCTATAATTTCTCTGCTCTTAGCTGCTCTCTCTCTACTGTATTACATAAGGAAAGAAAAAGCATTCCAGGTGGTGATGTCTTACTATCTTCCAGCTCAAAGTGACTTTTAAAATTTAAAAAGTTTTTATGGAGTAACAACTTAGTAAGTTCAAAGTACAGCTCCTCTTCAGATATGAGTCTCTACCGGCTCTCCTTTTCAAGGTGTAGTCTGCACAGTCATCAGAACTTCTGATCCTTGTGGCTTTTGCAAAGAGAATGTCTGATTTTGTGCTTTTTCTTACCATTGTCTGTTTACAGCTCTGTCCCATCCTCTTCCTTCTTAGGGTGGTGTCGCCGAGCCCCCTTCCCTGGTTCTTAATGCCAGTTAAGTACGGACAGAAACAGTGTACCCATCAAAGAATATCAAATAACATTTTTCCTTTTTTATATTGTTGAAAATTTTGCATCTGGCAGACAGAAAAGAAGTTTTTTTCTGGATGTACTCTCAATCCAAATATCCATAAATATCAGACAAGATGGTTAAAGACTTGCTGCAATTCTTGATATTCTACATTAGATTTGTTTTTTTGATCTACAAGATGGAATGAGTAAGAAAACAAACTGAGTCTATGTGGAACATATTTCGAATGGGTCAGATCTGAACCTAAGACCACTCTTGGAGGTGTCCTCTCTAGAAAAGCCTTTTCGTAAAGGGAAGGAGTCTTGCCTTCATGAATCTCTAGTCCCCTCCTTGCCCAGATGGCTACTTAAAAGTACTTGGGGCCGGGCGGGGTGGCTCACACCTGTAATCCTAGCACTCTGGGAGGCCGAGGCGGGCGGATCGTTCTGAGCTCAAGAGTTTGAGACCAGCCTGAGCAAGATCGAGATCCCGTCTCTACTAAAAATAGAAAGAAATTGGCCAAACAACTAAAAATAGAAAAAAAAAAAAAAATTAGCCAGGCATGGTGGCGCGTGCCTGTAGTCCCAGCTACCTGGGAGGCTGAGGCAGGAGGATTGCTTGAGCCCAGGAATTTGAGGTTGCTGTGAGCTAGGC
>NW_012147841.1:7801175-7803638 GCF_000956105.1 Propithecus coquereli
ATCTGCCACCAGTTGCTGGCCAGTCTACGTGGAGATTGATATTTTCTTGGGAATTTAACATCAGTCTCTGATGTTGGTAGGTTGGGTATTCACCTGTCGTTATTAGCTCATCCTTGGTGAAGGGAAAAGCATGTTATTGATTACAAAAATAATAACCATCCCTGTCACCATGCCACTTTGTTCATAAACCCGTTAAGTTAGCTCTGCGATAACTGGGGAGAAACACTGACTGATGTGTAGAATGCTCCACAAGGAGCTTTCACATGAGACAAAAATATCTTCACCCTCTGTGGCCATTCCAAGAGAGCCATCCCCCCAAATTTTCCCCAGACTACCTTATTATTTCACAACTGAATGAAACCATTAATGTGCAGATTATAATCAGAAGGTTATAATCTATCTTTTTATAAAGTACAGTATGTATACACATAGGAGCTAGAGTTGAGGAGTTTTTATTCTGTTTTTCACTGCAAATCCATGATATGTTTTGTTAATTTTTTGTGAGCCACATATAAACAGTAAAAGTCATGTTTTGCTATGTATGCAACAAGAAAGTGCATCACTATGTGAATAAAATGGTCACACCTGAATGTCAATTCAAACACTGCTTTATCCAAAGAAAGGTTAAATTGGCATCCAACGGCATGTATCATTGCTTGAGTTCAAAGTTAAAAATAATAGTGAAAGTTATGAATATGATAAAATGATGGCCACAGATATCTGTCCTGTCAATCTATTGTCCAGTGATGTGGGCAATAACACAAGACACTGTTATTCCATATTGGGGGGAAAAAACTGTCTGTCAATTAAAGAGGTGATCCAAGTAAAGGATAAAATATAAACATTTCATCAAAATTCTATACTGTTCTAACAAAAACCCACTTTCATTATTTCAAGTAGCTTTGCCAAGTGGCATATGTCATCAGTGCAGTCAGTATTTGAAAAGCCTCAACGTATTCTTTTTTCTTTATTTTTTAACGTTTTTATTCTTACATACCACAGTATTATGTATGAAGGAAAACCTATTATTTCTTGATATTATAAAATATCATATTTTCTATTGTTAAAAATATTCAGATTTTATTATAAGACTAATCTGCTTTGTCATTTACAGTGAGCTTGAACACATACTCTACTATCATCACGTGGTATAAGTGTCATAACATGTTTATTCTGGAAAGAGAAGTAGCAAAGTTCACATGATTTCCCCAAATCTCATTATCCCACAATGTCATACTTAGTGCACTTAGGTATACCTGGACAGGAAATACCATGCGGTGGCTCCAGGAGGTGACCACACTTCTGCAATTGTTTACATATTTTGAGGCACAATGGGGCAGGGCACTTATGTATAGGGGGTTCAAGATATTTAGGGGGCTGATAAAGAAAAAAATTTATATGTCCATGAAGTGACAGTAGCACACACAAGCTTCAGTTGGGTAATACTTTGTCAAGTTTGCATGTGAATGAAGTCCCACACAGCATGATCCTTCCAGGGGTTATGACTCCAGGACCATCATCCAGAAGGGGAGGAGGTCAAAGGAACTTTCAGGGGAGAGAGGGAAGAGAAAGGGTCTTCTATGTCTGGGTGATATCACTGAGCAGCGTGACAGAGGATCTCTGTATCAGAGAACTCTGAAAGGCAGCAGCAACTCGAGTTTTTTACAGCCCTGGAGTTTGTCTTATCTGTGGCTGGCAGATGGTGGGTGCAATTTTTGTGGGATATGCAGTGCAGGCAAACTCTAAATGGCCAAAACTCTGCTTATTTGGGCTATGTTTAAAACAATCGCATCTGTAAAAATTTGAGTTTAGTGTTGGCCAGCTTTTGAGCTGGTCTTAGCCTGCTGCAAAGAAATAAACAATCTAGGGACTGATATACAGGCCATATTTGCTTCCTTTATATAATACTGCATAATAATAGAAGCTTCTTGGCTGGGAAAACCCTGTGTTTAGAAAGGGGAAGCCTCTGGAGTGCAGTGCCTGTTGTCAGCATGGTCTTCAATTGTCTTCAGACCCGCCAAGCCATCCATTTGAAGAAATTTAATAATAGTATGGGGCCACCTCAGTTTGATCTTCTCGTGATTGCTTGCCACAGCTTGACAGTTTTACAACACAATGTTTTCTTTATTCATGTAAGAAAAAATTTTTTTTAATATATTATTGATCACATTCAAAAACCCTATCCAGATGTTACAAACGATCAAAAGAGATTATTTTAAGATTGTAATGCAATGAAAGAATGTGGTGTGTCCACAGTAAATTATTATTAAAATGAATAAAGGAGTAGGAATATATTTGCTGCTATTCCTTACATTGGAATATTTCACTGTCCAGCTTTTGAAAATGACTTATATAGTGGAGTTGCAAATTTACTCACATTATTGCTCACATGCGCAAAGAAATCTAAGTAGTAATTTTAGTAAATATAGAGAAATATATATTATAAAGATCTGCATTTTAAAT
>NW_012147841.1:7807204-7811208 GCF_000956105.1 Propithecus coquereli
TTACAGATCTACACACAAAAATTGGTTTTCTATAATATAAACTGAATACATATTCCTGGAATTATTTTGAAAGCTATGAGCAGTATTAAGGTCAGATTTCAAAAAGTAGAAATTATTAAATACCTATGCTAATGAGAACACATTAAAGAAATGTCTTCATGTGCTTAAAGATAAGAACTGGTTTTATAAGACTGCACATATCAGGCCAGAGTACCCATTACAAATAAAGATAGATCCTGAATGGATTTCTGCTTTTATCATTTGGTCCCATAAGTATAAAATATTGAACACATTTCTGAGATTTAGTGGTTGCTATAGGAGCTTTATAAAGGAATATTACTAGATTGCTAAGCTACTCAATGACCAACGTTAGGTTAGGAGTTGGACACTGAAGCAAAGTGGAGGAAGCTCACAGGATAATAGGAATTCAGTGTTCCCCCACCTCTATCCCCTTTAGCTTCTTGAGATGTGCAGGAAGATGTGAGGGGGAGGCTTCTAACCTGCTGGCTCATTGGTGGATTACATAACCTCTGCCTCCTCTTGGCTGATTCTTGCTTTTCATTATCTACAAAGAGGCCACCTTTGACTGCCTAGGGGCAGTAGTCTGTCAAAACAAGGGGAGGGAACACAGGGTGATATCTGTTGCCAGCTGGAGTGTGTCTAGGAGTGACACTTAGTAGTCTATTTACAAAATAGATCTCCTGGCCTTAAAATGGGTAGGCACTGATAAGTTTTGTGACTATGTATATATAGAGTGTTTTTTAGAAGTGTAAGTTGACAACAATCAAATTACGTATGTTCTCAGAATAGATAATATGGGTAAAGCTTGGGTGGCCACAATAGCTCACTAAGATTTTGGCATTAATTACTGATAAAATTGCTGCAACAGAAATGTAGATCTACTTTTATTTTGGCTCCTTCCTAAGGTCATCAATATTATCTCTAGGGATATAGTTATAGTCATGTGGGGATCCTCAAAAGAACAGTATCTATTCTAAGGAAGGGATGGATGATAGCTTTGGGGATGTCTTCCAAGAGAGTCTATTATAGATGTCAATTGAGTTACTGTGGGCAATTTGTCATTTCTTTAATCGGGAGTGGATACCACAGACTCAAGTCTTAAAAGGAAAGAACCAAGGGCTCTAGTCTGAAATCTCAGTGTTTTCTAGAAGAGCATTTACATGTTGCTCCTAAAAACATACAATGAATTTGGGGTGGCTCAACTGTAGGTTGCAGTGACCAGAATAAGGTTGATAGAAACAGTTAATGTTGCCCCATGAGTATATTGCAGGGTGATATTGGCTCTATTGGCAGGGAAAGGAGTTTAGAAGTACTCCAGGAAATGATTTTTTGAGTCTAGATGGTAAAGGACATGAATTCCAAAATGTAAGACTCTTTAATGTGTTATGAGCTGAGAAAATCCACTTGATTCTCTCAGTGACATAAATGAGCTGAGAGTATCCACCTGATTAAAATAGGAAGAATTACGTAAGGTGTACTGGAAACATCCTGGGGGGCAGATCAGTGTCTAGTCCAGTAGCTCTCAAACTTTAATGGAAGGGTTTGTTAAAAAGCAAATTTCTGGTTACAACCTACAGAGTGTCCATTTCAATAGGTTAGAATGAGAGCTTGGGAATTTGCATATTTAAGAAGTTCCCAAGTGATACAGCTACCGACTGTCCATGAACCACAACTTTAACAACCACTGGTCTAGATTCTTGTGCCATTAATTAATTGAAGGGCCTCAAATATGTTAAAACAAAAATCTTCAATACTTTGGATTCCTTGTGTTGTTGTTTTTTGTTTTTTTTTTTAAAGGGGGAAAGAAGTCATCAGGAAAACCTGATGACATATCTTAGAATGAACTACATTCATTATGGAAATCCTGTTGGTAAAAGTAGAGGAAATAACATTTGACCTCTTAGCATGTTCCTGGCACACAATTTATCCTCACAACCACCCTGCAAGCTGAGTACTCTTTCATAATGAGTGCATAGAAAAGGTAACATAAGCAACTTTTAAAGCCACATTGTTTGATCTTAAAGCATATGTTTTTTTCCACTGTGCTAATTTATGTCCTGGATTTAGAATGCTATGCTTTGAATGTGTCTGTTTTCTTAATCAGCCTTCTCAAATTTCTATCATTGATTCTTTTTTTTTTTTTTTTTTTGAGAGAAGGTTTATATTTACAAAAAGGAAACTTGGGGACTTCAAGTTGTGCCAAGATGGAGTAACCCACTTCCTCCCATGTCCTCCCTCTTTCACCTAAAAAACCCTGGATATAATTAAACAAACAGTATAAGAAGGCATGGAAAGTCTCTGAAAGATAGAAAGAAGTAGGTAGGCTTCCTAGGGACCTTCGGAGTTGAAGAGTGATATGGCAATGAGTTCCCCGAGTTTCCCACATATCTCATATATGTCAGACAGGGTGCTGCAGAAGCCCCTAACCCAACTTCCAATAATAATGGAAAACAGCTGCAGGAGCAGATGCCAACATTAAGATGATTCAAATGTTGGAATTATTTGATATAAATTTTAAAGCATCTATCATAAAATGCTTCAATAGGCAATTATAAAATCTCTTGAAATAAGTAAAAAAAAATAACAATCTAAGTAAATAGAAATTATAAAAATGGAAATTATGGAACTTAAAAATACAATAACAGAAATTTGAAAAATCTTTCTAGATGTGCTCAGTAGTAGAGTGGAGATGACAGAGTTAGATTCATTGAACTTGAGGACAGAAAAATAAATTCACTCAATTTGAATAACAAAAAATATACTGGCAAATAAATGATTAGTTTTCATGGACTTATAAGAAAGTAAAAAATGACAGTATATGTATCTTTGAAATTCCAGAGACAGAGACTGAGAGAGTAAAGAGAGAGAGTAGGATTGAAAAAGTATTCATAGAAATATTGGCTGAAAATTTCCCAAATTTGTTTAAAATATATAAACCTACAAATACAAGAAGCTGAGCAAACCCCAAATATGACAAACATAAAAAACTTATGCCAAGATGCACAGTAATTAAACTTTTGAAAACAAAAAACAAAGAAAAAAATCATGAAATTACCCAGCTAAACAAATCATTACTTATAGGTAAACACCAATTCAAATGATAGTGAATTCTCATCGGAGACCATGGAGTCTGGAAGGAGGAAGTATCACAACATTTTCAAGTCCAAAAAGAAAAGAACTCTCAACTATTAACACTGTATCTGGCAAAAATATACTTCAGGAATGAAGATAAAATATAGATGAAGAAAAATAAGATAATTTGTGATTTGAAAACCTACCCGAAAGGCATGGCTAAAGGAAGTTCTCTGAACAGAAAGAAAATGATAACAAAAGAAGGTTTAAAACTCCAGAAAGAAAGAACATCAGAATAAGTAAAAATAGGTGTAAGTAAGCTATCTCATTTTTCATCCTACTTTTTAAAATCATATGGTTGAAGCAAAAATGTTAACATCTGATATGGTGCTTTATATATGTAGAAGAAATACTTAAGACAATTATCTTTTAAAAATGGGGAGGGTAAATAATCTAAATGGAAATAAGGTATTGATACTTCTCTCTAAGAAATAAAACATTGATACCAGTAGACTATGGTAAGTTAATATGTATATTGTAATATGCAGAGCAACCACTAAGAAAACTAACCACAGCAATATATTCAAAAACATCATACATAAATCAAGGTGGAGTCCTAAAAATATGCTCAAATTGCCCCTAAGAAGGTAATAAAAAAGAAACAGAGGAATAGGAAACATACGAAGTAATCAGAAAATGAATAATAAAATGACAGACTTAAGCCCTAACATAGTAATAATTGCCTTAAATGTATATGGTCTAAATACATCAATTTTAAAAAAAGAGATTTGCATAGTTGGTTTAAAAAAAACATGAAACAACAATATGCTGTCTACAGGAAACTCACTTCAAATATAATGATACAAGCAAATTGAAAGTAAAAGGATGGGAATAATTTACCATGCAGAAAT
>NW_012147841.1:7811258-7820400 GCF_000956105.1 Propithecus coquereli
AAATATATAAAGAACTCTCAAAACTCAGTAGTAAAAACAATAAAAGTTAGAAAATTGGCAAAAAAACATGAATAGACAGTTCACCAATGCAAATAAGCATAAGAAGAGATATTTAATATCACTAGCTCTTCAGTAAATTCAAATTAAAACCACAATGAGATACTGCTACACACTTATAAAAATGGCTAAAAAAAAATAATACCACCCCCAAATGTTGGCAATGTCATGGAGAGACTAGATCACTCATCTGTTGCTGGTGGGAATGCAAAATGGTTCCTGGGGAACTACTGTGTAGGAAACAGTTTAAATGCTCAAGATCCATATTAGAATCTTTGCCAGTCAAACATAGTTTTAATATGAGTATCAACTTTACCCCTTCTCCACCAAATAACCATATTAATTCACATTTATTTGAACACTAACTATGGCCCTTTCAATAAAGTCGTAACATTCTCCGGTTCCCCAATATCACAACCAGAAACTAATATGCATCCTTTCCAGAGTTAATCTCTCTAGCAATGCTAAATCCTAACCTTCCTGTCTTTTTAGGAGCTTCACTCCATCAATTATCCACTATCTCTTGTATTTTTAATTTCTCCCTCTCTAATAGCTTTTAACCTACAACCCATACATTCTCTGAAACCTCTCTCTAAATTTTGTACCCTCTTGCAGCTACTCCCTTTTTCCTTCTCTTTTCAGTCAACCCTGTAGGAGAATGGTCTGCTTTCACTGTCACAATTTTTGTCACCTTAAATTAACTTTTTAACCCACTGCAGTCTGTTTTCTGCCTTCCAACACTCCAGTGAAACTGCTGCCACCAAGGTCACCTATAATCTCTTAGTTGCTAAATCCAACTCTCCATTCTTATCTTACTTAACATTTAACACTTACTTAACAGCAGAATTTGACCCATTGACCAAGGTCTCTTTCTTTAACTTCTCTCCCTGAGGCATTTGTGATCACTTTTCCTTTCCTCCGCTGTTTTCTTCTGTCCTCTTTGGCCCACTCTTTCTCTGTCTTGTTCAAAGGCATCTCTTCATTTTATTCCTGTAAATATCAGCATTTCCCAAAATTATTTATGATCTCGCTCTCCAGATTCTACTTCCTTGTCTCACCCATCCTCATAGTCTTAGGCTTGTCACTTCTACTGGTGGTTCCCAAATTATTTCTCCAGACCAGATGTCTCTGGAGCCATAAACCCATATGCAATTTTGATATTCCTGGAGCATCTCAAACTCAAAAAAAAAAAAAAAAATCCTAAGAGTGAATTCATCAGCCTCTAAATTGTTCTTTCTTTTGTATTCCCCATTCTGTCATCCACTTCCCCACCCCTTCCAAATATCTTAGAAATGATATATGATTCCTTTCTCTCTAATAATTAAAATTGATAAACCAGAAGGAAGACTAACAAAGATAAAAAGAGAGAAGACACAAATAGTCAATACCAGGAATTAAACTACTAAAAATCCTCAGGTCACTAAAGGAATAATGGAGTACCACAAACAACTTTACTTCATAATTTTGACAATTTAGAAGAAATAGATCAATTCCATAAAAACTACTAACTACCAAAACAACCAGGATAAAAATACACAATCGGAACAGTACTATAACCATTAAAGAAATTGCTTTTATAATTTAAAACCTCCTTAAAAAGTCTCAGGCCCAGATAGTTTCACTGGAGAATTTTTCTAAATATTTAAAGGAGAATTAATACCATTTTTATACAGCATTTTCCAGAAAATAAAAAAGAAGGAAACCTTTCACAATTTATTTTTATTTGACTAGTAATGTCCTGATACCCAAACCAATGACTATAAAAAAAAGAAAACTACAGACCAATATCTCTCATGAATTTGGACATCAAAATTCTCAACAAGGTATTATCAAATCATATGCAGCAATGTATGAGAAGAATCACCTAACATGACCAAGTGAAATTTATTTCAGGTTTGCAAGACTATTTCAATATTAGGAAATCAATTATATGATCACATTGATTGGTGGAGAAAAAGTATTTTACAAAAATTCAATATCCATTCATGATTAAAACTATCAGCAAGCTAGGAATAGAGGTGAACTTTCACAACTTGATAAAGAGCATCTACATAAAACATATAAATATCATTATACCTAGTAATGAAAGACTAAATGCTTTATCTTTAATATTGAGAAGACCAGGATATCCACCACTACACTTTTATTCAATACATTAATAGTAGTGGGAAGTCCTAGTGACTTCAATAAAGCAAGAAAAAGTGGTATAGAAATTAGTAAGGAAGGAATAAAACTGTATTTGTATATGACATTGTTTATGTAGAAAATCCCAAGGAAACAATGAAACAATAGAACTAATAAATGAGTTCAGCAAGGTTGCAAGGTACAAGATCAACATATGAAAATCAACCACATTTCTATATACTAAAAATAAATATGTGGAAGCCAAAATTAAAATCACAAAACCATTTATAATTCCCCTCTACAGGAAATACTTTGGTATAAGTTTAACAAAACATGTACAATATCTGAATACTGAAAATTACGAAAATGCTAAGCAAAAAAATTAAAGAAGTCCTATTTATTTAAATGAGAGATATACTATGTTCCTGGATTGAAGGGCTCAACATAGCAAGGATGTTAATCCTTTCCAAATTTACAAATTCAATGCAATTTCTGTTATAATCTTGGTAAATATTTATAGACATAGACTAGCTTATTCAAAAATTTATTTGGGAAGGCACAAATCTCAGAATAGCTAAAATAATCTTGGGGGAAAAAATAAGTGGGAGGATTCACTCTACCCAATATTAAGGCTAACTACTTAGGAATAATAATGAAAACAATGTGGTTTTGGTAGAGGGATAGATGCATAGATCAATGCAATGGAATAGAATAGAAAATGCAGAAATAGTTCCCCACAAATATGCTCAAATGGTTTTTGACAAAAGTGCAAAAAAATTTAATGGAGGAAGAATAGTCTTTTCAACAAATGGTATTGAAATAACTGGGCTTCCATAGACCAAAAATTGATCCTTTACCTAAATCTTTTAAAAATTAACTCAAAATAGATCATGGACATAATACAAAATGTAAAACCATAACACTTTTAGAAAACAAACAGGACAAAATCTTTGGGATCATGGATAGGCAAAGAAATGTTAGACTTGACATCAAAAGCACAATCTAGACTTGATAAATTGGATCTCTTCAAAATTTAGAACTTTTGCTTTACACAAGACCCTGCAAAGAGAATGAAAGGTAATTTACAGACTTAGAGAAAACATTTGCAAACCATGTATCCGACAAAGACCTTGTGTCTAAAATATATAAAGAACTCTCAAAACTCAGCAGTAAAAACAATAAAAGTTAGAAAATTGGCAAAAAAACATGAATAGACAGTTCACCAATGCAAATAAGCATAAGAAGAGATATTTAATATCACTAGCTCTTCAGTAAATTCAAATTAAAACCACAATGAGATACTGCTACACACTTATAAAAATGGCTAAAAAAAAATAATACCACCCCCAAATGTTGGCAATGTCATGGAGAGACTAGATCACTCATCTGTTGCTGGTGGGAATGCAAAATGGTTCCTGGGGAACTACTGTGTAGGAAACAGTTTAAATGCTCAAGATCCATATTAGAATCTTTGCCAGTCAAACATAGTTTTAATATGAGTATCAACTTTACCCCTTCTCCACCAAATAACCATATTAATTCACATTTATTTGAACACTAACTATGGCCCTTTCAATAAAGTCGTAACATTCTCCGGTTCCCCAATATCACAACCAGAAACTAATATGCATCCTTTCCAGAGTTAATCTCTCTAGCAATGCTAAATCCTAACCTTCCTGTCTTTTTAGGAGCTTCACTCCATCAATTATCCACTATCTCTTGTATTTTTAATTTCTCCCTCTCTAATAGCTTTTAACCTACAACCCATACATTCTCTGAAACCTCTCTCTAAATTTTGTACCCTCTTGCAGCTACTCCCTTTTTCCTTCTCTTTTCAGTCAACCCTGTAGGAGAATGGTCTGCTTTCACTGTCACAATTTTTGTCACCTTAAATTAACTTTTTAACCCACTGCAGTCTGTTTTCTGCCTTCCAACACTCCAGTGAAACTGCTGCCACCAAGGTCACCTATAATCTCTTAGTTGCTAAATCCAACTCTCCATTCTTATCTTACTTAACATTTAACACTTACTTAACAGCAGAATTTGACCCATTGACCAAGGTCTCTTTCTTTAACTTCTCTCCCTGAGGCATTTGTGATCACTTTTCCTTTCCTCCGCTGTTTTCTTCTGTCCTCTTTGGCCCACTCTTTCTCTGTCTTGTTCAAAGGCATCTCTTCATTTTATTCCTGTAAATATCAGCATTTCCCAAAATTATTTATGATCTCGCTCTCCAGATTCTACTTCCTTGTCTCACCCATCCTCATAGTCTTAGGCTTGTCACTTCTACTGGTGGTTCCCAAATTATTTCTCCAGACCAGATGTCTCTGGAGCCATAAACCCATATGCAATTTTGATATTCCTGGAGCATCTCAAACTCAAAAAAAAAAAAAAAAATCCTAAGAGTGAATTCATCAGCCTCTAAATTGTTCTTTCTTTTGTATTCCCCATTCTGTCATCCACTTCCCCACCCCTTCCAAATATCTTAGAAATGATATATGATTCCTTTCTCTCTTACCACCAAGTCCTGTTGATAGAAGTTCCTTAATATTTTTTGGACTTCATCTCCAACATTAATCTTTTAATTTAATCCACCATTTCTTTTTCTTAGTTTAGTTCTTTCTTCCTTAGTTTAGTCCTACTGTTTTCTAATGCTCATACTACACACGGTTTCCATTGCTAGTTTTCCAAAAGGGAACTATGCCCAAATCACTTTTTTGTTTTGAATCTTTAAATCATAACATAAAATCCAAACTATTTAGTAAATAAAGCATACCAGAAATACTTATTAAATAAGGCATACCTTGTGATACTTTCCTGCTTATGCCTTGTACTATTTGGGAACATTTTTGATTATAAGTAATGAAAAGTCCAAATTAATAAGAATAAAAAATACAGGTATATTTTATTCATGTAAGAAGAAGTCTGGAAGTAGGCAGTGCTGAATCCAATCAAGAATCATAATCTTTTTGTCATTCTTCTCCATCTATAGCCTGTTGGTTTGCTATCTCATGGCTATAAGAAGTCTATTTTAGTTTCAGGTATCACTTCTATATTAAAGGCTGGAAGAAAATGGAGAGGGAGGTGCTAGTTACACCTGCCCATTTTATCAGGAAAAGCAAATGCCTTTCTAGTAGTCCTTAGAATACTTTCACTTGTTTTGCATTGGCTACAACTAGATTACATGGCCACTTCTAGTTAAAAGAAATCCTAAGAAAATCAACTCTTTAGATTTTCCAGCCTCATGGCGGAGGCAAGCAAAAAAGGAGGTAATTGAAAATTGTTAGGCAACAAATTCTTTGGTAACCGATTAATCTTTCCCCAGCACTCCCCTTCCCTGCTATATACATGACCTTATAGCCTAGTTATACTTAAATATTTGAGGTTCCTGGAAACATAGCTATCTTTGAACTTTTTACTCTCTCTGGCTAAAATTTCCTCCCCATCCTCTTTGCCCTTTACCTGGACAACTCTCGCTCAGTACAGCTGTCATTTCCGTATACTGAACCATTTCCCTGATTGGATGAGGTCTCACATGGTTTCTCATAGCACCATTGTGCTTTCTACTAGCATTGCAATCATCTAAGTAATTCTCTTTCTCCCCTGGGAAAGTCCAAATTCCTTGAAGGTAAGGACTATTTTGTGGGTTTTATTGGGTTAAAATACGTATAATAGAAAATTTATGACTTAACCATTTTAAATGTACAATTCGGTATCATTAATTACATTCAAAATTTTGTGCAAGTATCACCACTATTTCCAAAATTTTTTTCAGCACGCAAAACAGAAACTGTACACATTAAGTAGTAACTCTCCACTTCCTCCTTCTTCTTGCCACTGATAACCTCTAATCTACTTTCTATCTCCATGAATTTGCTTATTCTAGATATTTCATGTAAATGGAACCATATAATATTTGTTATTTAGTGTCTGGCTCTTTTTTTCACTTGGCATAGTGTTTTCAAAGTTCATTCATGTTGTAGCAGATATCGGAAATTGATTCTTTTTTATGGCTGAATAATACTCTATTGTATGTACATGCTGGATTTTGTTTTCCCCATTCATCTCTATTTCTATTCTAAATCTTCTATATCCTCATACTTTAGCACATCTCCTGGTGCCTCATAGGTACTCATTAATGTTTTTTGAATGAGTGGATGAATGCCAGATATTTTGTATCTTTCATTTACTTTTATAAAAATACATTCAACATCAATTTTATAGACAAATTTTATATTACAACTTTATAGTGAGAAAACAGTGAGCAAGATAACTGGTCATCTATACTAGATTTTTTCTCTAAAGAGGGATAGGTCCAGGCAGTTGACTAGAACACACACAGTCACCTGCTGTTTTCTTCAATGACACAGCTTTGATCTATTGCACAGGTAAGATGAGAGGGTTTAAAGGGCAAGATTGAAGATAAGCATAAGTCTTGGAAGCTTTTGAAACCTATGTTAAAGAGTTCAGACTATTTTCTGAAAAACAGGCCAGTTTTAAGTATTTTGAAGAAGTGCATTTTATGATACACTGTGTATTCTAGAAAAATTACAGATGTGTAAAGAATGAATTAGAGCTATAATCCATATTAATATGTGCAGCAATATATGCACAGTGCTTTTCTACATAAAGAGTTTTAAAAGGGGTGTTAGTTAATATAGAATTTCTTAAAGACCCACTGGTAGATTTCCAAGTGATTTTGATAAATTCTATTTTTCATTTCTTTCATTATTAAACCAGATAACTTTTTTGCAAACAATGCTTGAATTGAGTATTGGAGACTTATATGCAGGACCAAAGAGTTCTGTTAAAAAAAAAAAAAAGGAAATATGTATTATCTTTAACTGAACCTCAGACAAAAGTGAGTTCATGGAGAGAATTTTCTCAATTAATTTCTTTCCAATAAGTTTATTTTAAACTTTGACAATTCCTTCAGCTTGACTGGTAGCAAGTCTGTGTGTGTGTGAGTGTGTGTGTGTGTGTGTGTGCATGTACACATATAAAGGAAGCCAAATAATATTAATAGAAAAATCAGAAATAAGATTTTATAAACACAAGTTATGTGTTTGTGAGGTAGAGACTTAAATAATTTTACAGTAAGATTTTAAAAATAGTTTGTTAATTATCAATACTTAACTATGCTTCATGGAAATCAAGTTCATGTTTTCATGGAAATTCTGTAATAAAAATTTGAATAAAAATCCACAGTGTAATCTATGCTACTGGCCTAATTATGTGAACCTTAAGAGCTCCTTTCTATTATTTAATCAAAATATTAGAAATATATATGTATTATATTAATATTTATTTTTATATGTTTAAATAAAATAAATATTATTTATTTTTATTATGGGTACATAATAGTTTTATATACATACATTCTATTGATGCATGATATATTTATGTTATATACATGCTACTTGTTTGCCTGAATATTTTGAATGTGTCTTATTAAGATGACATATCAATATAAGGACTGGTTTACTAAATAATAAATAGTAGAGATATAAAATTTATGAAATAAATATAGGTTGTATATATGAAAATTTGCCAGAGGAAGATGGAAATTTTTAGGGCTTTCCCTGATTTCAAAATGTGCTGACATATAACATTGATATTTGTAGCCAGGAGAACAATGTGTAACTCATGGAACTATTTGGAATAGAAATGACTCTTTGAGATCATTCCCTGTTCCAGAGATCCCCAAAATACGTTCTTCAGAGCAATAGCTCTAGGAAAAACACCCTATAAAAGAGTCCTATCATCAACTGAATCTGAGAAAGTGTAGGTTAAGATGTATGTGAAAACAAATCACCCCAAAATCTCTTACAACAAATGTGTACTTTTAATTCACACTACATGTTAATTGGGGGTTGTTTGTTAAATTTGCTCCATGTCATCTTCACTGCATGTCACAGGCTGAAGGCAACCTCTGTCTGGAGCATTGTTGGACTCATACTATACACAGTTCTTAAAGTTTATGCTAATATGTGACAGTCAGAGATTTTTAGCTGTCCACCTAAGATTGAAATTCTCCCTTCTACAGAGTAGAGGTGTCATTGGGAAATGCTTCTACAGACAGAAACTACAATCATATTTTCCAACTCTTTTTCAATAAGATGTAACTATTAAACTCAGGTCTAGGTGATGAAATATGAATGGCAGTGGTGTATATCACTATAGCTATTCCCTACAAAATCTCTGATGAAGTGATCTCCATCATCTGTACATCAAAACCTTGGGTGACTTGGAAAACTGCAGATTAAAGAGGACAAAACCTTCATCTGCACAGATCCTAGAACAATCCCCTCCTTGGACTTAGGCCAGACTTTTTTCTTGACTTGCTATGACTAATGAATTATTAGCAGAAGTAGTGTGTGCCAATAAAAGGCAAGACCTTAAAGAACCAGTGACTATATCACTATAATGCCCTTTGATTGTATGACTGACTGTATCTTTCTTCGTAACATTAAAGATACCCATGATCAAGAATTATATTTTTATTTTGTTAAGCCATTGAAATTTGTGAGTTTATTTATGTAACTAGTGTTAGCTTAACTAACAGAGCTTACTACAGGCTCTGAGAAGTCCTAAATTAAAGGATCATATTTATCAGTGTTGAAGCAGGGTTCCCCAAACCTATTTGACAGTGGGATCTGTTTCTCATATAACACTAACATCTTTAAAATTGGTGTCATTTGTTTAATACTTTGGTAAATCTTCATGTAATTAGACTGCTTCAAATATTAATTGTATGTTATTTCTGCTGTGCAAAACATTTGAAATAGTGGGCATGGGTTTTTCAGGTAGAAAGAGTGACAGAGACAAAAAGTATTACAGAACTCCAAAAAAAGGATAATAAGTGGTTTGCTTTATATTCTCCATAGCTGGAATTAAAAAAATATATTTCTAAAAGTGTACCTAGAGGAAAGAGATTAAGAATGTATCCTTGAGATGTTTTAAT
>NW_012147841.1:7822373-7831713 GCF_000956105.1 Propithecus coquereli
AAAAAAAAAAAAAAAAAAAAAAGTAACCAGAACAGTCCTTTTAAATCATACTTACTGTTTTATTGGGGCTCTCAGGTAAGCCCTCTATGTTACTTCTCTCCCGAGGATGATGTCTTGTGTTGCTGCTGGAACTAGTGACCTGGCCACTTGTTACTCCTTTGTACCCAACAGCCCTCCTGGCCAGCTTGAACTCTCCTAGTCCTTGTTGACAGCATAGACCCCTCTAGAATTTTGCTGAGATTAAATTGCTTTCTAGCTCTTCAACTTTGATAATAAATAACTTTATTCTCAGTCCCACAAACCTCTCTAGCAAATTTCCCAGTCAGACTCATAGCTAATTCTGGAAATAAGGGTGGCTCAAGAAGGCAAAATGTCAGTGTCTCCCCTCAATTGACCATGCTACCCAGCCAAGTTGATCTTAGATTGGCCTACAACAGTCTTCGTAGAGACTTCCTCCAGTACTCTCCAAAAAGAAGCAGGGGTTGGGAGTGAAGCATCCCCTGCTACCCTAAGCATTACTCTTATATATCCCAGAGAAAGAAAAGATCAATATACCTTAATTATGCTCCTTTGCATTCCTACATCTCTTTTTTTTCTCCTTTCACTAATCTCCAAAATTGAAAAGGGTGGGCTTTTGTTTTCTTATCCTCCCTTTCCCAAACTTCAGCTAAGCCTTAATGGTGGCCGGCATGATCTCCTCTTCTGTGGGAGAATTCTACAAGCATGGGTCATGCAGGCTTGGTTGTTAATGATAAGGTGGGAAATAAATCTGGAAAGTTGTCTTTTAAGATAATAGTCTGCCTCACTGCTTAATTCTGTTTTGACTTTCAAAAACTGGATATACACCATACGCTTTTGTCTTTCTCTCTGAATGCGTTCAGCAACATTGCTAACATCCCCTCTCTATCCATATCATTGTTCACACACAAATTCAGAGAGTTGGATGCCTTAGACCAAGACAGTGAAGGTTATGTACCCTGGAAAGGGGAAAAAGAGGAAAATTACATTAAAATGTACAACTATTATCCTTGTTAGAAAGAATTTAAACACATAGTCTATAGTTTCATATTCCCACTTTTAAGATTGAAATTTTCCATGCTGTACTTAACTGTGAAAACACTCCTATTTCATGCCCATTATTCAAAATCATCTCCTCTCTCAAATCCCTTCTTAAAACTTCTCGGAAACCTTTAAGGAGCCTGAAGGTTTTTTCTTAAAGACAAGAAAGCAGGTTGAATTCAAATAAAAGACATAATAAGATAGTCCAGGCATATGGGAAGAAAAAATTAACAAGCTCACCTCTTTCAAGTAGCTTTCTCCATCGCGTTTTTACATTTTAACTCCTTGTTTTATTTTTATCTCTAGTGTGGAAATATTCTTCATGGATTTTAATACTTTCCATTTTGAAATACATCAAATTCATTTCAACCTCTACTAATAGTAGTAGTAAATTTAAAATAAAATGCCAGTAAATGTCACATTGAATTTCCTTCTTACTCAAATGGAGATAATAATGCCTTTTTCAAGACCTTCTCAAAGAATCTATGAGGATAAAATGAATAAAGTTTTAGGATGATTTAAGCTTATTAGGGAAACAATATAAAATATAATAATTCACATCTCTTCAGACTTCACACTTCCTTCAACTAGTTTCTAATTCACCATAATTTTAGGTTTTTGGGGTCTCTCCTGTGTTCACAGATATTTTATATCTGTATGCAAAGTGAAGTAAGAAAAAGTGTTTGGGTTGTAAATACATTTATTAAATAGTTAATAGCATGCAAGCAGAAAGTGAAGCAAATGAATACAAAATTAAGGATTGTATGATCTTTGAAACATTCATTTTTATTGCAGGCAAAATTGTATTTGTGTAAAAATGTAATTTATATTATATTCAGATTTGTCCCATTTTTAATTTTTAATAAAATTTTTGGTCTATAAATAAATTTCTACACTTTGACCTGGCTAATGGTAAAATTTTTAAGTAAGTTCCAAGCCTTCACAGTGGGTTGTGCTGGCTCTGCAGGCTACCAATATCAGGCTATAAAAAGGCAAAGGTGGTTTTCAATTTCAGGTTTGCTAAATCAGTGGGATTGTGTATGAATTGCATCTGTTTTTTTTTTGGAGACAGAGTCTCACTCTCTTGCCTGGGCTAGAGTGTCGTGCGTCAGCCTAGTTTACAGCAACCTCAAACTCCTGGGCTCAAGCAATCCTCCTGCCTCAGCCTCCCGGGTAGCTGGGACTACAGGCATGTGCCACCATGCCTCTCTAATTTTTTCTATTTTTAGTTGTTTGGCTAATTTCTTTCTATTTATAGTAGAAACGGGGGTCTCGTTCTTCCTTAGGCTGGTCTCGAACTCCTGAGCTCAAACAATCCACCCTCCTCAGCCTCCCAGAGTGCTAGGATTACAGGCGTGAGACACCGCGCCCGGCCTGCATCTTTTTTAATAACAGAGAAATGTGGACAGTTAGCACAGTATATTTTATGATATACTTATTATGTTTTATCCCAGAGAGTTTTAAATAACTTAAAAATAGTGTTCCTTTAACATCTTGTCAAATTAAAGAACATTATAATCGTTACTAAGGAATGATGCAAGATGCCACACATCAAATGACACCTCGAGTGCCCCGTTGTTGATAACAGATTTATAAACCAGAGCTCTAAAAATTTTACGTATTTTATAAAGTCCCAAAATATACATTTGCATGAGATTTTTCTTTTCTTTCTTTCTTTCTTTCTTTTTTTTTTTTTTTATCTTTTTAGGAGCTATTTAACACCTGGTTTAGATGGAAATCAGTGAAGTGAATGTAGATCTGCCATTTTCCCCAATACGAGAGAAACAAAATGTTAAAAATCTGCCTCTCTTTCCCTGACTGGTCCCACTTTCAGATAAAAGAACTGACTCGAATGTATAAACAGCAGCAGCTCCCAGGGTTGTGCTTCATCCTCAGCCTGCTGGGCATGGAGAGGAGTAGCAAGCCTTTCCAAGCTAGCCTGGAGGGGCTCCTTCGGAAGGGTTCAAATCTCTGGCTGCAGCTCTGATGAAAGAAAATGTTAAATAAATTCTGACTTGTTTAGAAATATGTGCCTGACTTTTCTAACAGCAGTGTCTTTGTACCCCCAACTGCTACGGAAATGTCCCCACTTCTAAAATATCAGATGACACCGTGGGGCATTCATTGTTTCCTACTCGTTCAGCAAAACCTTATGATCCAGTGCAGGCAAACTGTGCGCACCCAGTCCTCACAGTGTACATTCCATAAACCATTTTGGGGATATTTCAGCATGACAAAAAACAAATATCTATTATTTGTGTGTTAATTACCTCCTTCCAAAAAATTCCACAAAAGCCGGGGTTCTTTTTGTTTGTTGGTTTCTTACTTTGCTTATATTTTTCTAGTTAATGAGCAATGCACCTATATAAAAATATAAAGTTATATTTAAACTATAATATCTAGATACTCCCTCCCCTTGCATACTCTTTCTACTTATCTCTTCCTACTCTCCCTCTCATTTGCTCTGCTACAGACACCCTAGTCTACTCACCTCAAGACTCTTGTGCTTGGTTATTTATTCTGCCTAGAATGTTCTTCCCCATATTACATCACTCAGATCTCTGCTCGAATATCACCAACTCAGAGAGCTCTTCTCTGACCACATTGTCTTTCTCCATCCCTGTTTGTTTTTCTTCATACCATGTGTTGCTGACACTGTATTTATAAAGCTTTTAGTATACTTTAAATTGTCCTCCCCTTCCACTAAAATGTAAGTTCCATGAAGGCAGGGACTTTGTCTATTTCATTCATCACAGGATACCCTGCACACAATGCAGGTGATTCATAAATTACTGTCTAATGAACGATTAATCACTAATTCATGATTAAAGTAGAGATGAACTGGGTACGAATCATACAAAAAACTGGGAGTACTTATATGAATGTAAAAACAATAAAGAAAATACTGTATACATTTTGAAAATGCTTATTAAATATCACAAAAAGGTAAAAAACCAGACTTTTCCCATAATGTTAATTTTACATTCATTCTAGTCTTTCTCCCTTCCTTCTCTCATTTTTCCTTTTCCCCTTCCAATAAGAATTGTCATATGAGGTACAAGATGAATCTGCTTTGGATTGGATTATATGTAGGGAAAAATATTAAAGCAAATATCTAACACAGCCAGCAAAGATCTTTTAGTTTTGAAATAAAATCATTTAAAATTATTTCTGCAAATTGAAGTTCTAAAATGTTAAAAGTTTTGAAACATTTTCCCATCTAAGATGGTGCAGAGGTAATTAGTGATACGCTCCGGGATGAATCTTCTCCCTACTGTCTGTGAATGGTGTAGGATCATCAGTGACACATACAGAAGCACATGTTATTATTACTTATCTACAGTTGGTCTGGCAAACACAGCAGTGCTTATAAGACATCTTGAGAAGGCTTAGAAGCCTTTATGTTAACCGCAGTTGTTCCCCTCCTCCCTCCTCTCACTTCTTTGGGGACATAAACTTAAATCATTTACAGTTTAACATTTCGGGGACACAGACTGGGGTCTGTTCTCACTGAGAACACCAATGCTCAAAATATTTCCATCAGTTCCCAGTGTTTACTTGCAGAATGTTTTTTTCATCTCTGTGGCAGTTCATATAAGGTGCTACAATATTGTCTTTCTGGAACATTTATTGTATAGTTCTGTTTCTCAGAGGCACATAGAAAACATCTTTCTCATGATCATTAAACTGTGATTATTTGACACACTGAGATTTAAGGGATATGTTCAAGTGGGTTGTCATCAGGCATTCTCTATTTTTAAAGTGTTCTTATATTTGTCAGTTCAAGGTTATTCAGAAAATGCAAATGCCTCAATGACATTTATTTGTTATACTTGCAAGAAAATATTCTGTGTAGAGTAGTACTACAAACGCATCGACATAGTGTATATAGGCTTAGATAACTGATTACAGATATCAAGCCCTTTATATTTATATTTTTTTAACTATGAAGGTCATTTGACCCTAGTAAAGGAATTATTAAAAAATGGAAAAGATGCCCAGAATATCACCATCTTAAAACATTATTGTTAGCATGTTGGTATATTTCCTCCTGGTAATTTGTCTGATGTATCTTATCTGTTTATCAGCATATACACAATTTCATACCTGTTCTAAGTCATGTCACTTCACAACATACATGTTTGGATATGTACATGTTACGTTTCTACACGGTGTTTTAAAAATCATTTTGCTTTTGAAATAATATCATAACAAGGTGATGTACTTCACCATTTCCATTATTGAATTTCTAGATAGGTTCCTATATCATGCTATTACAAATAGTGCAGTAATTAATGTTTTTATTCTTAAAGATATTTTTGGATTACTATTTCCTTTGGATAGATTCCCAGATAGGGTATTTTTTGGTCACTAGCTAGAAATATTTTTACGAAACTTGATACAATGCATCTAAATAACTTTCTAAAATATAATTATAAGAGCAGTGTTTACACACCAATTACATGATGTTTTTGCTATGCTGATTATTATTACAACTTATTAATATATTAGTTTGAATTTTTTTAGGTCATAAGAAAACTGATAAGACTGAACATCTTTTCATATGCTTGGTTTCTAGTTTCTTTTTATGTGTTACTTGTGTGACATGTCTTGTGCTTATGTTATTATGGTTGTTGTATTGACTGACTATATTATGCATATATTGCTGTTTTATTCAATGTCCACATTAAAATCTCTTGATATTAAACACATAGACACTGAAAGTAATTTCTGATCAATTTCTATAATCTGTTCATGTAAAGATAAAATATTTGTCCAATAACTTCCCAGATAATTTTTCTATTTCTGTTTCATTATTCTACACAGAGAAATTTAAGATGTTTATATATGAAAATATTTCATAAGTAATTTTTTGTCTCCTTAATGTAGAAAATATCAATGCTTCCCATAAGTTTTCATCTTCTATTTCCTTGCATTTGAAACACAATTTAATTTTCTAAAATGTACCTAAAATTTTTTCTGGTATATTATGTGAAGTGAGAGCTTTTTAACCATGTTTTGAATAGTTCTTCCGACATAATTCAAGTTTCCCATCAGTTTTCCTTGCCTCCATTATCAGCTATTAAAAACTTACGAGCCAAAAATCTATTTCTGACCTGTCCATTCTATTCCACTGGCTTAATTGCATATTCCAGTGCAACCCCCCACCCCCAGTTCTTTAACTACTGTAATTTATAATAGTCAATATCCTCTAATTATACTTCTTTTTAGAATATTCTTTTATAATCCCTCAAATTATATCTCAAATAAAACTGAGAATCTTTTAGAACTATATTTTACTTTTAAAAAAATAGTAGCCCGTTGTGTGGAGATAAATTAGTCGTCTTCAACAAGAATATATCCTGTTCTTTAACTGTGAATTTTTAAATTTTGAAATATATTATTCCTGTACAAGACAGTAGATAGCATATAAGTATAATAATAATAATAATAATATTCATAGGAACATAAATTTACTCATCAGTCTTAGGAAATAGAACACTGTATTTACCTCCCAATCTCTGTGTTCTTTTTCCCAAATGCTTTTTTTCTTTCTCCAACCAAAGATAAACATATCCTGATGTTTGTCATAGTAATTTCTTTGTTTTTTCTTTAGTTTTACCATCTACATTTGAAATACCAAACAGTATATTTTAGTTTGTTTAAGTGTATATAATTTTCTTGGGTCTTTTTCTTTTAACTTAATCTTGGGTTTGAGAAATCCATTCATGTGTCTGCAGATTGCTATGGTTCACTCATGTTCAGTTCTGTAGAGTATTCCATTTAAATAAACACAATTTATTTATCAAGTCTACTTTTCATAAAATTTCGGTTGATTTTTCCACTGTAACAGTTATAAACATGATTTCTATGAACATTCTTTTACCTGTCTCCTGGGGCACAAGTAAAAAAATCTCTCCAGGGTGTGCACCTAATAAAGAAATGGCTGGGTCATGGTTGTGACTAATGGTTATTGATAAAATGTTTTCTAAAGCTTTTGCACAAATTTACATTTCCACCAGTACAAGTGTCATCTCTCTTTTTTCATCAATAGCGTTGATATTCTTATACTTTTTATTTCCACATTTTCTATATAAAAATGTGAAATGATAGCTCATTTTGGTTTTAATTTACATTTCACTAATATGAAGTTATGAATAGTTTCATATTTTTATTGATCTTTTGCATTTCTTCTTATGTGAATTGTTCATTTAAATTATATTTTTCAAAAATTTATTCTTAGGGATTCTTTATATATTCTAAATGTTGGTCCTTGTTAGATACATGCAACTGGTCACTTTTGATGAACAGGATATCTTCATTTTAATGTAGATAATTTATCGTTCTTTTGCTTTATGGTTATTGCTTTTTAAAATTTTTGATTAAGAAACCCTTTTTCCTCCCAAGATTAGAACTTCAATCTACCTGAAATTAAATTGTGTTTAATTATAGTTATTTTTCTCTTCTACCACCCCCCCACAAAGTCATTTAATATAAGAACTGTCTTTTACCCACTGCTCTTTATGCTACTTTAATCACTTCAGCCCAGGAGTTGGAAGTTGCAGTGTTGCAGTGAGCTATGATGACGTCACTGCACTCTACCCAGGGTGACAGAGTGAGACCCTGTCTCCAAAGAAAGAAAAAAAGAGAAAGAGAGAGAGAGAAAGAGTGGAACAGAAGCAATATTTGAAGAAATAATCCCCCCTAATTTCTAATTTCTGATCTAGGTATCAATAGACAAACACACAGATACAAAATACTCAGCAAACCTAAATCAGGATAAAAAATACAAAATCAAACTACTGAAAAATAAAAATTAAGTAAAAATCTTTAAAGTAGCCGTAAAAAAGAGGCATATTTATTCAGAAAACAAAAATCAGAAAGAAATGATCTTCCCAATAGAAACTTTGGAAGCCAGAGATAATGGAATTGCCTGTTTGAAATGCTGAAAGAACCAAAAGAAAGCAAAACAAAACCAGGAACTTCAACTTTTATTTCAGTATATAGTGAAAAAAGTCTTCACAAATGAAAGCAAAATAAAGCTGATCTCACACAAATAAATATTGAGAAAATTAGATGTTAGCAAATGTGCATTATAAGAAATACTAAAGAAAGTTCTTCAGGTTGAATTAAATGATTCCAGAGGAGAGAACCTATGTGAAAAAAGAAATTCACAGCACCAGAAATGGTCACTAAATGGGAAAATAAATAAAATTACTAATTGCTATAAGCAATGACAACAACAATCTCTTATGGGGACTAAAAAATATAGAAGTAAAATGTAGGCCAACAGCTAAAATGTTGAAAAAAGATAAATAGACCTAAACCGTTGTAAGTTTCTTTCTTTCTTTGAGATACGGTAAAACAAGGGTACCCAACATTTTTGGCACTAGGGACTGATTTTATTGAAGACAATTTTTCCACGGACCAGGGGTAGAGATGGTTTCAGGGTGATTCAAGCACATTACATTTATTGTACAATCAAACCTCTCTGCTAATGATAATCTGTCTTTGCAACTGCTCCCCAGAGGTAGCATCACAGCATCACTCCTCCGAGCATCAGGCAGTAGATTCTCATAAGGAGGGGGCAACCTAGATCCCTCGCATGTGCAGTTTACAGCAGGGTTCTTGCTCCTATGAGAACCTAATGCTGCTGCTGATCTGACAGGAGGTGGAGCTCAAGAGGTGATGCGAGTGATGGAGAGCATCTGTAAATACAGATGAAGCTTCACTCACTGCTCACCTCCTGCTGTGCAGCCCGTTCCTAACAAGCCACAGACCAGTACCAGTCCACAGCCTGGGGATTGGGGACCGCAGTAGTAAAAGTACAAACTTACAGAAGTTTCTTAATGGAGTAAGGGTACATTGAGTAATTTCTAAAGAAACAACCAAATAATGTAAAAACAATTAACAAAAAAGTAGAAAGAGCAAATATAATAAATAAAATGGAACACAAATAAGTGACTAATTTTAAAAGGCAAGAAAGAAGGAATAGAAGAACAAATAACAGATAATACAAATTAAAACAAAATTAGCAAGATAGTAGACTAAAATTCAATGATATCTCTAATAGCATTGAATATATATTGACTGAATACTTTAATAAAAAGACAAAAATTGCCACACTAAAGTTTTTAAGAGATGTTTCTATATACCATTTACAAAAAAATACTCCTCAAATAGCTTAAAAGGATGCTGATGAAAAAGGTATGCCATAAAGACATTATTCAGAAGAATGCTTGTATGAATACATTATCAGTCAAAGTAGATTTTAAAGCAA
>NW_012147841.1:7831763-7839936 GCF_000956105.1 Propithecus coquereli
GATAACCTCTAAAGGATAAAATTTATGGTAAATTTGAGTTCTTCATTTTGCTTATTTATAATTTCTAATTTTCATAAAATGATCATATATTAGACAATAGCAGTGCAGTTGCTGAATGATGAATACTTGAATTAAAGTAGTGGCAGAATAAGAATGAAAAAGAACAAATTAAAGACATATTTAGGAATAAAATCTGTAAGGCCTGTGACTGAGAGAATAAGAGTCATTCAGGATTAAAAGGGAGAAGTCAAGGAATACTAGGTTTCTCCTTTCAGAGACTGGGTAGATGCTATTCATAACAATCAGAAAAGAGAATACAATAGGAAGAATATACTTTATGTTCTCCATGGCATCTCATACAGAAAAAAATCTAAAATTTGGGAGGCAGCATTAAAATTTAAACAAACAGAAGAACTGGATTAAAATTTAAACAAAGGAGAAAATATGATTAAATTCCTTGAGCAAAATAAGCAGCTTAAATATAGCCAAAAGTAAATGAGAAATACAAAAACATATGGCTGTTTTTTTTTTTTTAAGAGGACTCATATTGTTTTTATCTTGAGTAATTACGTGGAGCCATCTAATGTGCATTGCTGGAGATTGCATTTTGCCCCTAACACTATTTTCCATCAAAAGAAACCAGAATCCCTCGGGAAACAATAGGAAAAATTATTCCAGAAGACCTCAATGTTGTCACTGAGTTAAAATTCTTTCATTGGTAAACAGAAAAAAGAGTTCAAAAGGACAAAGAGACCAACTTAAGGAAAAAGCTCTTAGAGTCCAAGTCATTAAAATTTAAGCATTTGAAAGATAAACATGGGGCCTTCAAAAAGTTTGCAGAAAAATGGAATTAAAAAATAAAAATAAAAAATATGGACTTTATTTCTCACCATGAAATCCATCAAAATCAAGACACTTTCTAAGAGATGATACCAGCAATTTAGTCCACCCCTAATGAACTGAGAATCCTGAGAATTTAATCATATCAATGCAGTCTTTTTTTTTACATTACTAACTGAAGAATATTTGGTGCCCTTTACAGATTTTTTAATATTAGGAAATAAGTCAGAAGAAGCCAAATTGGGACTATAATGTGGAAGCCTAATGATTTCCAATCGAAACTCTTATAAAATTGCCCTTGTTTGATGAAATGAATGAGCAGGAGCATCGTCATGGTGGGGAAGGACTCTCCGGTGAAGCTTTCTCAGGCATTTTTCTGCTAAAGCTTTGGCTGACTTTCTCAAAACACTCTCATAATAAACAGATGTTATCCTTCTTTGGCCCTCCAGAGAGTCAACAAGCAAAGCCTTTAGCATCCCAAAAAACTGTTGCCAGGACATTTGCTCTTGACCGATCCACTTTTGTTTGACTGGACTTCTTCCACCTCTTGGTAGTTATTGCTTTGACGGTGCTTTGTCTTCAGGATTATACTAGTAAAGCCATGTTTTATCTCTTGTTACAATTCTTTGAGGAAGTGTTACAAGATCTTGATCCCAGTTGTTTAAAATTTCCATTGAAAGCTCTGCTCTTGTCTGCAGCTGATCTGGGCACAATGGTTTTGGCATCTGTGGAGTGGAAAGTCTGCTCACATTTAATTTTTCAGTAAGAATTGTATAAGCTGGATTTCCAGTTCCCAAATGGTGATGTAGAGGCAAGCTGGCTTCTCCCCTCACTGCAAAAAAACAAAGCAAGACAACAACAACAACCAAAAAAAAAAAAAACCACAAATATACAACACTGAGATCTTCTCCAGCAACAATTCAGAGGATGAAACAGTTCCTGGGGTCACATAGAAGTGGAAAAATTCCAAGCAGACAGGAGGAGAACCAGACTTCTAAATCTACAACTGCTCTGCCGGGCACCAACTTCATGAAAAATCTACACTCAACTCATGGTTTCTACATTGGAAAAAGTGAAATTGAGGTGGCCAACCAACTTCCTCACCTTCTTGGGTTCCCTGGAAGGAGACCTATCCTTTTGCAAACCCACAGGTAACATCATGACTACCTGGAGGGAGAAATATCCTAGAGGACTGGCAAAGGAAAACAGGGAGATGGGACTACAATCCCCAACCTGGAAACTCTGCTCTGTATCTTGGCCAATCGAGACACCAAATAAGAGTGTACCCAGTTTCCCGGGGCATGAACCCCTAGCCACTGACAGGTTATCCCACACCGCAGGGATAATCCCTTTGGGACCTACCACATTTGGGACAGGCAGTGCTCTGGCCATTTACTAGAGCCCAAGTGAACCTGGGCTTAATGCACTAGCTAGAGTCAAAAAGGAGGCAGCTACCTACCAGTAAAGATTTGCTAAGATACTCAATAAAAAACAAAATAAGCTGAACAGAGAAAACTGGAATAAATCACTAATCCTTCAATGTAAAGACATATCTATGTCTTTGCATTATGTATACCCATAAGAAACAACAGCAAACATGGAATCATGAACTCCCTAAAAGTACAAAGCAAAATTCCAATGGCTGATCCAAACAAGATGGCAATTTGTGAGCTCTCTGACCAAGAATTCAAAGTAGCAGTTTTAAGGTAACTCAGTAATCTCCAAGATAACACAGAAAAATAATTCAGAAATTTATCATAGAAATTGAACAAAAAGACTGAAGTAAAAAAATCAAACATAAATCTTGAAACTGAGAAGTATATTTGCTAAACTGAGACACTCTTTAGAGGCTCTCAACAGCAGAATGAACCAAGTAGAGGAAAGAATCAATAAGCTTGAAGATCAGCTATATGAAAATACACAAAGGAGAAAAAAAAGGAAAGAAGATTGCCCTACAATACATACAAAATGACCTCGGAAGACCAAATCTAAATAATTATTGTTGTTCAAGGAGCTGAGCAACAGCAAGGGGTAGAAAGTTCATTCAAAGAAATAAGAACATAAAACTTTCCAAAATTTGAGAAAGATATAAATATCCAAGTACAGGAAGGTCTGAGAACACAAAACATATTCAACCTAAATAAGACTACCCCAAGACATTTAATAATCGAACTCTCAAAAGCAAAGGAAAAGGAGAAGATCTTAAAAGCAAGAGATAAGAAGCAAATGATTTATGAAGAAGCTCCAATTCATCTGGCAACAAACCTTTCAACAGAATCCCCCTATAGGCCAGGAGGGAGCAGAACGACATTTTTAAAGTACTCAAAGAAAAAAAACTGCAACCCAAGAATGTTGTATCTAGAAAAACTGTCATTCAAATCTGAAGGAGAGATAAAGTGTTTTCACAGACAAACAAAAGCTGAGAGAACTCATAACCACCAGACTTGTCTTACAAGAAATACTAAAGGGAATTCTTCAATTTGAAAGAAATAAACACTAATATGCAAAAGAAAACTTTTCAAGGTACAAGATCCAAGGGCAAAATTTAGTACATGGACAAACCCAGTATATTCTACTACTGTATTTGTGATGTGCAATCCATCCATACCTCAAGTGTGAAGCCCAAAATACAAATCTATCAAAGAAAACAATACTTACTACAACTTGTGAAGAGATAGGTAATTCAAAACTATGTAATCGAGACCACTAAGAATTAAAATATGAGGGGAATGGAGTTAAAGTGTAGAATTTTTTGTGGGTTTTTGCCTTTGTATGTTTCAATTTTTTATTTGTGTTTTAAGACAAGTTGCCATCTCTTTAAAATAAAATAACTTGTTATATCTATAAAATGTTTTTTGTAAGTCTCATGGTAACCACAGTGCAAAAACCTACAATAGATTCACTAAAAATAAAAAGGAACAAATTAAAACATACTACTAGAGATATTCAGTTAACCTCAAAGACAGTAAGAAAGAAAGAAAGGAGAGGAATCTCAAAACAAGCAGAAAAAAGCAACAAAATGTCCATTGTTAAGTATTAATACTTACTTAACAATAACACTGACTTTAAACAGTTTCAATTCTCCATTTAAAAAGCATAAAGTGGCTGAATAGATTAAGAAACAAGACCAAACTACATGCTACCTTCAAGAAATCCATTTCAGCTATAAAGACACAACATAGATTGAAAGTGAAGGGGTGGAAAAACATATTCCTTACAATGGGAAATCAAAAAAGAGCAGGAGTATCTATACTTATATCAGATAAAACAGGCTACAAATCAAATAGAATCAAATCCTATAGAAAGAATAAGGAAAGCTACTATATAATGATAAAAGGGTCAATTCATACAGGAATAACACATTTTATCACTTTGCTTTGTTGTACTTCACAAATACTGTGCCTTGTACAAACTGAAGGTTGGTGGCAACCATTCATGGAGCAATTCTATCAGCGCCACTTTTTCCAATAGCATATTCTCATTTCATATTTCTGTGTCACATTTTGGTAAATCTGGCAATGTTGTATACTTTATTATTATTATTATCTGTTATGGTGATCTGTGATCACTGAACTTTGATGATACTATTGTAATTGTTTTGGGGACACAACAAACCACACCCATATAAGACAGTGAACTTAATTGATAAATGTTTTATGTGTTCTGACTGCTCCACTGATCAGCCATTTTCCCTTCTCTCTCCCCCTCCTCAGGCCTTCCTATTCCCTGATACACAACAATATTGACATTAGGCTGATTAATGCCCTACAATAGCCTCTAGGTGTTCAAGTGACAGGAAGAGTTGCCAGTCTTACTTTAAATAAAAGGTTAGAAATGATTGAGCTTAGTAAAGAAGGTGTTTTAAAAGTTAAGATAGGCTGAGAGTTTGGCCTCTTGTGCCAAACAGTCAAGCTATGAACGCAAAGGAAAAGTTCTTGAAGGAAATCAAAAGCGCTACTCCAGTGAACACACAAAGGAGAGGAAAGCGAAACAGCCTCTTGCTGATATGGAGAAAGTTGTACTGGTCTGAATTGAAGATGAAACCAGCCACAACACTCCCTTAAACCAAAGCCTAATCCAGAGCAAGATCCTAAATCTCTTCAATTCTATGAAGGCTGAGAGAGGTGAGGAAGCAGCATAAGAAAAGTTGGGAGCTAGGAGAGGTTGGTTAAAGAGGTTTGAGGAAAAAAGCCATCTCCATAACATAAAAAAATGCAAGGCAAAGCTGCAAATGCTGATGTAGAAGTTGTAGCAAGTTATCCAGAAGATCTAATTAAGATTATTGGTGAAGGTGGCTACACCAAACAACGGATATTCGATGCAGACAAAACAGCCTTATAGTGGAAGAAGATTCCATCTAGGACTTTCATAGCTGGAGGGAAGAAGTCAATGCCAGGCTTCAAATCTTCAAAGCACAGGCCAACTCTCTTGTTAGGGGCTAATGCAGCTGGTGACTTTAAAATGAAGCCAATGCTCATTTACTATTCCAAAAATCCTAGTGTCCTTAAGAATTATACTAAATCTACTCTACTTGTACTCTATAAACGGAGCAACAAAGCCTAGATGACAGTGCATCTGTTGAAAGCATGGTTTACCAAATACATCAAGCCACTGTAGAGACAAAAAAAAAAAAAAACTCATTTCAAAATATTACTGCTTATTCATGACACACCTGGTTACCCAAGAGCTCTGATGGAGATGTACAAGAAGATTAATGTTGTTTTCAAACCTTCTGATTTCAAGATTGTTCTTTTTTAAGCAACAAATGAGGTTAAGAAAAGCATGTTTCTCTGCTGCACCCCTTTTAATAAAAGGATTCGTTCTGTAAAATTTGGATTCAGTCAAAAGGCTGCACTTAAGAACCTACAAGTCCACAAGTGGCCTTAAGGCTACAGGTTCCTCACCCCTGTAACACAACATCAATTCTGTAGCCCACAAACTCAGGAATCATTTGAATTTCAAGTCTTATTATTTAAGAAATAAATTTTTAAGGCTATGGTTGGTTTAGAGTGTGATTCCTATGATGTATCTGAATGAAGTAAATTGAAAACTTTCTAGAAAGGATTCACTAGTCTAGATTCCATTAAGAATATTCACGATTTAAGAGAGGATATCAAAATACCAACATTAACAGGAGTTTGGAAGAAGTTGATTTTTCTAATATAAGAATGGCTAATGCTGCTGTGTTTCGGTTACCATTTGCATGATATATCTTTTTCCATCCTTTTACCTTGAGCCCATGTATGTTCTTAAATCTAAAATCAGTTTCTTATAGTTATCATGTTTTTGTTATCCATTTAGCCACTCAATGTCTTTTGATTGGGAAGTTTAATACATTTACATTTAAAGCCATTACTGATAAGGGAGAATGGACTCTTGCCATTTTGTTAATTTTTATCTGTCTATCTTAGAGCTTTTTTAGTCCCTTTTACTCTGTCTTGTTGGCTTTCTTTCTATTTCATTGAAATTTTGGTAGTAGCATGCTTTGATTTCATCACTATTTTCTTTTACACATCTTCTATAGGTATTTTCCTTGTGGTTACTGTGGGGCTATCATAAAACATCTTTCAGTTATAACAATCTCTTTTAAGCTGATTAACTTAATTTCAATCATATTTAAAAATTTCACTATTTTACTCATCCCTTATTTGTTGATATCAAGTATTACGCCTTGTGTATTCATTAACATATTTGAGGGTTTTTCCCATAGTTTTGTCTTCTAACTTCTATGCTATAATTAAAAGTGATCCATGCACTATTATTACAGTCTTTTAGTACTCTATATTTGTCTACATATTAATCTTTACTAGTGAGATTTATACTTTCATATGCTTTCATATTGCTATCCAGTGTTCTTTTTTTTATTTTAAAAATGCTTTTAATGAAATTTTATCAGTGAAAAATCAGCAAAGCGATAGTTTTGCATTACAATATATAAGCAGTTGAGTAGCTCCTTTTTCTCTCTTTTTTATTTATTTATTTATTTTTTTATAATATGTCCATCCTTTGGGTGGTGCGCATTGCACTCTTTGTGTATGCATATACTCGTCCCCTCCTCTCTCCTCCCCCATCCCCCCTTCCCGCTGCCCAACATCCAATAGATGTTATTCTTATATGTGCACTTATGTGTTAATCAGTTAATACCAATTTGATGGTGAGTACAAGTGGATCCCCTTCTTCTGCTCTTGTGGTGCCTCACTTTGGATAATGGGCTTAAGTTTAATCCAGGAAAGTATAAGAGGTGCTAGATCACTGTCGTTTCTTATGATTGAGTAATATTCCATTGTAAACATATACCAAATTTTGATAATCCATTCATGGATTGGTGGGCACTTGGATTGTTTCCACATTCTTGCAATAGTGAATTGTGCTGCCATAAACATTTGGGTGCAGATGTCTTTATCATAAAATGTTTTGTGCTCTTTTGGGTAGATGCCTAATAGTGCTATTGCTGGATCGAATGGTATTTCTATTTTTAGCTCGTTGAGGTATCTCCAAATTCTTTTCCACAGAGGTTGCACTAATTTACAGTCCCACCAGCAGTGTAAGAGTGTTCCTGTTTCTCCACATCCTCGGCAGCATTTGTTGTTTTGTGATTTTTTGATAGAGGCCAATCTCACTGGGGTTAGGTGATATCTCATTGTGGTTTTGATTTGCATTTCTCTAATGATTAGAGATGTTGAGCATTTTTTTTATATGTTTTCTGGCCATTATTCTGTCTTCTTTTGAAAAGTTTCTGTTCATTTCCTTTGCCCATTTGTTGATGGGGTTGTTTGATTTTTTCTTGTTGATTTTTTTGAGTTCTAGATAGATTCTGATTATCAGCCCTTTATCAGATGTGTAGAGAGCAAATACTTTTTCCCATTCTGTGGGCTGTCTATTCACTTTAATGATAGTTTCCTTGGCAGTGCAGAAGCTTTTTAATTTGATTAGATCCCACTTATTTATTTTTGTTGCTGCGGCGATTGCTTTCGGGTTCTTCTTCAAGAATTCCTTGCCTAGGCCAATGTCTGAAAGGGTCTTTCCAACATCTTCATTTAGAATTCTTAAGGTTTCATGCCTTAGGTTTAAGTCTGTAATCCATCTTGAATTGATTTTTGTGAGAGGTTTCAACTTGAAGAACTCTCTATAGCATTTCTTTTAAGAAAGATCTTCTGGTGATAAACTCCCTCAGCTTTTGTTTATTTGGGAAAGTTTTTATTTCTCCTTTATTTTTCACAGAGAGTTTTGTTGGATATAGTATTCTTGTTTGGCAGTTTTTCCTTATAGCACTTTGAATAAATCACCTCACTTCCTTCTAGCCTGCATGGTTTCTGCTGAGAAATCTGCTGAT
>NW_012147841.1:7843721-7845984 GCF_000956105.1 Propithecus coquereli
TGGTAAAACAGGAGGGATGGTTTCATATATGCTCTAGCAAATATAAATAAGCATAAACTAAATACTCACAGGAAATACTCTTAGAAATAAAAGAAAGTGACCTAAGTGTCCTTTGATATAGGTCAAGATTAAATCATTACAGCCATTGTATAAGAATATTAAATTTAACACTCAGAAAAGGAGATAAAATTGCTCAGAAATAAATTGAGCTATTTGCCATCCTTCTATGGGAAGAAGAGGTTTGTAGTGCTTTAGTGCTTGTAAGAAATAAGTATTTAAGTTCCCATTCAGGGGTTCTTGGATAACTTCTTTTTAGTTTGCTATTAATAAGATTCTTATTTTATTTGCAATGTAACTTGATTGTGCAATGTAACCTGATTTTATCTGTTGTAGAATTTAGTCAGCAAATAATCAAACTCAATAGCAAAGACAATACAACATAAAGAAAAGTTTGGCCTCAAGCAAAAATATATCTATATAATTACACTACAACGTGGTATTCAGAGCTTATCAAATTTCGCTTCCAAGTTTATATGATTGAAGAAAGAATAATTAATCATGTTACTGAATGTGGTAATCCAAGAAGGTGATTTGATTTACAAATGAAATATATCAACAATGTCAAGATAGAGGGATAGAGTAAGTTAATCTTTGCCATAACCCAATGTAAAAAACCCCTCTCTCTACATGTATATCTCTAGACTGTATAGACTCCAAAATTGTGGAGTAGGTTCTAAAATCTTGTAGTATTGTTTATGTAATACAAGGCATACAATGATTAGACAGGACCAGAAGATGGGAAACCTCAGCATTCTTCTCAGGCAAAATGCTTTTCTTAAATATCTTGGCTACTACTCCCAGAAAACTGTGTTTATCTTGATCCCAATGACCAAAACTTCCTGTGCCAGAGTTGAACATTTGACCCAAATTAAGTCAATCATCTTTTCTCTAGGCATTTTAAATTGAGGTATCATACATGTGATTATCAAATGATGCTGAGCATTGGGGTTTGGTAAAATATAGAGTGCGGTCCTGGGTCAATAATATGGCAGCCATATGGGGAAAAAAAAACTTACATAAAAGACTGGCAAACAGAAAATGAAATGGGGCAGAGATGGGATTCATCAGCCAACCCCCAACCCATTGGGATTGCATATATGTATGCCCTTCCTGTGGTGTCCTACTAAGGATGGAGTATATTCCCCCGTGACAGGAAAATATGGCCATGCAGGAACATCCTTCCATTGCCACCCATAAGCATTCTCCTCACTTTGGCAAAAGCTCCCATTCACTAGTTATGCTCATCACTTTCTCACTCTTTTTCCTCAAAATCTATTTTTCCAGATGACTCCCAGGCATCCAGAGAACTGAGTAGTGGGGCCCTTGTCTTCCTGTTGACCCATTTTTTTTTTTTTTCACAGCTCTATCCCTAGCTTCTACTGGTGGGTAAGTAGTGAGTTCTTCATTAGTTCTCTTTTGGGTGGTAGACTGTTATGATACACAACCTTGGTAGGACTCAACCTGTCTCTGCCCACAGTCCAGAAATGATTCGCCACTAGAGTGGTGACTAAGACATTGAGAGGTTGTGTAGAAAGAGAAAGGTCAAGGGGCCTGAGCTCACTGGACCAAAAGACAAAAGCCAACTGGAATCGATAAAAAAATCCACTCCCACTCTAGCACCCACAAGAGCAAGATCCATGATTCAACAGTGTCTAGAAGCCGCATCAAGCCACAGATAGTGTAGTCTCTATTGAGTGAACAACCTACTTGGTTTTCACTCAGGTGCTATTAGTTTTTCTTCCTGTCCAGGAATTCTTCTCCCTCAGTCTATTCTCAACACAGCAGCCACTGTAATCCTTTTGGATCATGTCATTCCCTTGCCCAAACCATCCTGTGGCTTCACATATCAATTAGAGTAAATCCAAAGTCCTCTATTACCTTCTCTGACCTCACCTTCAACACTCTCCCCCTCAGGTATTTCCTCCAGGTCCATTGGCTGGCTTACTATTCTAGACACATTATCTCCTCTGGGCCTTTGCACAAGCTGGTCCTGCTGCCTGGAAGACTTTTCTACCATATCTTAGCATGACTCACTCCTTCACTATCTTTGGGTCATTATTCAAATGTTCCGTTCTCAATGAAGATTTCCCAGTCACCTTATCTAAAATTTGAGTAATGGATACCCTAGAAGCGCTGACTTAACCACTATGCATCTATGCATGTAACAAAATTACACTTGTACCTTATAAATTTATACAAATAA
>NW_012147841.1:7846539-7849589 GCF_000956105.1 Propithecus coquereli
TTTGTTCTGATTGGATTAAGTCTGCATTTGAACATCTCTAGTGAAAATTTCAATTTAGTTATGTTCTTTAGCTCCAAAATTTCTGTTTATTTCTTTTGAAAATATGTTTTCTATTTCTTCATTATATTCCCATTTTGTTCATGAATACTATTCCTGAGCTTTTATTGAACATATTTATGAAAGTTATTTTGAATTGCATATCAGGTAATTCATATACCATCAGTGCTCTGAGACAGGCAAGACAGAAACCAACCAATCAGGCAGCTCCTGAAAAAATGGGGAATTTGAACCCATGTCCCACTCTTCTCTCTCCCGTCCTATGAGAGAGGCTGACAAGCTTTATCAGTCTTTCTGCTGTATCACAGGTCCTGTGGAGCAGCTGCAAGCTTCCCTGCTCTCTTTTGTTCTTAGCAGTCCCCAGGCATCTAGATTGTGCCAGATGCCATCAATGCTGTGAGACAAGCAAGATAGAAATTAATCCTCTCAGGCAGTCCCCCAAAGCCAGAAATTTGGATGCAGGCTCTGACTCTTTTCCTCTCCAGGAGGAAGCTGGGACTTGGAGGTTTTCTTCTACCCTTTCCACACTGAGGTGGGGCGACTATGGCAAGTGAGTGCTCCACATTGTTGCCTTTGTTCTCAGCAGCCCCCAAAGTCGCACCATTTCTGGTCAGTGCTTAGATTCAGGCAGGAATAAACCAGTCTTTTGGGAAGCTCCTGGAAAAGTCTGGACATTTGACTTCCTAACGGAGTTTTAGAATTATCTCCTTATTGTTCTAAAATTTCATGTGTCTAGGAGTACCTCTTTTTACATTCATTTGCTTGTCTTCTTATGATCTTTCTTTTTAGCTTTCGTACATTGTCATTTTTTAATGTAAATTTCTCTCCTCCATTTCCTTTTTCTCTGTCTTAGGCTTTAAGTGATAGGCTAGTTATGAGTTGATCCTCCATGACTCCTTTTTCAAGTGTCCAGGCACTTCTACCTCTTTGCTATTGGTTATTGACGATTCTCTCAAGAGGAGTGAGAAATGGAAGAAGGTGTGTACAAATAACTACAAAAATAAATGCATAGGCCAGGCATGGTGGCTCATGCCTGTAATCCCAGCATTTGCAGAAACTGGGGCAAGAGGATCACTTGAGGCTAAGAGTTTGAGGTTAGCCTGGGCAACATAGCAAGACCCCATCTCTAAAACTTTTTTTAAAAAATTAGCAGAGCATGGTGGTGTGTGCCTGCAGTCCTAGGTACTTGGGAGCCTGAGGTGGGGGGATTTCTTGAGCCCAGGAGTTTGAGGTCACAATGAGCTATGCACTCCAGCCTGGGTGACAGAGTGAGATCCTGTCTCTACAAAATAACAATAACAACAACAACCACCAAGAATCAAATAATCATCTCGTAGACCAGCTAACCAGCTAATTCCCTGATTTTGGCTTCCTTCTTTCTCTAAGCCTGGGACCTGTCACTGTCAGATGTTCTGCTGTTCACATGAACTCTTTTCTTTGCTGAATTCCTCTCTGATATAAACTGGGCTTCTATTCTTTCCCTTTGATTTAACCCTCAGTAAACTTCTCTTTTGTTTCCCTCTTCTAGAAAGGTATTTACATGTTTTATCTTCTAATGCTGCCATATTATCCTCTTCTCTATGATGAGTATATTTCTTTACACTTAATTTACTGGAATTGGTAAGACAGAGTCAGAAGATATTTGACCTATCCACCCCCCTTATTCATTACACAAGAACATGAAGATCTGGAGTGATCACATGCATTGTCTGGAGGAGTTTGTTTCTTAAGTGCTTCCTCCTTGTATTCCAGTGCCTCAGAAAATCTCCCAACATTCAACCTCCCATATGCCTTTACAGACCCATTTATTCAGTGATATACTCGGTGGCTGTTTTGTTGCTTCCTCCTGGTTTGCACCTTTTGCCTAGTGTCTTCTTTGTGTTGATGCTTCATTTATACTCTCACCATTTCACTTAGAAATTGTCCTTTGGATTCCTTCTTTCCTACACTACACAGGTCCCAGTCACTCCACCCCACTGCTATACTTGTGTTTCTCAAAACACTTGTCTGGGTCTTATTCCTCCGGTCTAGGAGGAGATTTAAAGCACAAAGCATCCAAGGTTACAGGTGATACAGCTAGTTTGAGAACCCAACTCTTCTGACTTCTGCAGCAAAGCTGTACTACATCAGGTATGTTGTCAGTCATCTGTACTTCAACGGAAGGCCCTACTCAATTCCTAAACATTTCTCTAATAGAAGCTATTTCCTGAATGTTGCATTGATCAGTATGGTAGGCAGCCGCTAAAATGCTCACTGTGATTCTTGTCTCCTGGCATTTGTGCTCTTCTGTAATTCCCTCTCTTTGATTGTGGGCTGGGTCTACTGAATTGATTCTAATGAATATAATATGGCAAATGTGATGGTATGTCACTATTGCAATTAGATACAAAAAGACACTGGCTTCTGTACTCTTTCTCCTTCTCTGTCTCCTTTTCTGTCTGTCTCTCTCTTTGCCTCTTTCTCTCTCACAGAGTTTTTCTCTTACTTAGTGCAGCTGTTTTGCTGTGAGCTTCCCAGTGGAGAGGCCCACAGGGCAAGGAACTGAGGAAGGCTTCTGGCCAACAGCCAATAAGGAATTGAGACCCTCAATCCAACAGCCCAAGAGGGACTGAATCTTGCCACCAACTACAGGATTGAGCTTAGAAGCAGATCTTCTTTCATTTTAGCCTTGAGATGAGACTCCAGCCCCAGCTGACACCTTGATTGCAGCCTGTGAACCCTGAGTCAGAGGCAAGTAGTTAAGCTGTACCCAAATTCCTGACCAGCAGAAACTGTGGGATAAGCGATATTTGTTATTTTAAGCATCTTAATTTTGAGCCCATTGTCATGCAATGATAGGCACCTAATCTCATTAGTAAGAGCATAATTGTAAAGCAATTTTGAGAGTGTACAAAAATATTTGAAACAAAGTACAGCAGAGATAAATAACATTAAGAGCCTCTTCCCTCTTATTCTAAAATAAATCCTTCAAAAGCATTTATTTATAGCCTTAA
>NW_012147841.1:7852114-7856723 GCF_000956105.1 Propithecus coquereli
TATTAATATTAAGAATCTCAAGACAGTGACAGCAGAGCATTAAACTAAGTGCAGGGTTTTGAGCGACTGCAGAGGTTAAAAGTTCAGGAAACTGGCCCTGTCTAGAATCTCTTTTAGAGAGCAGCCAACTGATTGCACATTGATCTTCCAGGAGGCAAAAGTTTATTCCTTATCCTTTCAGTTTGACCTGTGAGGAAAGCATCCACATTGTCAACAGCCCAAGACACACATAAGACCCTTTGATAGAGGCCGGGCCACTGAGCATCCAGAGATGTGGCAGTAGAATAGGAGCCTCTTACACAACCTCTTCATAATTCTAGGAGTAAAAAAAATATCATCATGCAATTTCTTGCACTGGCAAAATTAATAGGTACAAGAAAATAAAAGGCTCCCTTACATTGTGGAAGAAAACAAAACAGGTCTCAGATGAAATAATTTCTGCAAGAAATCGAAATTTATTTTTATGTCTTTAAAGTTTTATAACTGAACAAAAGTGCCTTTAAAAAAATTAAATCATTTTTTAAAATTCAGAATAAAAATTTAAAATATCTAAAGTAAACCATATTTATTATACATTTTTGTAATACAATATGAGATAAAATTACCCATTGTTGAGAAAAGTTTTTCTGTGTCTTTTGGCATAAAGTTATTAAATAGTAAAAATGATATTTCTAAGTCAGGTATTCATTTTAAATTACAAATACGTCCTAATATTTTGTTTTAATTCCAGGATATTACAAAATTCTCGTACCTCAAAAGTAAATTGTAGCAAAGAGAATAATACAAATTTAATGTTTTAACTCATATAAGGTGGTTTCCAAAATATTTAATTATTTAATCTTGAACAGTTCACCCCATAATTTTGGGGGGCATTAACAATTGCCATTAGTCATGTTCACTTGAAGTCATTCTGATTGCTTTGTTGTTTTATTTGAGAACAAGAAGAGTCTGTTTTTTATTCAAATTTTCCCCTTGTCAGCCACGTAGCCATGTGTGGTATTAACCCCTAATAGCCACACGTGGAATAGCATCCCCCAAACAAGTTGGAGGCACAAAATTAGATTCTCAAATAAAAACTACAAATCAATATATTATGTAGTTGGAAAATGTTGCCTATGCACCATTGCATAATATTTAACCATTCTTAACTCATGCTGTGTGTGATCTCTCATCAGACTCCTTGAACCACTTCTAAAAGACATATGAAATAAGAAGATCAGTACACAAATAAGGATAATATTTTTCTTTCATAGTAAGAGTTTGTAAGACAAAAAAAGAATTTTTCTGTAACATTTATTAACATCTCACAGAACACTAGTGTTCGCTAAAGCTCAGTTTAGGAAATGTTGGCGTAGAGTAAAGCCCAAACTGATAGCACGGTATGGTGGAAAATGAATAGAATTTGGAATTGGGCAGATCTTTGGGCTAAGACGAGTTTTCTCATTTGGTTTCCTGGAATACTGATAATTTTACTTAAAAACAAAAAATAGCAGTGCCTAGCTATATATGGTAGGGACAAAATAGTTGCTTAATAAATATTAGCTTGTTCTCTTTCATTCCCCACTCTACTGTTTCCTCTTTTGGGACTACATCAATGGACTATTAGTCACAAGTAAAAGAAAATATAACCAAACTCACTTAGTCTAAAAGGAAATTTATTGGCTTACATAAAATGACAAAACTGAATTCAAGGCCCAGAAAATATAATTAGGAGTTGGTTTCTCTCCATGTCTTTACTCTGCCTTCTGTCATATTGGCTTCAGTAACAAGCATCACATGGTAGCAAGAGGTTGCCTGGAGCTCCAGCCCTGACATTCTCTCAGGTTTCAGGCCTCACAGAAAAAAGTGAACATCTCTTTTCTGGAAATTACCAAGTAAGTTTTACTTTAGTCCTGATTGGGTCACATGCCCAAGTCTGGGGCAATTACTGTGGCTAAAGGAATGAACACTAGTTGTTGGTCCTAGCTCCTGGGCTCCACCTCAGGAATGCTGTGTGTGTGAATGTGCATGGATATGTGTGGTGTGTGTACAAAATGTGTGTCAAATTCCACAAAACAAAAGGGTCCAGAGTAGGGAGGGTGATAACTCAAATGGAATGAAACGCAGGTTAAGGTTCCCAGAAAGAAGGTTAATAGATAACTGCACAATAAAGACAGCTGGTGGACACCAACATACAGATCCCCTCTTATCAACCCAGAGTCACGCATGCTGCAAGCAGAAATATTTCCTACTCATTGTAACTAATGATGTTCTGAAAATACTTTGCCACATTGTCCCAGAATCTCCCAGAGTTCTTACCTTATCCACTAATCTATTATTTTAAATCTCTTGGCTTAGTGCAGTGGCTCATGCCTGTAATCCCAGCACTTTGGGAGGATGAGGCAGGAGGATTGCTTGCAGCCAGGAGTTTGAGACCAGCCTGGGCAACATAATAAGACTTCATCTCTACCAAAAATTTTAAAAATTAGCCATATGTGGTGGTACACACCTGTATGTAGTCCCAGCTACTCTGGAGACTAAGGCAGGAGGATTGCTTGAACCCAGGAGTTTGAGGTTGCAGTGAGCTATGATGAAGCCACTACACTCTAGCTGCAGTGAGAGATACTTTGTCTCAAAGAAAAAAAAAAAAACTCTCTACTTTTTCTACTGTAGCTTTTGTCCTTTAGATTTCATTCAAGTTTCCTTTCTTGACACGCATCAACACTCTCCTTTACCAAATCTTCACTCCAATGTAGAAATTGTCTTGTTTCTGAGCTGCCAAAACTTTCTGGACATCCTAGTACAGGGTACCCTCTATTATTTGAATTGCCTCATTCGTTGTATATCTCTCCCCATCCTGTGTTTAATGCACCCTGTGTCCTCATTGTCTACCATGAAAACTGCCACACGGGTCCCTTAATAGAGGTTTGCTAAAGGAATAAATGAATGAATCAAATAACAGTGATTGAATCCATAACTATCATAGAAGAAACATCCAAGATGTAACCCACTTGAGTTATGCTGTAGACAATTACAGTGCTGGATAAATATTATTAGTAAAGATACAAATTTCAGTTTAATGCTCCAGGTTGTCTCTCTTGAAATGTAAGTGAAGCTACATTGGCCTTACACAGTTAGAGTTTCTCTGTTTGCCTTTGTCTCTCTCTCTCTCTCTTTCTCCCTCATTCCCTTCCTTTCCATTTCTTCTCCCTCTCTTTCTCACTCTCTCTCTTTCACACACTTGCACACACACACACACACACATACACACAAAAAAAACATGCCTACACATATATAAAACTAAATTTCCCTAGCAGCATGCTTAATTCAAAAATGATATAATGTAGTTTTTATGTTTCATGAGTTTTTACATATTAAAATAATCCAAAATGGTGAGATACCCTGAGAAGGCAGTGGCCATGTTTTTACTACAGCAAAATCTCTAGATACAGCAATTTTTCTGACAATTTATTTGACTACAAAGTATCTAGCTGGCTTCAGAGCGAGAAAAAAAATCATCCAGAGTTTTCAACAGAAGGAACTTCTGAAGGTAGATGAAGCCAACGCATTTCAAGGGGGAAAAAAAGTAGATTAGCCAACGGTGAAATTTCTACAGTCCCAGGAAGATTTCTCCTCCCTTGAATTCTGCTGAAGCAGGGTTTTCATCAGTTATTCCCATGAAAGTTTAAAAGTGCTGTCGGTATATAATTCTCACTCTTAAAGGTGAAAGTTCTTTTTTAAATATAATTTTAAGATCCATTTTTAAAAAAATACACAAGCCATGCATGAGCGCAATTTCATCATAAGAAATATGTAAAAATGCATATAAATATATAGAATTTTAAGAATCCCATTTAGTCTATCCCTTTCCTTCCATATTAGTAATTGCTTTTAATTGCTCGTACCTTTCCAGACATTTAAAAACAATTCTCAGATATTATTCTTCATAAAGTCCTCCCAATTTCCCTTTGGTGCATTTCTACTTCTCCACGATTGATCACGTTGGCCAGAGACCAATTCCTAGTGCCTGCCTCCACCATAGAATCCAAGCCTCCTTACGAGCTCCTTCTGACAGCCAGGAAAAGCATGAGACACACCAGCTCAGCCAGCCACGCTCCCAGGACTCCGAACTTCACGTGAAAGAAACAAGAAATCAAGGAATTTTGAGTTCAGACTCCTCCCAGTAGCAACAGCAAGGGAGGTGATGACAGCTGCGGCAGCTGTGACAACATACTGACCAGGCTATTTCTGCCCAAGTGTGTTGCAACCTTTCCTGCTTCTTGATTTCCTTCGAGCTTCCTCAGTTCCTTGTGTTTCCAGTTGTCTTCTTCCTGCTCTCGTTGATTGCGTGGGCTGGTATCCTTCCAAGAGCAGATAGATGAGAATTCTGTAAAGTCTATCATGCCTGTGATTAAAATTGTAGCCCAGCTTTCTTTTGGTTATTTTCCTAGTACATTTTTTCCATTTTTTTAACTTACATATTTTTTTGAGTATATTCCAGATGCCTCCTTTGCAATTATATACTACTCAGAGATACATGCTCTCAGATTTTTAAAGAATCAAATCTGAGATTTTCTAACTTTTAGTAGATTCTTTTGATCCAAGTAATCAAATTTTATTTATTTACTCA
>NW_012147841.1:7856773-7864335 GCF_000956105.1 Propithecus coquereli
TTTCCATTTTTTTAACTTACATATTTTTTTGAGTATATTCCAGATGCCTTCTTTGCAATTATATACTACTTAGAGACACATGCTCTCAGATTTTTAAAGAATCAAATCTGAGATTTTCTAACTTTTAGTAGATTCTTTTGATCCAAGTAATCAAATTTTATTTATTTACTCATTTTCTATTTCCTGCACTTTTCTCCTTTTTTTAACTGGGCAATATCAAGATATAAATATAGACTCTGATAAGTCAAGTTAACATGTTAAACATTTAAGTTAACTACTAAAAGAATACTTAAGGTCTAAAAGTGTTAATTAATATCTCTATTCTACTTCAGAAAAATCTAAGGATATTAGAATGCCTTAGAGCATTTTCATTTTATAAGGATGGCTATAGCTTAGAAATAGAAGTTATGTAATTTGAAATGTGTATCCAAGGTCACACAGCTAGGAAATTCAAAAATCAAACCCAGGACTATGGTGTTAGTGTCTATATTCTATAAACACTACCCTGTGTCGTAAAGCCACCCCTGAAGTTCATCTCAAATGATATCTAAAGAAATAAACAAGATCCAACTTTAAAAAATACATCAAAATGATGAGTTAGGGCTAAATATTTATAATGGAATGATGAGATCCTCCCTCCTCAATGGAGAATTTTATTATCTGGGAGGCTGGTGGAGCCTAAAGACATGAGAACTTCTTCCCAGCTACAGCAGAACATAGTAAACTAAGGAAGCTTAATTATCATTGTTCAGTATTATTTAATGAAAGGTTTAGATTAATTGCCTAGTACAAAAGACCCCCGAAATAACAAATCTACTGCTTGCCCATATGTTTTCCAGCAATAATGATTACCAACCATACCTTGTGTGTTCTGAGGCTCTGAAGTCTGTGCCTTGGTTAGAAAGAGAACTTTGGCAGTGTTAGGTACTAAACTGTCTAAGCCAACCAAGGAATTACTTGTACTGACAGCTAAGAAAAGCCTCTTTGCTCACCATTCCCTTCTCTGGAATATAATTCATTAATTTTTTGAATAAATATTTATTGAAGCCAGAACTTAAAGTGGATATAAAAAGACTGTACCAGGTGGCAGGTTACAGTAGTTTAAAAGGACGGATGAAAACGGGTCCCTTGGTGCTTGGAGCAGCATCCGTTGTCATAATTAGCAAAATGTTAGCATGAGAGCTCAAAATTTAAATAGAAAATGATCTTTCTCATGATGACCCATGCCCCTATCTTTTGAAGGTACTCTTTGAGTCTGACCACTGCCAGGCATTAGTTAGACCAATTGTCTCAACCTTTTCAACTGAATAATCTTTTCACTACAAGGAATCCACAATACGCCTTTCATGTGTGGAAAGAAAATTCACACTCAACCTGTAAAAACCTAGCAGATGGTACAGTAATTTGTATATATACATGCATACAGGATATATTCTTAGAGAATGAATGAGATTCATGTTACATCTATTTAAATGTTCATTATATTTAATTTTAATACATTTATTCATAGTTTTAACCTCTGTGAGGACATCCATTATTAAAATTAATAGACAGGTAAACTGCATCAACAAAACTGCAGCATTTAATGTTGAAGATAACTGACATGCATGAAGTCATTGTATTAAAATATTGGTTTTCCTATTGTTTTGCACAGATGGTGCTAGTAATTAATATTATGCTATTTTTTCCATTGGGGGATTCCCTGTTGACAAAATTCACATAGCATACAATAAACTGCTACATTATACCATCTGAAGAGATGATGTGGGTTTTTTTTTTTTTGGAGACAGAGTCTCACTCTGCACCTTGGTAGAGTGCAGTGGCATGATCATAGCTCACTGCAACCTCAAACTCCTGGGCTGAAGTGATCCTCCTGCCTCAGCCTCCCCAGTAGCTGGGACTACAGGTGTGTGCCACCACTTCCAGCTATTTTTTTTCATTTTTTGTAGAGATGGGATCTCGCTCTTGTTCGGGCTGGTCTTGAACTCCTGACCTCAAGCGATTGTCCCTCCTCAGCCTCCCAAAGTGTTAGGATTACAGGTATGAGACCCTGTGCCCGGCCAGATGATGTGTGTTTTACAGGTTTATTAACAGTATATTTTTCTCAGATGCAAAATATGCAGTACTCCTAATGGTTAATAGTCAATGTATTACCGAAGTTAATGAATTTAATAAGTTGGACATTGTTGTCTACTCTGATCATATTTGATCATAGGTGTATACAAATATGTTCCATGCCATCTTGTTTCTGAGAACAACATCAATTTTAAGATATAGAAGATATTGAAATGAGTAAAGGTAGCAAGGTACAATATAACGTACTACTTTAAAAAGGCCTTTCTGAAGGGAAGTGTCCTTCCTGTGTGGCCAATAGATGTATTCTTTACCATACCAGAAATGTTAGGAAACCTCAGTAACATGGTTATATATGAGCACAAAACCTTGAATACAGTTTAAAACCCTCTGTTTATAATGAAGAGCTCTATCTAGCATAAATCGTCAATAAGCTCACTTATCACATGACAAGGAAGAACAGTTCTACCAGTTCTATCTGAATAAGTCATTCAGCAGGACACTCAAATTGCGGCCTTGGGAACATATCTGAATTTGACTAGCACCTCCTACAGAGGGCATCAAAAGTGGAAAATTGATGTTAATAAATCTCTCCTTATGTCTCTTTCAAAAGGATCAAAATATAATAACAAGCTAGTTTCATTTCTAAAGGATTTCAAAATTATCATTCCTTATTTCTAAAGTGCCATGAAAATGCTGTTTAAATTACGCTCAACTCCTAAAACAGTAAACTACTAGCCAGAGAATTATCTATTAGCAAACAAGGGTTTTTAAGTAAAGAAACAAAAAGGTAAACAAAAGGCACCATTTATTCCCAGGCTTTACCATCTAAAACTAGGATTGGGTTAGACTCTGTATGAGACCTTTCCAATCTTTTCTTTTAACGAGTTGTTCCTGGTTCCTCTCTGCCAACAGTTCTGGATCTTAATACAGAAACTCGTTCATTTAGCAGACCAGAATGCATTCACAGTCTCAAAATCATCTCCTCTGAGAGGAACTTGAAAGATAATAATCTTTCCCATTACTGGGAATCACCACGCTAGGTTCATTATTACTCACTTTTGTTTTATGAGGAATCAGCCCCATGTAGTCTAATGTGGGAGAACTTAACACATGAGTTTCTCATCTTGTCTGAGGAGCAACTCTGGCAAGCTATCCTAGACTGGAATATGTGTGAACACAGAGTTACAGCACAGAGGGCTCAGTGCCTGGGAAGACAGAGTTGGGAATGCAAAGTGAATTGAACAAAGTGGAGTACCATTCTTTTTGTGGTTTTTTTGTTTTTTTTTCTTTTTTCAATCAATGAGTCACCAGTATCTGCCACTTCACTTTTGAGTTCTGAAGACTGATGTTGATTTTTATAACTCCTTAGTAAAAATATAGCTCAATTATTACCTCTGGCAAGAAGAGTGGCTCATCCATAGGTGGACCCAGATCGTGGCTGGTTTTGGCAACCCTGAAAGATCTCCCTTTTTTTTTTTTCTTTAAAATGTTCTTTCTATACTCATCATGAAAAGAATCTAAATTCACTTTCATTTTCAAACTAAATACATGCTACATTATATGATATGATTTTTAAAAAGAACCAGTATTGTGAAACTTATAATTACAAATACCCATGTCCTGGTTTTTCATCTCTTTTATTATTAATAAACTGAGCTCTTGCATTATTTGCTTTGGTGAAAAAAGCAAATGCAATTGATCCCTTAAAATCCCCTGATTTGAGAGCCAGCTAACAATGTATGAAATTTCAGGTGAGGACATTAAAATTCAAATTGTGTATAAGCCCTAGAACACTTTGTGGATAAATAAGCTATTTCAAAACCAATAAAAATACCTCATGCAATATAAATATTCTCTTGAATGGTTAAAAAACATGTTTTAAGAGACAGTTTTTCACGAAATAATTAAAATATCCCTCTTTTTATATTATGTATATATGGAATACCAGTCTCACTTATAAATGAATACATAGAATACCAATGACATTTATTTAAAAAAATCTTGCATTTGTCAATCAAATGGGAATGCAAAAAAAGTCTATATTTTAGTTGATATACTTTATAGAAATAAAGTAGTAATAAATTTTATGATCAATGTAAACTTTTTTTGTGAAAGTAAAGCAGTTATAATTAGATAATAAAAGGTATTCTTCTAAATTAATTTTTACTCAGAAAAACATCTCCAGTAATAGTCATAGAATAAGGATATTTGGAAACATGGTTGAAGGGCTATAATATTATGAATAATCTATGAATGTCTTTCATTTTTTTGTGTGTCAAAATAATATGGCTGAAAAACAAACTAAGAATAGGGCTGACTTGCATGTGAAACCGGACTTGGGAGAAATTAGGATAGGATTTCTGATAATCCAGTAATAGAGGTCAAATCAATACATTTTTAGGCAAATCTTTATTGTTAATTATAATATGTTCCCTTTACACATTCACTAGGGTCTTCATTTCAAATAGTACTTATTTCATTCGGCTTAATCTCTTGCATTGATAGGAAAAATATCTTACTAACCATTTTATTAATCATGCCTTATACTTAAATACTTTGTTGACATTCTTTATTCTCTATTTACTCTGACTTAGATTACAAAACTAGAAATTATTTTAAAATTATTTTTGTGTTCAAAACTTTAGAGACCAGAAAAGCACCTCAATTTCCAAAAGAGAAAACAGAAGTGCTTTACTCGAGTTTCACACAAATATTAATAAATCACTGCAGGAACCGTTTAAAGCCCAAACACCTAAGCTCTCCAGGTGTTAGGCTGTATATTCCTTAAGGGCCTGGAACATGGTTCATATGCCATGGTCTGGCATGTGTTTGTAGAGTATGGGTTACTTAAATGGAGAAGAAAGAAGAATGAAAGGAAGAGAGGGGAGGAAAGAGGGAAGAAGGAAAGGAGGAAGGAAGGAAGGAGAGAAAGAAGAAAGGAGTAAGGAAGGATAGATGGATTAAGATGGATTGCTGCAATATAGCTTATAAAAGATGATACCTAAAGGCATCTGATAAATTACAGGGGAGTGTGGAACTGAGGTCAGGACAGTGTTATTGAACCATTTCCCATCTCATCCCGTCAGATATTCCACTAAGGCTTGATTGTTTACTTGGATTGCACACACATACTTAATTGTGTGTGTGTAGGTACGTATGTACTGTTTTTAAGGAAGAGTAGATGGAGAATCTATTAACAGAAAATACGTAAGAAACATAGGAAAAAATAAGTATAGATTTTATAATCAAACAATTAAAAATTAATGCTGTGACACCTCTTTATAAAATATATACAGGGCTATAGCCAATTATAAAAATAAAAATACAGAGCTATGTATTTTAATTACATAGAATCTAAGTTTAAATATACTTACATAATGAAATGATTCATTTTTAATACCACTATGTACCTTGTCCTTGTCTAGTTATTGTTTTATTGATCCTCTATGTTCTTGTTTATGTGAACTGTATTATTGGTTTTCTCTGAATTTTTAATTTGTATAGTCTACAAACAAGGAGTCAAAAACAGAACATTTATTTTGACAGAAATACACACCAAAATTTGAATGAATGTTAAAAACCTATAATTTAATGTTTTTTATATTCAGACCATGGTTCTGGAACCATACTGCCTGAGTTCAAATATTGACTCTTCCACCCACCAACCGTGTGCTTCTGGACAAGTTATTAAACTGCACTATGCCTCAGTTTCTTCATCTGCAGAAGAGATGACAATATTACCTCTCCCCTATGATTTTTGTAAAGATCAGATAAATTATGACAAATATAGCACGTAGAATATTACCTGGCACACAACCTGCTATCAATACCTGTTAAAAGTTGATGTTGTTGTGATATAATTATACTACGACAGTTGTGTAAATGAAGTAGTTTGAAATGTTAATTTAACATGAATTCAAGTTAAAGTAATGGGACTTGGTTAGGCGCCTTAAATAAACATGGATATTTGTCTCAAATAAGGTTCATCAAATCAACTTTTTTCTTATCTAGTAAAAATACTCAGCAATACTGTCTACTGTATATGCATGAAATATATTTAAGCTAAGAATAATAAATAATCATTCATCCTTGCTTTGTAATTTCTCCCTATTGAGCCCAAACTGCCTTTTCATTAAAAACATAGCCTTAAATCTCATGACAACTTGTCTTGCATTTGAACTCCTCTTTGCCTGAGTTAGAAGAGAAAGCCATAAAATTATGTGTTTTCCTGTAACACTTACATTCATTATAATGTAGTTGACTTGTGTTTTAAAAAGTCCTTCTAAAAAATAATAAATTTGAAAGATCAGTTTATCTACACTGAAAATAACAGGTACAGCTTAAGTAAATGTCTTTATCCAAACAAAAGGTAATATAATAATACTGCCACCTCTCTTGACATTTTAAATTTTATTCTAAAACATCTACGTTGGTCTTATGTTTAGTTTTGTTGTATGTCCCCATTAACTACTCTCATGGTGAGAGGCCGGGCAATATTGTCACAGCCATCTCTGTTGGTGTCCCTGCTCCCACAAGGTGCCTGGAAGTTATCTTCATTCCCTAACCCACTCCCTGTAGGGCAACCAAGGACCTGTGACTGAGTGGTGAGGAGTCAAAAGTCCAGCTTCTTGAATAAACGAAGGACAAACTCTATGGTGCAACTTACATTGTACAGCTCCTTTTGGGTTCAGACTGAGCCTAGACTTCTAAAACCACTTCCTTGTTGAACTTCTTCCTCTTTTCTATTTTGCTTCCCTCACTCCAGTACAGATTTCTTCCTAGAGAAATCCCTCCAGGTGGAGGGGCACAGAATGGAAGTGCAACGGAAGCACTCACCCTAACTGGAGCACTCACTCTTATAAGAGCAGACTGGTTGGAGCTGCTGGCAGGGACCAAAAAAGAAAATGCCTGCCTCTTTTTGAGGAAGTTTTCAGCAACGAAAGGGACTAGATGATAAAAAAAAAAAAATTATACATCACATCGCCCTAAGCAGAATCTGAGGGAGTCAGGGGCAGACAGAGGAAACCTCCCTGTGAGCGACTTAGCTTTCAGTCCCCAACTGTGTAGGCACTAGACCCCCTAAAAAAGTGATGATTTGGTTGGGGTTGAGGGAGAGGAGAAAGAGTAAAGCAGAACTGCCCCCTCCAGAATCCTGTCCTCTGATGACAAAGCTGATCAGCACAGCAGAAAGGAACACTCCGAATTGGATGGGAAATATATGAAATAGACTGGACTAAATTTTGATAATGAAAAATGACCAGAAAATTAGGAAATCTGCCCAAGATTTCATTAAAGACACAGGACAGGGGTAATTCCACAAAGTACAAGCGAAACCAGTGATTAAAGAGAATCAAGTAATTTTGTACCCTACTGAGTTCAAATTCCTCAATAAGCTAGCTACGTATCAGTAGGTAATTTGACCTGCAAATTATCCAAAATTAGTAAGACCGAAAAGGTATATGGACCAGTACTAAAGAACCTCGATG
>NW_012147841.1:7866535-7869916 GCF_000956105.1 Propithecus coquereli
GCTCTTGCTCAGGCTGGTCTTGAACTCCTAAACTCAAATAATCCTCCCTCCTCGGCCTCCCACAGTGCTAGGATTACAGGCGTGAGCCACCACACCCGGCCCGTGTTTTCTTAAAGATTAAAATACTCAGGAAAATCCTGGGTAAAGTTACACAGTTCAGATCAATCTAGAGCAACATTTCCATAGCCAGCATTTATTTAGAAGAAGATAATTCAATAATGCTAGAAAATTCTAAGTTAAAGAAATTCTAACTATAAAATCACAAATACAAATAATCTCAGAGAAACGGAGAAGTATCAAAAAAGAAAAAAGCTGACTGTTCCCTGATAATAAATGATTTACCATCTGTTTTGCTCTAACCTGATGGCTTCATTTTCCTCAAACTCTTAGCTATCAAAAACTGTATTGCAAAAATAATTGTTTTAGAGGAAATAGAAGAGGTTAGATCCTCGACAGTGACAGACTCACCATGACAAACTTTTTTCTTTGGAGATATTTCAATAATAAATGGATTCTCTAGTTAGAAGTATATTTTGTACTGAAAGTTAAAATAATACATTGATTGATTAAAGATGACAAAGCAAACCCAAACACCACTGAGCAAATCCCGATGAGCTTTGAGCAATATAAAGCATTTCTAGACCATTAAAATACATTTCAACATTAGCTCTTAACTGTAAATAACATAATGAAACATCAACTGGAAAGTGGCCATTCAAAATGGCTAGATGTTTGCATGAGCAAAGCAGTAGGCTTTTTCCTATGTGGATACTCTATCATCTACAGCAGCTGGCAGGATGCAAACCCTCCTTCCTTACTAATCAGTTGTGTTGAGTACGTCTGAGTTGTAAAACAGAGGAATGCTCTTAAAAATGGACATTTGTTGGCAGTACTAGCCTGATTCATCAGGGCTATCTATGACAAACTTGAACTTTAAATAACTAGAAAAGAGGGAATTAAGAGGCATGCACACAAAAATATGTTTCAAAAAAGTTGTATGAACGAACAACTAAGGATTGCCTCAGGAAATTATAATCCAGAAGATAGTGAGACTTTCAAAAATGTTTGTGTTAATGTTAATAATAGTAATAATAATACAATGTTAATAATAGCAATAATAAGAATGGCCTTTTTACATACATCTGGAGCAAGAAAAACAAGGAAGGGATTGGTCCATGTCGTGGAACAGATAATATAAAGTTAACAAACGATATAAAACAAGTGCACTTCTATTTCACTCCCATCTTCCATCAAAGAGAATGACGTTTAAACTGGGAAAGGTAGAGCAAGCATGGTTGAGGGACTTGAAACCCAAGATAGGTGACTAGATAGCAAAGTGCCAAGACGCTATATATAAAAAGGACTTCCAGTCTCTCAGTGCGGAAGCATTGTTTCCCACAGCACTGAAAGAAGTTTCAGCTGGGAGGTGGAACAGCACTAGTAATCTCTGTGGAGTCCTCAACAGAAGGGATGTGAGGAAGCTCAAAACAGTTAAATATCGTTTAGATTGTTTTTAACAGGGGTAGAATTAAACACTGGGATGCTTGATTTTATACATTTAAAATTCTAGAATTTATTATTAGATTGGTTTAAAACATTTAGCAAAGAAAGCAATGATCATTAGGAGCCAGCAGAGGTTCACAAAGAATAAATTATAAACTATGCGCTACTAATGCAATTTCTAGTTGCACACAAATATTGTAGAAAGAGGACAACAGTGTATTTTGGTTCTTTCACTTCCTAATCATATGACTGTGTGTACAAATATAACAGACCAACTTATACTGTAGTACATGCCAACAAAATGTAACAGACTTGTATAAAAAAATTAAGAGCCCAAAGAATAGATCCTGGAGCTAGACTGGTTTTGCCACTTACTGTGTGACCTTGGGCAAATTACCTAACTTCTCTGCACCTTTTTATCTTAAGATGAGAACAGTAATAGTACCTATTTCATGTGTTTGTTGGGAAGATTAGGTGAATTTTCCTGTAAAGCACATAGAACAGTATATGGCATAAAATTAAGATTGAATAAATGCCAACTTTTATTGTCACCGTTATTATGTCTTAGATTAGGACAACATGGAGAAACAAATTTTAAGAAACTACAAATATGTGTATAGATGCTCCTCAACTTATTATGTGATCCAGATAAACCCATGGTAAATTGAAAATATCCTGAATCATCTTATGATGGTTTTGTACCAATGTAACCCCACTCTAAGTCTAAGAAGGTGCTGAATTCTTATCACTTTCACACCATTGCAAGATCAAAAAACCATTAAGTTGATCCATCGTAAGTTGGGGACCACCTGTATTTGTGTTGGTTGAGTGAACAAAGATAAATAGCTGGTACTGATTGATGAATTGATATCAGCATTATTTATTCACTTATTTAAATAAATCTTAACCGAGTACCTAATATGCACCAAGCCCTGGAGTTAGAGTAGAGATGCAGATGCAGAGATAAAATCATTGAAAAAGGACTCCAGTGTCATGCCAAACTGACACTGCTTCTTTCAATGTTTTGATCACTGACTTTATGTAATGTGTGGCATGCTTCGAGAACTCTAGATAGAACAAAGCCAGAATAAAGTACAATATGTATGGTGGTAAATCAGAATAGAAAGATATTTTGACAAATGGAACAAAAGATCTAAACTAAAAAGATAAAATTTAAGAGATAAAGCTAAATAATATTTACATTTGCAAGTGTAATTTTATTTCAAAATAATATATACTAATATAGACAGATCAGAAATTGAAAAAGCAAAAACAAACAAAAAAAGAAATATCATCTTTAATCCTACTGTAACCCTAAAATCTTCATACCATATGTAAAGGAATGAATATCTTCATAATACTATACATACACATACATTCTTCATACACATAAGTACATATACATGCAAATCTATTTAAAAATGAAATTGGGTTATGGTGCTATTCTATTTTGTAATGTGTTTACTTAATCTAAAAATGAGTATATTTTCATGTCATTAAATATCCATCAACATAGTGTTTAGTGGTCCCTAGGATACATTCAATTATATTCTCACAAACAGCTGCCAGAGACTGACTGCTGAATACCTTACCCATTTCCTTTTCTTCCGGGGCACACAGCTAGATAACATTTCATTGCAGCTAGGTGCAGCTCAGTGACTAAGTTGTGGCCAGTGGGAAATGAGTGAAAGAGATGGGAGTGTCCCATGGGTGATTTCCCATGTTCTTTCCTCCTTCTCCCTGGAGTAGCTTTGAAAATCACAATTGGAAAATGATAGTGCTACAAGATGGAAAGATCCTGAGATCTGAATCATCAGAGAAGAAAGTTTACATGAATAAGAAATAAACTTCTTTCATCTTTGAGCCATTATAGATATA
>NW_012147841.1:7869966-7871908 GCF_000956105.1 Propithecus coquereli
GGAGTCTATTTTGGGTCTAAGAGCATGAGTTTTGGTGTCAGACCAAACTGAGTTGCAATCCTGGTTATTCACTTATCAGCTGAGTGACCCTGGGCAAGTTATCTTAAGCTCACTAAGCCTTGGTTTTCTGATCTAAAATTGGAAATAACTACCTACAAATATGTTGTGAAAATTAAATGAAATAACAAATGCGATGCATAATGTATGGCACATGGTGAACATTCAAATAGTAGCTATTATTATTTATAATACTCTATAATCTAAAAAAGAATTATAGGTCTTTTTTATTTTCTGACTAGATTATGCAACATTTAATTCTTCAGTGGCTAGTACTGCACTAAACTGACTCTTTTATAAATCATGCTTTCACAATTTAAAATACAAAATTTGAGCCTATTCATCTGTTTTTCATTTTTTAAAATATATACTACTTTTTAAAATAGGAGGTACAGTTAATTTGTAAAAGCTAACATCCAAGAATAGAAATGAGATCATTAGTAGAAAATTGGACCCTTTATAAATTAACAAGAGATAAGTTCCAGAATTGAAATTTACTGGCAAAATAGTTCCTATCCCAGCCCCTTTCCAAGTACATCAAATGTAATACACTCTGCAGTTTAGTTAGTGGTTTCGATTGTGCCATCTTGTGTATTTATTTATTTATTAAATTAGGGCTACCCATGTTTGTCCACAATGACATAGAATAAACAACTTGCTTGTTAATTTTCCTCTAAGCTTCTGAGAACCTCCTCTTTTTAGATTTTCCTGATTATTACTAATTTTTCTTCTCTCTTTGCTGGCCCATTATCTGCTTAGCAATGGATCCCTTCAACCCAAACAGCAGGTTTGTGTTGTCTGTGCTTGGAGGGGCAGAATGTCCAATCAGAATTCATCAGGGCCTGGCACTCAAAGGCTGCACTCTGGCTCTATCCTCTCCACTGATGTCAGGGTTTTGTTTTGTTTTTGTTTTTGTAATAAACATAGTTTACAAAATAAGATTTCCCTTCAGCTGATAGCTTTGCTTATTGTGCTGGCTTAGGGTTTAGAAAGAAAGACATAAATGATCTCCCAAAACATATTCTTCAGAACAAGAACTGTTGCTGCCATTGGTTACAGCCTGGGTCTGGTGCACTTCACAGCTCTGAAGCGTTCACAGGGTTCTATGAATGCAGCAGTAGCCAGAAAGGTAGGGCTGCCCCCTCTAGCTGGGCTGAGAAGGGTAGTGAGAGCTGAAATTCAGTCTGTATGCATTTCTCCAAGCCTTTACCAGTGCAAGGTTATGTTTGCCCAGAAGAGGGTTGCTTTAAAGGGCCAAATGGGGGTGGCTCTAATAATTGCCCTAAAATATGTGTAACAATACAGAGTCCTGAGGATGAAGCTGTGTTCAGTGACCTCCTGTGATTTTAGCTGTGACCTTCTAAGGAAGAAATAGAAGGACATAAGTAAGCAAGATTTTGCAGATGCAGTGTAACAGGTGGGAGAAAAATCTGGAAAAGAGGCTGCAAAGAAAGAGGTGCATATGGTTCTAGAAAACATCTCAGTCTATGCCATCAAATGAACAAAGGATTTTTAAAATGATTTTTTACAATATCTATTAAATCTTATATGTCTTAAAGTATCTGTTAAAATGTTTCTGCTGTCATCAGGATATTATATTTCCTTTTGATAGATTATAGCACTTGCCACATAGTGACAATCTATATTTCTAAGTCAAATGTGCTCTTTCTTTAAAATTTTGATTACTTGTCACCAAGAAGTTCTAATTGGTATTGATGGAAACTGTTCAACCAATATAAATCATTTTGAGAAGTACATGTGATAGAAACATGAGGAGACTGTTGCCATGATGTTTTCTTTTTCTTTTTTTTTTTTTTTTTGAGACAGAATCTCACTCTGTTGCCTGGGCAAGACTGCTGTGGTGTCAGCCTAGCTCACAGCAACC
>NW_012147841.1:7875426-7905943 GCF_000956105.1 Propithecus coquereli
GCGTTGTTTGTTACAGCAACTAGCATGCCTTTAATTAATACACGATGAGTGTACCACCATTTTTCCTTTCCTATTCAAAAAATAAATACTATAAGTTTCACAACTTTACGAACTTGTAACCGCTATCGAGTTGTTTCTTCCATTTAAATCCCTTCAATGATAAGAGAAGACGAACTAGTGAGATGGGTGGCATGCCGTAACTGACGAACACTTTCAACGTGGCAAAGGCCCAAGGGTTTTAGCTGATTAATAGTGGAACATAAATTGAAAACTTGATCAACATGCAAGTGACATGGGAGATGACTTAGAACAGGTGACAAAATAGCCTCATGAGATTGTCCTGCAGTCAGAACCAGACCTGGACTTCAGATCTGGAAGGCACTCCTCAGAAGGGACGTGAGTGAACTATAGCTCTCAGCGAAGAGGACTGGGCTATTTCACTTGGAATACAGATACCAAAACAAGGTGGGGTGGCATGACAATAACAGTAATGAGGGTAACACAAATAGGCACCTGTCTTGGGATGGGTATGCTAATAATTACCTCATCGTGAAAACTAGCTTAGTTAACTTTCATATTGGGCAATATAATTTAGAACCAAAGAAAAACAGAAACCACAGCTTATTGAACAGATTATATCACCCACTAAATGTTCCCAGTTTCCATCCGTTCCTTTTCCCAATGTATTACAACAACACACACACAAAACTGCATGCACACATGCACACACACACACAATCACACATTCTATTAGCATATATTGGAAGAAGTTGACTTTCTAAGGACAAAGGCTAATAATAAAAGATAACATTTATTAAGTGTTTAGTTTGTGACAGACCCCATTCTCATCACTTCATATGTATGAAGTGGATCACAGCAATTTACAGCAATACTTTAAGGTATACTCTGTTATTATCTCTATTGCATAGATACGAAAACTGAAGCACAGAGAGGTAAGTGATTTGCCTGGCATCACACAGCTAGTGGGTGCTCTAGCTGGAATTTGAGAAAAGTGGTCCGGCACCAGAGCCCATGTAGTTAAATCACAACTTTATTTTAAGACTGATAATTGAAAGCACAGTTGTAAACTAACAAAAGAAATAGTGCATTTTCAGTGGGAAAAATTGTGAAGGAGACCTCAAAATTTTGTGAAATGCATTTTCATATAAAGCATTCCAATAGGTCATTGTCTTATTTGCAGGAAGGACATTTTTAAAATAAAACCTTGCCATGAAAATATGCACATTTATTTCTCTTAATTAAAGCAATGTGCTATATGAGTCTAGAACCTAGGAATATTTCCCTAATATCCGAACTTAGTTTTTCAACTTTGCAACATAAAAATGCATTGTAATAACAAGATTACTTTTTTATCTGTAAAATGGAGTTGTGTGTGTTTAGTTTCTTCATTTAACTTTAGAAAATTAAAATTCTATTTTTAGTTTTCAAGTTAAATCTATTAAAGTAGTCTGTTATGTAAATAAAATAAAAGTCTGTGTCCACGTATTCCTGATCTGCTATGGCATCTTTCATCCAATTGTCTACACCAGAAGTGATGCCTAATGGTAGCAATATTGAATGACCTTTGAATCTCAGCACCCTTATTGGCAGTCTGACAGTGCCCCTACCCTCAGCTTTTTATTTCTGTTTCATTCTGCATCCAAATATGAAAATAATTTATTGAAATTTCCTGCTCCCTTTTCCCCCGCTAAACATTCACACACACACACACACACACACACACACACACACACACACACACACACATTCTATTTTCTCCTTTATCCAAATTTCCAACATGGATTTAAGGGGCTAAATATGGAAATTTAAGAACTACATTCCCTCAATCTTTCTCTCTCTCTTCATTCTTACCTACATTCCTGTGTATCCATGATGTGGTTCTTTCTTCTTTACAAAAATCCAAATCAAAATGGACCTTTCTGGAAAGACTTACTTGTATAATTCCTGTTAGCCACCATCCTGGTTTTACTTTGTATTACCTCAACACAGATTAGGTATTTCTATTTGTCTGTGTAGATCAAGTTTTATTGTCACAATGTCATTGTGATGGTGATCTTGGATGGACCAAGGAGACTTTCAAATATTGGTGAGTGATCCTCTTGTTTCAAGTGAGACAATAAAACCCAGAGACATAGATAGAGGGAAGAATGCAAATTCCACAACATTTCAGAGCAACACACATCATTGCAGTTGGAATTAATTTGTGTTCTCATAGGACTTAGAAATTATCACAGTCTCCCTTGTGTTATAATTAGATTATAAATAATTATTTATCTGCACAGAGATTTACACATGGTAGGTGCTCATGAAATAGGTTTATTAATTATTTTAATTATTTTATTAAAATAAACATTAAAATAAAAGACCTATCATGTTTGTGGTTACATATTCTTGAGAAAATAGTGCTTTTAGATGCAGGTATAATACCAGGAGGTTTCAATGAAAGTAAGCAATGTCTATAATGATCTGGACCAATAAAAACTTAATAATATGTGATATAATCAGTTATAAAAATAATACTAGCTAAGAACTAAGAGGAATTTCAACTGATCATTTCTTTAATCAGCCCCTTATTGCATGTGAATCAAGTACTTACAAGTAAAAACATACGTTTGGAATGGATAAAGAAAATGTGATATATACACACAATGGTATACTATTCAGCCTTAAAAAAAGAAGGAAATCCTGTCATTTGTGACAATGTGGATGAACCTGAAGGACATTATGTTAAGTGAAATAAGCCAGGCACGGAAAAACAAATACCATATGGTCTCACTTATATGAAGAATCTAAAAAAGTTTAACTTACAGAAGCAGACAGTAGAATGATGGTTACCTGGGGCTGGGAGTGGAGAGCTGGGTTTAGGGGAGCTTGGCTGAAGTGTACAAAATTTCATTTAAATAAGAGGCATGAGTTCAAGATATCTATTGTACATCACGGTGACTATAGTTAATAACAACATATTATATACTTGACAATTACTAAGCATAGATTCTAAGTGTTCTCACCACAAAAAAATGATGTGTATGGGAGGTAATGCATATGTCCATTAGCTCAATTTAGCCATTCCACAATATATACATATTTCAAAACAGCATAATGTATACCATAAAAATATACAATTTCTATTTTTCAAGTAAATTTTTTTTGAAAAAACAAAAAGGATGACTTTAATTTTGCTTTTGTTTCCCAAACAATAGGGAAGATAGTTATTTAAATATATTTATACTTTCAAGTTGGTATTAACTGATCAACACGTATGTGTACATTTAGCAGTAACATTCATCGGGTGTCAAGGAGGAGGGAGGGGGGTGGAGGGGAATATTGACACCTAATGGGTGCGGTGCACACTGTCTGGGGGAAGGGCATGCTTGGAGTTCTGACTTGGGTGGTGCAAAGGCAATATATGTAACCTAAACATTTGTACCCCCATAACATGCTGAAATAAAAAAAGAGAAATAAAAATAAATAATATGAAGTAGAAAAAAATAAATATATATACTTTATACTTTATATATACTTTTCCCAAAAATAAACATTTTAGAAATAAAAGTGATTTAATTTATATTTTAATTTTTGACTTTGAGCGTGATATTTCTTATAAACATGACAGACATTTTTTCTTTAATAATTCCTTCTCCAATCTTTCAAAATTATATTAATAAAATGTATATGGTTCAAATGAACTATTCACCTACACTCCAAAATCACAATTTTCATTCCTAATTCCAGCGTGTTACTATGGAGGCTACAAATTGAGAACTAGAAGAGAGGACTCAACCAGAAAGCTCAGACTACTGAAGGTTTTTTAATATGAAAGCAGCAATGTCAACAAATTCTTATTTCTTCTCTAATATTTTATCTTTTATAAGATCTGCATTAAATATGGAGACATTATTTTAGAAGACTACATTGTATATTTTTTAAAGTATCTGAAAAAATGAAAAGAAATTTTTCATTTCTTTCCAGTGTTGCTATGTGTAAGAGATAGAATGCATGCCTGTGCACGCACACACGTGCTAATACTCTCTGCATCCCCCTCTCCTCTTCCAGTATTTGTAGCTTATAAAATAACGACCACATGTCAGGATATAAGAATATTAACTTGACAATGCTTCAGGAAATATATTGTTTTCATATGTTTGTTATCATAAAAACTCTTTGATATAGGTATTATTTTTCTAATCATAGCAAATGAGGAAATTAAGGTTCTGTTATTAATGTCATAAAGATAAGTGATCAGTCAGAATTAGAAACACCAGCTGTATTTTCTTTAGTCTGTTTCCTTAACAGTTTTAAAGAAAAAACCTAAACTTCTTTTGTTTGATAAAGACTATATTTAATATCTAAAAAGCAGTGGAATATATTCTAGGGAGACATTTAAGGTGGCAAATCATATTTGGGTTAAGTATAGGCAGGGCGTGGTGGCTCACGCCTGTAATCCTAGCACTTTGGGAGGCCAAGGTGGGAGGATTGCTTGAGGTCAGGAGTTTCAGACCAGCCTGAGCAAGAGTGAGACCCTGTCTGTACAAAAATAGAAAAATTAGCCAGGCTTGGTGGTGTGAGACTGTAGTACCAGCTACTCGGGAGGCTGAGGCAGGAGGATCACTTGAGCCCAGGAGTTTGCAGTGAGCTATCATGATGCCACGGCACTCTACCCAGGGTGACAGAGTGAGACCCTATCTCAAAACAAAACAAACAAACAGGAAAAGTATCATTCTCCAGTCCAGGTATCTGAGAAGGATCATTCTGTTCCAACTGCCTTTTTAAAACATGATTTGATGTTCCCTGAGAGACTGTAATTCAACTATTTTAAAATATAGAAATAATATATCTATATATTATTATACCTATAAAATGTGGGGTACTTGATATCAATAAAGATATGAGTAAGCTGTTTATACTTGAGAATCATCAATATGGAAAATGTCTTCAAGTACCTTTAAAAAGATGAACTCTGGGTTCATGTGAAATAATAATTGTATGCTAATGGAATATATTTTGTTAGAATTAAACAAACTGTGGAGACTGTACTGCACACAGTTGCTGAGGAAAGACTACTTAACACATTTAGGTAAGTAACAAAATTCTAATCCCTCTTTGGTGCCCAGAACAATGTGAAGATAAATAGAAGGCTCTCTTTAGATTGATGAATACCAATATTCAGCGAACCATGGTGATATCTTATGAGAAGCCAGAGCGAGGAACAATATATTGGAAAGTTTGGGCACAAAACATGAAAGGTGAAAGGTTCTTTGAATCTTTTTCCTTATCACAAGAGCCACCTGACCCAAGAGAATTGAACAGAAAAGGGAAAAATGTTCAAGTATGTTAAGTTTTCTCCAGGACTGAGTGAGCTTAAACCAGCTGGAGTTAGATAAGAAAGGGTGAAGGCTAAAGAAAGAACCATTAAATATTTTATTTTTGAAGATATCTTTACATGATGAGAAAGACATATTTGATATGTTTGGCTATTTGGGACAAGCATGGGAGAGGTTTAAGTTTTAGAAGATGGTGATTTGTAATAAACAAAAAGCCAACTTAGAGGCGGTAAATAGTTCAATTCCATCCAGTTACAAAGAAAAAAGGAGAAGGGGGACGATGAAAGGATCCATCCATCACGCACAATACAAATAAAGGGCTGTCACTCATTTTCCTAATGTCAAAAAAAGAGAACTATTTAGTAATTTTGACACCAAAAAAATCATTTGTAATAGCCTTCTTCGCTTTTCAATTCATCCTTAAATTTAAAAGAAAAAAACCCCATTTAATTGTTTCTATTATAAGTCAGTTCATCATTTATGAATCCATGTCAGTGTCTTAGTTTTTTTCAGTGAAATAGCTAGCTAATTCATATCATATTCACAGTCACAACTTCATAGTGAATCACTGCTGTTTGATTTAGCCTGTCATCTGACACAGAACATCTCGAAACCATTTGCATCACTCTTCTTGCTCTGATCTGCACTTCTGGTAATAATTAGGAATGTGGTACCTTAACTTTATTTAAAATACTCAGTGAATTTAGAACATAATAGAGAAACCAGCATAAATAATATTTCACAAGAAAAAAATTATGTTAAACTATATGAACTAAGTTACAACTATTAATTATATATAGAAAAATCATAATGATCTCAGCAACAGAAATATAAAAATATAATTTTTATAAAAATATAAATTTCCAATTGATATATTTATAACTATCTTATATAGACTCTTCAAAATATGAACTCAATGCATACCACAGCACATATTTAAACTTTAAATTGCAATTTTTCTTTTCCAAACAGAATACTGGGAGAAATTTCCTCTTCCCAAATACACCTGCAATTTTCAAATCCTTTTAATATTGGCCTTTAAATGAAAGGGTTGAGTATACAAGGTCAGTGAAATTGTTATTTATGGTTGAAATGTTTTTGCTACATCTATTTTAAGAAGGATCATTTTTCATTTCATTTTTAAAATTGCTTTAAACTGTTTAGCTGACTATACAAAATTACTCAATATGCAACTAGCAGTTTACTCTATTTCCAAGCTCTAGGTAGCCTAAGAATTATGTAAGATTTTACAACTAAGATGATTGAGTTAAAACTGCATCATTTAATTGTTCCTATGTTTATAGTAATCATTCCTTTCATAATTATTTTACTATGATTATAACAACATTTTCCTCTTAAATGTATTTATCTCTTTATTCATTTTAGTTCATTTCTGAGGAAAAAATACAATGTCCATATTTAAATCACTCACTATTAGTACAGATTTTTTTACTCCAATGCCAGTATTTTATGTTAAGATGACCTGTAGTTATAAAGATCTTTGTTTCGTAACTGAAACAAATATCTCCAAAGAGTATCACTGCTTACTGTTTCATTTTCCCTAGGAAATAAATGTACCTCCCAACTAAGTCGCTATTTTAAAAATCATTATTTTTCCCTTTGAAGTGCTACTGAATTCAAAATGCATAGAAACTACTTAATGATGAATATTTTTAGATATTCAAATTCACATTTTCTTTCCTAGTCGAAATTAACAACTCCTCTCTAAGCTAAAAAAGCACATGAACCTTGTCATGCAGACCAGCATCAACTGCAGCTTTGTGAGCATCTAACTGCAGGAAGAAAGCATTGCTGAAGCTAAACTAGAGTATTAAGAAGACTTTCAGTCCTGGCAAGTGCTCGATTCCAGGAGTCAGGGAATTAACATACAATATATTTCAAAATCAAAAATGAAACCTTAACCACTAAGCAAGATTTATTAATTCTATCTGGAAAATGCAACAATCCTGGAAGTGAAAGTTTCTGTATTTGTGATTCTTGAACTGTACACCTTGTAGAACGACTCCAACTACTGACCTTTTCCTAAGTCAAAGTAGATTTCAAAGTGTAACTACTTACAACTTAAAATGAGAAGGAATCAAGTCTTTCAAAAATAAGAGTTTATCATAAGACCGAGAAAAATAGTCAAAACAATGACTACTGAGAAATTATTGTGATTATTATTATATTGTTATTATTTCCATCCAAGGTCTCTAGGTATTTGAAGAAGAAAAATTAAATAAAAACAAGCATTTCATTTGTAGGTAGACTCAAAAAAATAAATGACTAACCTTGACTTCCATCAGCACATAAAATCCTACATAGCCAATGACAGACTGCATTGTTTAAAGACTACTTGGGAATGATGAAGAAAAAGATGATGTAATCTAATATTTGATAAAGAGAGATATAATATTCTCTACTGGAAGGCATTCCTATCATGTCATATCAAAGTCTAGCAAAACGTTGAAAGTTAGAAATGTTATCAAGCATTAGCAGGCATTTAAAGAACGTCTCTTGAATATTTCTAGCATAAAAAAGTATTTCATGTGATGTAAATGAATGGTAATTTTCTGACTTTAAAAGAGAGCTGTGCCAGTACATTTCAGCGTTCTGGACCCAATTCTGCAAACATGGAGACGCTTTCAATTTGCTCTGCCTGCCTTCCCGCCTTAGATGGCTGCGATTGCAGAGAAATTAATCCATTTAAAAATCTGCAGCTTAAACTTAAGGATTTTCAGTTTTTTCCCCTTCTTTCTTTTTTTTTTTCTTAGAATATCAATAAGTTCCAATTGAAGAGCGGATTCTTTTGCAATTCAGGCATGTGCCGGCGATAACGGGCGAGTTGGCATGAAGAGAGGCAGAGATGGATTAATTATGCAGAGAACATGGAAATTCTGCTTATCATCGGCTAGCAAAGGAGCCCGGCTCACATAATCAGCAAACGAAGGGAGAGGAAAAAATAACAATGCAATGGCACCTTCCAGCCCATCATCAGGATTTTTTCTACCCCCCTTGTAATTAAAAAATAACATACACTTATAGCCCTATCTCCTGTGCAGGCAAGGAGTGGATGTCCACAAAATAATTGCACTGGGATATTAGAGCTGGCGACATGGGCTGTCCATTCCTGCTTGCTTCTCTGCTCACCCTCTCTTTCTCTTTTGGCCTCTCAAGGCACTTGGCTTCTGAACCCAGTCCAAATCAGAGGATGTCTCAGGTGACATTCTAGCTCAGTTTCCAAAAATCCCAAATTGGTACCTTATAATGATCCAAGCAAACATACATACATATGTGATAAATATTTGAAGGGCTGACTCTAGGGGAGGCTTTGGAACTGATCACCTGTGGACTATCTGGTCAATTTCGATTTTTGATGAAACATGTCCAAATAGCTTTCATTTTGCAAAGTGACTAGATTACAATGGTGGACTGTGCTGTCTTCTCAAACGATTTAACTTATGTGCAACTTTTGTTTCTATTCCCTTGGCCAACTCATTTTATAAATCCAAGTACATACAGCTAAAAATTGCAATGTTTGTGCTTCAGAATCAGAATTCACAATTCTGCATTGTCACTGTAAAATTTGACAGCTCAATGCTTCATATTTGTCTAAATGCCAAAACCACTACAGTAAACCTACTTTATTGCTTTAAAGAAAATCAAATCTCATCTTACACTTGTAACCATGTGTTTTCTAATTCTTAAAATTAGAATGTAGACACGTATGTTAAATAACGATACTCCTGACTGAATGCCATTGAACTAGATTTTGCCGTTTAATCGTCACTCAAATAATTTGACCTAATTACAGACATAAGCCCGGAGAAGCTCTTTGGCCATGAGAGAGACCATTTCTTCCTGCAGAGCTATTGGTAAGCTAGAGAAACAGAAAGATAAAAATAAACCTGGAAAGACAAAAATTATGCAACACATGAAGGAAAGATGTAGTTCCAAAGTGCAGTAAACTGAATTAGAAAGCTGGCAGATTCTAGAAATGTAATTTATTCATAGAGTTCCACAAAGCAAGGAACCAGTATGGGGCGCAGTTTACACGCTTGTGGGAATGTTTTAAGTGACAGTGATGATAATAGACTGATTTTTAAAAACTAATTATTTCCATGCCTATGCATATGGACACACATACACACTCTAGCACATGTAAGTATTATCAAAAACAAAGACTGAGTAAAGGAATCAAGTAAACCTTAGGAAATATTTGTGATTAGTGACTTTGTTAGTTTTTGAGAGTGCAAGGAAAGTAAAATAAGAAAAAAAACATACCCAAGGCGGGGTCGGGGTTAAAGGTGAAGAAAGGTAGAGAAAAGAAAGAAAATCCCAATAAGGAGAGAACAAGAGAATAAAAAATATGGGGGAAAGAAAATTATAATTGTGACAGTAGAAATTATAATTTTTATGCCATTATTTTACATATATATATATACAAGATATATTTTATATTAATTAAATATATAAATAGAAACACACAGAAAATATTTCTCAAGTGTGTGGCCCTATACCGAGAATTGTCCAAATGCATGAACAGACCACAGATTCCTCAAGGCAGAATGCAATTTATTAGGGACTTTGGAGCACAGCCACACCAAATAGGGGACTACAGCTGGGATAATTTGGCCATCCATTAGCATTGAATTCCCACTGCCTTCCCACCCTTCTGTCCCCACACACGTATTTAGTATCTCTTTGACTCAGCTTCTTAAATGCACTCACTATAATAAAACCTACCCCTTAGAAATTCCTAGACAAAAGATATTGAATAACCAACGAACAGCACTAAGTAAATCTTGCTTGGATGAACTATCAGACCAAATCTAGTTATTTTTGATATTAGAATGGGAGTTGAAGTCAGAGCTGGCAGAGATGATCACGAAGTATTATATGAAGTTATATATTCTTTGTGAAATAAATTACTGAATACAGGCTCCAGGGACACTGCTATTTTTCTAGGATCAAAATATAGAGAGCTAGTTAGATTTAGTCAGACACTAGAAAAAACACCCTAAAGGCTTATCAGATAGACAGAGAACCATCTCAGTTAATATCTAGAGCAGTGATACTTTAGATGCTGTTCTTGTTGGGTGGTCCACTGTTTTTTGACACTGGCTGCACAATAGAATCCTCTGGGAAGCTTTTTAAAAATACTTATGCCTAAGCCCCACCCTAGACCAAAACTCTAAGGATGGGGCCCAGTAAAAAAAAAAAAAAAATGTGTGTGTATGTTTATATATATATTTTTAACATCCCAGGTGATTCTAATGTTCAGCTGGAGTTGAGGACCAGGCTCATTGCTCATTCACTGCCCTCCATTGGAATCCATTTAAAACCCAAAACATCTTCAAGACTAGGGCAGTCATCACAGCAAACCAGACTGTGAGCGCCATGGGCAGGAACCATGCTGCTTGTTCTACTGCCTCACCAGCACCCAGCCCAACGCCTGTTACATAGAAGGTTTGCAAAAATATTTTTCGACTGAAAGAACAAAGCAAACGGGAGCCAGAAAGACAGAGGGCTTTATGCCCACCTGTCATCACAGCTGCCTCCTCTGCCCCACATTCTTCCCCATAAGTCTTGACAATTTGGAAGCTTTCTCAAGGTTTTCTGAATGCCTGTGCTTGGAACTTTGTAGACGCAGCATACTTCTATAATCTTTTATACTTCCTGAAAACATGTCTTAACATCTTTTACAAGAGAAGGTAGATAATAGAATTCTCAGTAACCGTAACTGTAAATGGATTTGTAATCTACCCATGATTAAAATTATTTTCATCATGAAGTAGAATTCTCATTATTGTTGCAATTTTAATATTATCAACTCCAAAGTGTCTTGGTGATTGATAATATAGACAGTGAAACCCTATATTATAGTAATTAAATTTAAAATGAATCAGCCATCCTTATATGTCTCAGTATAGTACCTGATTATTTGAAAACAATTATCTTTGCATGTCACCTAATGCCAGACAGCACTTGGAGCTGCTCCCAGGGATTGTTCTGGGTCACAATGTTGCAGCCGAGTCTAAATACACAGATACCGTGTCTTAAGTGCCACAATGAATATTTTCTCCATTAAAATACATGACCACCGCAAAAGTAAGCTATAACCCAGGAGAAATGCAGGCCTGAATTAGGAAACCTTTGAACAAAACCTTCGGGCTGAAATGTGCATTCATCATGGGTAAGTCTCACTGACTTTAAAGGAAATCCGTTCTCTAGAAAACCCCAGAAACCGTGGGCCTAAGAGCAGCTGTCTGACTTTGAGGATGAGGTTTCTTCTTTTCTGATCAGAGCCAGAATGTAACGCATAATGCTTTCTTCACTGGCTAATTGTCCTTCAAAGGAAACGTCTCTCTTCATAAATTAAGTTAAATGAACTATTACTACGTTTCCAAATATTGTCCCTTATTTCCCTAGTTAAGATTTACAGAAACACTCATTTCTCAACTGCAGGAAAGGGCTCCTCTGGCTCTCTTAACCTTACACATTTTTGCAATCCTTTTAAATGACAAGAGTCCCCTTCACTGGATGCTCTATCCCACCACCCTCCCCATACGCGTTTTGGGGAAAAAAATTAGTACAAAAAATTCTTCCATACTTGGCTCATTTGCAGATTGCACCAGGCTTGCAAAAAGCACACCTGTTGTGCTGTCTGGATTTCCTTTTCTGATCATAGGCTTCTGACAAAGAGGGGGGGAAAAGAAAGATTTTTATCAAACGCTCTTCACCGGACAATGAATTTTCTTCACCATTTGAATGTATCTGTGGAATGCCTGAGTGATTCATTACAGCAGATTCTGAAGTATGACAATGGGCCGCAGAAATGACTGATGGTATCTTTTTCCTGATTTCATTTCCCTGATCCTCTTCATCCCTTGGCCTGTGTACCTCGATTAATTAGAAACCAGGGATTTTCACTCATCAGCTGATGGGTTTCATGCTCCACTCTGTCACAAATCTGCTGCCTGCACTATCTCTCTTACAGCCGGTGGCTGCTTTAAAAACTTTCCCTTCTTTTTTTTTTCCCTTTTTTGAAGCAGTGCTTTGTGACTACAGGTTTAGGTCTTTTAAAGATTCAGACATATTTTTTAAAAAGAGATTAAAATTAAAGTAAAGAAGATTCAAAATCTCTGATTAAGTTAATCCCTATCCAAATGATACTTGTCCAAAAATGAACTTTTTGAAGAGATAATAATATAAATGTTTCATAGCTCTCAGCTAAGTTCTTTTTTCAAGATATAATAATTGTAGTATTATGCAAAGGCTGAAAATATATATAAATATGATTTTCATGTGTGAGCACAAAAGCACTTATGTTTATTTCTCATGCATTTGGGGGTATCTATGGTATATTTTTTAACTCCGTTGCATTCAAATTCTGGTTGAATAAGCCATTTTATAATAGCATCCTGAAATATATTATTGAACCATTATTGTTTCTGGAAGAAATATTTTATAATTGAAATATCCTCCCCCTTAGGGTATATACCAAATTAAATCACATGATGATATAATCCCCAATGAAGCAAATCATGATTAAATAGTATTTAAAATGCAGGATATTTTATAGTGAAACTCTCTCTCTGAAATCAAAAATAATGTGTGACTCAAAGGTGAAAAACGCATAAATTACTTTCATCAAAGTAATAGCTAACTAATACTACAAGATTATTTACTGATGTATTTTTCTCCATGTTAACTTGTTTAACATCAATTTTAAAACAAGTCTCAGAATGAAAAGCAAAGCTCTCCATTTTAAAATGCCAAATCCATCCGAATTGAGGAGACGAAGTGGTGAGGAGAAATAGTGCACATTTTTACAGTTTTGCCAACAGTAAAAGATGGGGCATCAGAGACTTCATTCCACATGAATGGAGTTTATGAATTTTGAAAGTCATAAGAAAAAAACAGGAGTTTGGAGAACATTACTCACTCCTTGCCATGTGAGAATCCATGTCCTTCTCTCCATATTTGCCAAGCGAAGACTGTACACCTGATAACTATTAAGAATGACCAATGAAAACCCAGATCAGACTTGAGGACAAGCCTTACCTGTCATGACTACTCTAATGGAAATCACTCCTCGACTTAGCAATTCTTTTATTTTGGGTTGAGGACAAGCAAAAGGACAGCAGGAAGAGCTGCCATGTTTATGTTTCAGAGATATAAGAAGGTATGCATTCAACTATGCTATTAAATCTTTGTGGCACAATTTATTTCCATGTATTGAAATCCAAATTACCAATGCTGTTGGTTACACAGCTCTGGTCGACACTGTGCCACAAAATTGAATTTTGTTCCAAGTGCAAGACTAAATTTTTCTTGTTGTTGAACTGGTCTACCATAAAGACTTATATATTTGAAGTAAAGTGGATTTCATAGGATTCAGATCAATTTCTCTTCCTCTTATATTTTTTAAAGCCTTAGTAATATTGAAGATGGACACAAGAAAGAGGTTGGGAAAATGCACCTTCAGCTTATATAGACGTGAAGGGAAACTCATTACTTCTTTGAAGTTATTAAAATCTCTTATTAAATCATACCTGGCTTTGCGTATGCTTTGGGAATAAAAAAGAATCATTCCAAATTTCAAGTAAACCCCATTAGAAATTAGGATATGGGTAAAGTAAAAAGATTTCTTAATTTTAAATAATTTCTGCTTGATAAAATGCTATTTTCAGTACAATGTCACCTGTTACTTGTACCTCACCTTTGAAATACAGCAAATCACTATCCTTATCATAGCTAGGCTTAAAATGCAGCCTGTAGAATACACTTTTCTTCAGTAGTAATGCAAAAAAGCTATGGAAACAGTTGGAGAGTATTTTATTTAACAACAATGCAAAAGTGCTGATAATCTGGAGTATCAGGCCCATCTGTAAATTTCCCTAATTTGCCGTCTTTCCCTAACACTACCAGTATTGCAATAATGCCACACACTCTTGAGTACCTGCTAATGCCAGACACAGGGACTACCAATCATGAATAGAGAGGTGAACTAACACACTCCTGTAAGTCTGTGGACTGTAGCGTTGTTGCAACAGACCTCTAACTTCAGTCATCTCACAGTATGTACTCGTGACAGTCCAGAAGAGTCACCAATTTAGATGGTGTGTGTCTAATCTACTAGGTTAATTCCTTTCCATGGAATATTGCTTCTCTATATATGTTTTCAAAATAATTTTCATAGACAAAACTTTGCTATTTTATTGCCCAACACTGAAAACCTGGTAGCTATATTTTTTCTTTTAAGATAACAATTTAGAGATGAAGAAACTGAAGCATTCTCAAGGTATGAATAATTACAGTGGGCAATTTTACCAAAATTGTTGTCTAACAAGCAAGCATAAAGTAAAAACAGATCGCATCAAGTGATAATCTCTGATAAAAATTAGAATGCTTTGCATTCATGTAACAACCATATATCATTAATCCAAAGCATTTTGATGACTACTTGCCTTATTCTTGCAATATCTCTTAAGGTGACTGAGTAGCTACATCATGGGTTTAGTGGCTGTGTGAAAATACTCAGATTTTAATACACATCGAGCAGTGTGCCAATGGAGGAGAGTCTACACCTCTTATTTGAAATCCTCATTATTTTCCTGGACTACATAGCTCACACAGGAAATATGTACTGAATAGACACAGTGAATGCCCTCAATATTGCAGTTTTTCTAATAAGAAACATCAGTATGTTAACAGAAATAGGATACAACATGTAAGAATCTTAACTATATATCTAAAGTAGGGATGGCAGTAGTTCTCTCCCTTATTTTGCATTTGAATATTTTGAAAATTGTTTTGTAACTTTTCATTGTGTCTCTATCATACTGACAAAAAATCTCTATTGTTAAATAGACTGGATTACATGAAATATAAACTCTTGGTCTAGACTTTGAAGGTCCTTTCCTTTGAGTTTACCATGCCTTTTCAACCTTAATTTCTAAGCTCCTCAGTAAGTTTTCACTAGAGAAGGGGTATCTTGAAAACCTGAGCAGAGCTTTCTTTAGTTTTTTCTTTATTGTCAGCACCTAGCATATCTGATCCATGGTATTATATTTTGTTGAAACAAAATAAACACAATTCCATTTGAATCAGGCTGGTCTTCACTCTATGAATCCCTGTCTGTTAATTTTGCATTATGTATTAGGAATATGTTTCTCCCTTCATCCTTCTTACTTATCCATTCCTTTTGTAAAGTTCACTTTCAGCAACAATTTATTCTCCAATACTCATTATTTTCCATTCTATTATAATTCATCCTTTTAAACATATAATTGTCAAATATTTATCCAGTGCTAGTCCAAGTTCCACGTTAGATGAATTGTGGGCCCAAGACTTGAGAAGCTTGTTTATTCTACCCATCTTAGTGCTTCAATCACATTGTGGTGTCTTGACCACTAATGTTATATATGTATGTGTGTGTGTCTGTGTATGCTTTCATCCCCTGACTAGATTATAAACAACCGGAGATTGAGGAACAGGGACCTATTCTTACCTAGCATCTCTGGGTACCTAGCTCAACTGCTAAAGAGAGGAAATGTTCAATAAGCTTATCTAGTGATTGAATTCTCTTCTAAAATTCTAAGATGTATTTAGAAGTTTATCACATCGCAAAAATAAATTCAAAATTGGACACTAAGTATGACCCATCTATTAATTATCATATTCACTCCCACATTTCTCTGCTGTTTCCACTATAACTTGGAGAATGGGAATCTGGACAGCATCTGGATTTTCCACCTTTGGTAACCCTCATTAATCTTTGTGATTATGGTCCTTGTTTACTAGAAGCATCCAAAATAATACCACAATTACTAAAGATATTAATTGGAAATTCAATCTTTTTCCTTGTCTGCAAGGCCTTAATAGCTCAGATACAGAATTACTTGGAGGGTAGCCACAGGTTCTCAGAAAAGGACCAAAAAATAGAAGAAAGAAATGTGCAAGTAATCAAAGGAGAACATTTACATTTATAGGTTTCTCTTATTTCTAGACTCAGATCCAGACTTTAGACAAAGCTTTGTCCCAGAGGAAAATGATGAGGAAGAGGCTGCCATTCCAGACTGTGGTATTCATTTTCCCAAGTTTTCCTGGAAACCACCTCGTCCTGACTCAGGCAACCCAAGGATGAAACAAGAGATATGAGAAAAAGGGTGCTGTATATAGGAACAGCTGAGCTGGGAGGAAACAACAGGTGCATTCTTGCTTTCATTTACCTTCTCTCCAGCCAGTGACAGCCATTACCAAAGCTTTTATTTACCTTTGGCAGGCCTAACAAGGATATTATATTCTTAAGAGATTTCGTGGTTAAGCATGGTGGCTCACACCTGTAATCCTAGCACTCTGGGAGACTGAGGCTGGAGGATCGCTTGAGGTCAGGAGTTCAAGACCAGCCTGAGCAAGAATGAGACCCCGTCTCTACTAAAAATAGAAAAAATTAGCGGGGTGTTATGGTGCGTGCCTGTAGTCCCAGCTATTCGGGAGGCTGAGGCAGGAGGATCTCTTGAGCCCAGGAGTTGGAGGTTGCAGTGAGCTATGATGATATCGCTGCACTCTAGCCAGGGCAATGGAGTAAGACTCTGTCTCAAAAAAACAAAACAAAGCAAACAAACAAACAAAAAGATCTCTTAAGGCTGTTTCAAGGGAGTAAAAGAGTACTGGGTGAAAGATAAGCATTATTATGTAAAAAATATTTTCTTTCATCTTTTCTATTTTTCAGTATGTTTTTGAGAAAGGTGAAAGATGAAAATAGACAAAATTATTCCCTAGAATAGGATATTGGATCATTGTTTCATTTGATTATGTATTCTTCCAACCTCTGTGTTCTTGATCGAAGGACAATACAGTCTTTTCTATTTTTATTTCTAAAAACTGGAAGCATGTACCAAAATTTGGCCCAGGTTTCATAGCAGGAGTGAGAGAATGAGTCCATTTGAAAACTGTGAGGTGCCTGCACCCCCTCCACTTGCAAAGTTTCTTCTAAATCAGAGACATTAAACGTATTTCTTTCTTGATGTTGTGTTGAATCCGTCTTAATTTTCTACTGGTCTGGATGCCACATGTCAGGATTCAGCTAGGAATGATTGGATATGTGTAGCAGGGACGTGAGGTTGGTACAGATGGGGGCAGAGAGTTAAGTCAAGACTTGCCCACCATGGTTAGCTAGGAACCCAGAAAGGGTCTTGCAGGAATAGAAACTGAGTCTGGCAGAAAAAAAATAAGATCCAGGGAAAGTTATTCAGAGATTCCTGGAGTGCTACAGGAAAGATTTTGAAATTGAGTAGAAACAGAGTGGACTCAAAATCTGACTCTAGCCTTTACTTCTCATTAGTGTTCTATAAGATTTCATGCAAAAAAATAGAATTCTGTAGCAAGAAGAAGGCAAAGGGGGAGGAGAAAAAGGAGGAAAAGGGGGAGTCGTCCTTGATAATCACTTTGACAAGACAATTTGTTTTTCTGAGAACAGGACAGCCTGACTCACAATATATTTCCCTGTGTTGTCATAGTGCCTGGCACATGTAGGCATTCAATACACATTATTAAACTGATGGATAATAAATAAATGAAAGAGTATCACAGATCAGTTGGTAATAGGTAGGCTAAAACTGTGTGTTAAATATCTCAATTGATAAGCAGAATGCAATAATTGATTAATGGATGCCCCAAAAGGCAAGGAGGAAGACAGGTAGTGCCTGGACATCTGTTGACAGGAAACAAAGCCCTATCATTGGAACAGATATCTGGTGTCCAGGAGAGGGACTGGATAGAGGAAGGCAGGCCCTCAGTCCTAACGGAGACCTGGATACTTTGGGAGGGCATCAGAAAGGAATCTAGATAATAATAACCAAAGCAGAAATCTGGCCTGGGGCTTGGCAGCAAGGTGGGAACATTGTTTCCAAAGGTGACAATGGGTTAGCGGCAGACTTTCAGGAGGACTCAAGCAGTCAAATCTGTTCTTCCTGATTCTGATCAAGGTCAGTTCTGGGAACTGGGCATAATTGCCAAGTAATCTCAATCATGATTAGAATTCAGGGGGCAGAAGGGAAAATCCAACCTGTATTGACACTGAGTCTTTTCCCCCAAGTCAGTAATTTTTTCTTAAGTTGTTTAGCAATTTCTTTTATCTTTAAAAAGGTTGAATTGGGGAAAATCACAGCTGGGTGAGGGAAAAGGTGACTTTTAGAGGTAATACAAAGGATTGAGGGAGTTCTGAGAGGCATCACAAATTGAAGAGTTTGAAAGCCAATGATATAATGCCTATTAGGCAACCTCTTCACGTTCACATTTATGATCAGTGAGCAAAATAAATTAACTTACTCCAGAAAATATAATCATACAAAACAAAATGTTCTTCTCCAGGTGCCGTGAAACTTGGAAATTTCTCTCCCAATGTAATAATACATTGGGAAGATTGAGAAGATTAAGATTAGTATGCTTTTATGGACTTAATGTTTATTATAAGGTTGTACAAGCTCACGATAAAATATTTAAACAGAACAGAAATAAAAGTAAATGTGGTATTCCCCATTTGTCCATACCTTTCATGAGAACCTCAAACATATTCTACACACGTACAAGTGCATATATGTTCATACTTTTGTTACACGAATGGAAATATGATAACTAAGTGTTTTGCAATTTGCTTTCTGCAAATAATATTTCTTAAATTTCTTTCTATGAAAGCGTGTATAGATCTATAGATTCACCTTATGTTACCCATCAGGCTGCATAACATTCCATTTTTATTTATACTACATTGCAATGACTTCAACATATTATCTATGTCCACTTATGTGAGTATGACTGTAGGGTAAATTTCTAAAAGTGAAATTGCTGGGCCAAAAGGACATAAACTCTTATTCATGGGTGTCATAATAAATGTATAGCATTTTTTCATTGCTATTTAATTTTATACAATAAAATGACAAAATATATTATTTTGTAAAATGTATAAATATTTTAATACTTCTTAAAGTATTCACTCTATAGTATTAAATCAGGCAGTACCATAGCTAATTAACAAATATTACTTCCTTACTAAGATCACTTTCAATATGATATATGTTTTAATCCCACCTCACAACTGCAGAAAATAACAGAGGAGAAAATAGATACTAACTAGTAAAGTAACATCTTCTATTCTTGAGAAAACAAATTATTTACAGCTGAAAGTGGTACTCAGCTTTGAAGGTTAAAGTCAGTCAGAGAAAAACAATTGTCTTCACTTTTCTAAAGTCTATAAAAATCTCTCTTACTCTCTGTCTCTCTTAAAGGGTGGATGTGAGGTCAAATCTACGATAAAACATGGGGGAAGTCTTGCTCGTGAATGGAGGAGGGGCAACAGGAGTAGACGCCAGCCTGGGTAACTAAGCTGGATGCCTTTGCAAAAGTGGAGTCTATAAGCTCCTAGACTTGGCTTCAGTCAAACCAGGGAAAAGTAGCTCCAGCTCTGTTCCAAGAAACAGTGCTGTCCCTGAATGGGTCATATAAATAATAACTCTTGGTAAAAAGAAGATTTCCCTTTTTTCTTCCAGCAGGGAAAAGATGGTGCCATCACCCTGGGAGTTCAGGAAGTTTCTGAGTTCAAAGAACAAGGGAAGTTTCCTGTATATACCAGCAACAATCTTGGCAGTGGTCACAAAGACTGCTCACGTGGACCTGCACTGTTGCAACCTTAAGCTGGGCTGGATGCTGTACAGTTCACAGTGCTGACAAAAGCAGGAAGGAGGAAGAGTGAATTTCAATGATTTTCGAGGAGCACCTGCCCTGGGATACTGGAAGCAGGCCTAGCGTACGGGGGGAATCTAGGGTTCTAGAACTTGCACTGGTAGAGAGACACTATTGGTTTTGTTGTGATCAGTGACCAATTTACCTATAGCTTTACCTATTTAGGCTGTTTTTAGGACACAAATCTTAAATGCATTATATATAAATATTATATGTTCATCACATATGCATATGCTGTAAAATCTTTGCCAACCATAGTTTTGAGAATTCACATATGAAAAATCCAAACTTTTTATATAAGACAATTCAGATGTGTGTTCTTAAGTAAGAGAATAGGACAATATTGGCCCCATCCAGTCTCCCTGGTATATCTCATGGGTGGACCTGAGTATCAGGGCAGATGAAAGAGAATCTATTTCAATGGCCAGAAGGCTACATCTAAAAAAAGTCTTCTTAAACCTTACATTCATTTATCAAAAAAACATATTGAGGCTCATGAAAATGGAATAAGGGAAAATATGATGCAAAAAATTATTCAATATTATCCAAAATCAAATCCATCTTTAGGAAACAAAACTTGCCACCAGTGAAAATGGTCAATCTGGTTCAAATAAGAGAGTGATTCCTAATAATTAAAAATATGTCTCCATAATGGATTGTTACCAATTTTTTCTCTCTCTGCAGAATTTGATTGTTGTTGGTTGTTTGTTTTTCAGTCTGAATGTTTTACTATGACATTTTGCACCAGGTGTTACCTGGTTCTATTTCTCAGGATGTTTTTTATTGTTGTATAGTTTTTAGAAACTAGAACCTTAGTGATACTGGGATCCCTTTGATCTTCTGTGGCTGTTGCCTAGCCTTTTTATTCTGCCTCGGGTTTTTCATCTAAGTATTACAGTTTTGCACAATCCTCCAATCAACCAGCAGTGAGTTCAAATATAATGGACAAATGCAGGGTTTGGAAACCCTGCCTGGTAATTGACGTGGAAAGAGACTTAAATCTTTTTACAGAATCAATCCTATTGTAATGGGTATGTATTGTAATACCAACTACATAATTGTCCTCTTCAATTCAGAATTGAGGGATGCACTGTACATTCTGAATTTTTTTTAACAAAAATGTGTTTTTACCTACTATGTCCAAACTTACTTGATAATAAGTTCTCCGGTTTACCCAATATTGTAAAGAAATCCCAGGCATTACACTGTAGAATTTTCAGATATAGCATAACTTCCTGCATGTTAGCATGCAACTCTCCATGAAGGCAAACCCCGCTGTCTTTCCAGAGTGACTGCTCTATGAACGTTCTCCTGTACCCAAGTAGGGATCAACATTCATTACTGTGAGTAGGCCAGGCTCCCTCCTACTCCTACACTTTTAAAAGCATAAAGCATGTAAACTCTCTCTCTGTTTAAGTATCAGTTCTCATTTTAATGGTATGCCAAATTGAAAATGGTAGAAAAACCATTCCAAATTATTCCAGTGGTTCCTTTTGTTGTCACCTCCTATTTGTTTAGAGTCTGCAAAGCACTTTTCTTATATAAACAAATTTTTCTTTTTGTCCACATAGTGATACTTAGTTTACTCCTAATTTTTGCCCTCCAAATTAACCATTAGTGCAACATTTCCAGAACTTCCAAAATTTCACAAACTCTATACCTTGGCCTTTTAACCCTTTGGTATAGAGATGACCTTACTAAGGGAGCCTTTGTGGGGATGGGACAAGGTTTGAGGGCAGAGAGGGGTCCTGTTCTATATCTTTCTAGGTAGAATGCACCTGCATGGGAAATGGGATTCGTGTTAATACTTAACAAGATATTGAATTTTATCTTTTACCCCCTCTTCTTTTCCATAGAAAGTGAAACAACCAGAATTCTTACAATAAATTACCTGTCTTGCTTGAAGGTATGCCTGATCTGACTATCTTAGAAGGTATGCCACCAGTTATCTTTGAAGGACCTTGTAATATAATTGCATTTTTAACACACCCCTGTGCACAAAGATCTCTGCTTCATTGACTCTCCAGGCCCCGTACTGGGACCCGTCAACAATATCCCTGCAGACCTGAACCAGTTATAGTTTGATACATGAAAACTGTAGAGAAATAGGACACTTTCTTTGCTGGCATTGTGTAGAAAACATCAGCTTGTTTTCTTGAACTGTTGTCTTATTTATTTCACAGCCAGTCTCAGAAAATGGGCTGGCTCCTTACTACTCCCACACAATGTAAGAGTTTGTTTCCAAAGAGCAGAGAAAATTGACTAAGATCCATGGTCAGATGACAGATGGATTCTGTCGCATTGCCAGAGACATGAAATTGCAGGTGACACCTGATATATGATAATAAAGAGCACCCATCAGTATTCAGCCTTTGGCCTTTATTTTGTGATGTCATCAGCATGCAGGTGGCTTACCTGAGATTCTCAGCAAAATACTGAGCATTGTCAAGGGGCTCACATGGGCAACTTTTATCTGCCCATCTGTGTGATCTTCCGTGTGATGAGTTTGGACTACGGCCATTTCCAGTTCTATTTTGGTTTACAAAAAGTTATTAGAAGGTTGTCTGTGGCCCTGTTTATTCTGCTCTTTCCTTTGTCTTAAAGAAAATCCAAAGCCAATAAGAAAGTTTGACTATATAATTAATTGTAATATCAGTACTTTTAAGATTGAATAATTTGCAAGATATAATTTGTAATATAATCAATAAGAAATAGATGTAAAAAATATCAACTTAGCATTAACCTGGTTTAGATGGTGTTCAGATTATAAATTTCTGGATTTTCTTTGTAAAACAAATAAAATATATTTTTCATATATTTTCATTATATGGTGGCATATAAAAAATATACCTGAGAAAGTGGTACTTTTCTAACTGTATTTAGGAAGTGGGACTGTTAACCTATTGTTTATTTCTACTCAGTTCGGCTATCTTTCTTTAAAAAATACAGGAAGTTCATTTAAATTGAGGCTTCATAAGAAAACAACCATACAAACTGAAAAAAAAGTTAAGAAATAAAATCAGCTTCATGCAATAAAAATAAGCCATGAATTATAAGCAGTTTGCTGACTAGCTAGCTCTCTTAAGGCAAAACAGCCAACACTGCTGGGAGCATCTGAAGCACCAGGCACAGGTGCAGAGACCAGATGACCATGTGCTGGTTTGAAGCTCATGAACCCTGGCAGGGTGGTTTATTGTATTATTGCCAATTCATCCATAAGGAAAGGGAAGTACAGAGGCAAAGTTAAGTACTCAGGTTTGCACAACTGTAAATAGAAGGACCAGAATTAAACTCAGGCCTCACCGATTTCATAGTAAAATTCCTAAGCAGGACATTCTACTGCCCAGGTACGTAGAACAAGTGTGTTTTTCAGATGTGAAGTTAGAATCCTTCCTCACTAAGATGTAAGTGACTCCCCTAGTCAGGGACATGAAAGGAAATGTGTTGTCATAGTCCTTGTCCTCCATTACCATCCTGCAGTTTTATCTCCCACTGCTTGTCTTCTGTGCACCACACCAGTCTGTGTCCTACACTGATCTGGTCAATTCCTTCCGTCGGTAGTGGTTTACAGGTAGTCAAGAAGTCTTAACTCTCTACTAGTGATTGTTCCAAGTCCCATACATATTGTATAGAATCATCATTAAGTTATTAATGTAGCGGTAATTACATTGTTGGTTTTGTCTGTTGTTTTAGTTTTTGTGGTGGTTGTATGTTTTGGGGGATGCTACTGAATAGGTTGGTATAAAGTTTGAAACAAAGCATTCCACAATTTCCAAATGTGACATTTGCAAATCACTGACTCACTATAATTATGTCCATGTGCATGCATGTTTCTATGTGTGGAGGAGTTTTAAAAGCACACAGGGTGTAGTATAAACAAACTATTTTGACTTTTAGCAAGAAAACAACAACTTCTAGGCCAAGTACTGCATCAGAAGATGTACACTATTAATAAAAAAAATCTCACTTTGATTATTTTTTGTTTCATAGCATTAAGCATTTTACTTGATTAAAGGAACTTTTTTTAAAAAAATAATTTAACAATTATGGATGTAGTGGCTCATGCCTGTAATCCCAACACTTTGGGAGGCTGAGGCAGGAGGGATCACTTGAGGAGTTTGAGACCAGCCTGGGCAATAGTGAGATCCTGTCTCTACAAAAAAAAAAAAAAAAATTAGTTGGACATGGTGGCACGTGCCTATAGTCCCAGCTACCGGGGAGGCTGAGGCAGGAGGATTGCTTGAGTCCAGGAATTTTGAGGTTGCAGTGAGCTGTGATGATGCCACAGCAACTCTTTTTTTAAGACAGAGTGGTGAACCCTGTCTCAAAAAAAAAAAAAAAATTAACAATTTCATGCACACACACAAACTCCCATTTAAACACCCTATTCAGATGAAGAGTACATTAAAATCTCAGATATTACCACTATACAATTCACTTATACAACCCAAAACCACTTGTACCCCTAAATATATTGAAATATATATTTAAAAAAAGAAAATGAGATTTTAAATGTTTCCTATATTAAATTCAAGAACTTTCCAGATTTTCTCTACATTGTAAGCTAATTTTTAACACAGCATATAATTTTAAGATCATAAAATGGGGCCATATTAGAGATAATATTTAATACTTGAAATGTTTTATCAGCTGGTTTTACCTTGGCCTATCATGACATGCGGTCTAGCATGCTGACATATTTTTGTCATTATTGTTTATATGTTTGCATAAATAGCAATGAATTTGGAAAATTCAGTAATGAGAAAAATTCAACAGACTATTTTTTCAGGATACAGTGAACAGAAATGTCTAGTGTAATAATAAGGGCAATGAGAATATGTCACTAATAATATAAAAATAGTGTTTTAATTATTGCTTTTTGACTTCATTAGAATATGCTACTGAATTTTATTTATATTCTCTATAAGTCCTTTTATGTTTAATAAATCTGGCATAAATGAGAGATACTGAATGTAATGTGCAAATTGTAGGATTCCATAATTGCCCCATTGTCTCCAAATGGTGAATTTGGAGAAATATACCAATGGCAAATTCTCAAATGGAGTGTAATACACACACATACCAAAATAGGCTCATTATCCTTCATATTGAAAATTAAACTTTTTGGATATCGTAATATCCTTTTGTCCCAAATCTACCTTGAACACATAAAAGGAACACTTACAGTTTGGGGAAACAATGCATGAAATATCTATATCAAACGATACATAATTAAACAAATCACAGGTGAACCATACTATATATTGTGAAGAAATCCAAATTTCTGAAAATGTATGTGGATACTATCATTAGGCTTAGAAATCATCCAATATGTAGGGAAGAGTTAATTCACCTATAGAAAGAATTATTGTAGTATATGTTTGGGTAGAGACTACAAGGTTTCAAGTAGATGAAAGAAGTTAAAATTTGAGAAACTTCTAAATAAACTTCTATACGTAAATAGTTGATTCTACTCAGAGTGACTTGATAAATATCTCCACAAATATGACTAGTGGGTTCTCATCACAGTTCCAGAAATTCTTCTATAATGCCTGTTAGAATGGGGCATGATGTAATGTTGCTAAGCATGAGATATGATTTTCTATCTATGTAACTTTCACAAGTGGACTCTTAAGAGCACATTAATCACTTTCTAATGATTTTTCTTATCAGTTTGGTAAGTCATGCAATAGTCCTTAAAATGAAAATCAATACACTTCATGCAGACTGCCTTGATTCAGATTTAGCACAATCCCAAATGAAAGAGAACTAAGCTCACGGACGAAATTGTGTTTGGCTTAACTACAAACACATCCTCTACTCCAGTTTCTATCGCCCATACCTCAGTAAGTTTCACCACTGTTCCCCAGTGTGAAATTTGTGACACCAAAAACTGATCAGAACCTCTATTGAGTGTTTATCAATACATGCCTAAATTATTTCAAATATTTTAGTGATTAAATTTCAAATCAATCATTGTAATTAGTGAATAAAATAGAAATAGATGAGAGTACATTTATCAATACTTAATTTGGACATTTAACTGCTCTGAACAACAGAATCCCAATTTAAAAAATACATAATATATGAACTTAAAAGTAAAATACAGATAGAATAAACTACTTTAGAAAAGCCTTTGAGGAAAACAAATGTGCACACTTTTTATTAGAACATTGATGCCTGATTTATGACACTTTATTTTTAAATTCATATTTGGTAATATATTTTTTGCTGGAGTATTGAACCTATAAAATGAGCGGTAAAATATTTCTACAAAAAGATAAAAAGTATATTACATGAACATACTTTACCTTATTTATTTTACATTTGTATATAATGCCAAAATTATGCAAAAATATCTTATTTTGCACATTAAAACTATGTGAATCCTTCTGCCTTTTATTAACACTGCCATATATCTCTTTGTTCTGCAGATGACTTCTAAAAATCCACATTCTCCATAAATCCATCTTAGATTGATCAGGAAAAGATTAATGATTTCTGCTGGACTCAATTTATCTCAACCTTGAAGTCTAAGTTCTACTCCCCTTGTTCTTCAACCCCCAGCAAAAAATTTACACTTGATTTCTTTACAACTTGCAAAGGACCAGAAACACAGTGTGAATAATTTTACTGACTCGGAATGCATCTGTGCGACATTCTTATTCTGTTTTATACAGTAGTCTCCCATTGCCCACAGTTTCACTCTCCGTGGTTTCAGTACCCAGGATCGACCATGATCTGAAAATCTTAAATGAAAAATTCCAGAAATAAACAATTCATAAGTTTAACATTGCATGCCATTCTGAATAGTTATGATTATTCTATTTTATTATTAGTGTTAATATCTTACTGTTCCTAATTTATAGATAAACTTAATCACAGGTATGTATGTATAGGAAAAAACAGTGTATATAGGATTTGGTATGGTACTATCTGTGATTTCATGCATCTACTGGGGATCTCGGAATGTATCCCCTGTGAATAAGGGGGGACTACTGTAAATAGGTTTTTATTTGTTTTTCTGTATCACTGTAACTTGATTCATATTCTGAATCTTTTTTTTTTTCATTGTTTCTTAAATATTTATTGGAGTACACTGGCCTGGGAATTTGGAGACCTAGGTTGTTGTCTTGGATCAGCCTCTGATTTTGTTGTTCTTTTTTTTTTTTTTTCAGGCTTTTTTTTTTTTTAATTTCAGGGTATTGTGAGGGTATAAACATTATGGTTACACTTTATGTCTTTGCCTCACCCAAGCCAGGGTTAGAATCTTTGGAAGATAGAATTCCTTGGAAAATACAGCTTCAGCATCATGTAATAAAACTCCATCTGTTTATCCATAAAACACCGAGCACCCACCATGTGTCAGAAATTGATTAAGAAGTTGGGAATACAAAAATTAAGAGACATAGTGCTTGCCCTTAAGATGTTTACTTTGATGGTACCGGGGGAAAATACATAAACAACTGCATATTAACTTTCATTAGATAATACCACAGTTATAAAAATCCAAAAATCTCAGAGTCTTTCTTTATTTCTCACATTAAATATTGACTATGGTGGCCATGGATTGGCCATGGCTTTGCTCCACATACCTTTTTCATTCCAGGATTGAGACTAAAGGAGAAGCCTCTATTTGAGATATGCCATTTTTGTAACATATGAAAAGGGAGAAAAATGGCTCTTAAGGCTTCTTTTGACATATGTAACCTTCACTCAAATTTCATTAACCAAAGCAAGTCATTTGGCCTAGCTTGATGTCAATAGAACAAAACAAATTATGAGGCAACAGATAGGGATGAAGAATCTTCTTACAGGGTGGAGAACAACAAATTAGAAATAGAAACATAGTTTATTACAAATTAACTAGAAAACTATGTGAGCAAATATGCACTGAGTTCTAGATCAGAGAAATGAGGTCATCTAAGCATAGTGTTTGGTAGAAATAAGCGGAAGAGAAGTGGCACTTGAGCTGGGTTTTGCTGGTCTAGTAGGAGTTAGTCAGGATGATGAGATGGGAAAGGTATTCTAGACAGAGGTAAAGAGATGCATTTGCAAGGGCTTAAAGGAAAGAATGGGTCCACCTCGTTCAAGAAATGAGTCATAGTTATGAGATTAGATTGTGGTAATAGTGGTCTGAGATTAAATGTAACCTAAGAAACTTTAACCTCATATGCTAAGAATAGAGTCCACATGGGGGTTGATTTTTAGTGGGAAAATGTCCCTATATAACCGATGTGGGGCAAGTCAATTAATCGATGCCTTAGGAGCTCAGATTCTTAATGTATAAAATGGGATTTGGGGGCCAAACTACATGTCAGGCGCTTTCCAGCCCTTAAGTTCTGTGATTCTACAGTCCTTAACTTGTTATGCAATCAAGATGATTTTCATACTTAATTAAAACATTTCAAGATTTTATTTTAAGATTTGCACTTCCTCAAATCACAAACTTGATGCAAAGATTTTCTCTTTTCTCATATAAGGGATCCATAGTAATTATTCAATACCTATTAATACTTATATGTCCTGATGTATGGTTGGAAATCCAAAAGACCAAAAACATATTTCAGAATAACTGCATTTTGAATTGTACTGAAGGCATTTTTCAATAAAATATGTCAGAGAAAAAAATCATTTAACATAAATTTTTCTCAGATTACTGATGTGTTTCAGTGTTTATTTCTTACACTGTAAAATCTTCTATTTTTATTCTAAATAACAAGTGCATTTACTATATGTTTATATATTATATGTAAGTGAGATACAAGTGAAAAAATTGAATTAGGTCAGTGAATTAAAGATTGACTAGATTACACTGAGGTAACAAATGATCTTCAAATATCAGTGGTTTATAATATCAGAGATTTTATTTTTAGCTCACTCAAAGACCACTTCAAAGTCCAGGTAAGTCTCAGGAGTAACCATACTCCAGTTTAGCATTCCAGGTGGCTTTAAACTTTCAAAACCTTTTGTCAACACACATTTCACTATCATCTTTGCAGGGTTAAATGTAAACTGGAAAGTGGAATATCAGCAGTTAAATGCTTCTATCCAGAAGTGACATGTCATTTCTGCCAACCATCATATGCATTCACATTTTATTGCCCAGAGGAAGTCACAGGCCTCCTCTCACATCAAGAAGATGGGGACATGCTGTGTTCCTAGTGTGCAAAAGGTAGAAAAGAACCAGATTGCTTCTGGAGAATAGCACCAATACCTACCATCTGATATAAAGCAAGCAAAAAATTAACATTTGTTTATCATCTACCATGGGCCAGAACTGTTAGGACCTTTCTTATGTATTAACTTAGTGAATGCTCTCAAAATACTTACTGGTATATTATAGTATCTCTATTTTGCAAAAGCAACCAAACAAGCGACAAAAAACAAACTGATACCCCAGACCTGTCCCCAAGAGACAGGAGAAATTTAACTCACAAATTTTTATTCCAAGACTTGTGTTCTTTGTACACAGTCATGTTGCTTTTTTATAAATAATCAATGAGTAACTATTATTCTTATGTTTATGGCTTAAAAAGTCAAATAGAAATTGTATCTTGCACTTATAATTTTCTTCTCGTGAAACCAAGGTTAGAAAAACATTTTATTAAAGTAATTAAATATCACACATTATTTGATTCACATGTAATCAAGAAAATCTCCATATTTCATTCTAACTTTCTGAGTATTCTGAATTTGCTCTTTCAGAAGTTATAAACATCAGACTCACTGGCTACAAATTCATCCTTTTTTGTGTTTCATCCATCAATGGCCATAGGAATTAAAAATGGAGCCCAGTTCAGCATAAAATGTGAATCTAGTTACATGAGCCTTTTAGAAAACTCAATGATAAGTAAAGAGCATTCATACCCATTGAATATCTTATCTCAGTGTTTCAATGAGGAAGGATGATGGTCTTGCAAGAGAGATTATTCAACATGGTCTATAGATTTTATTTTTAAGTTGAAAAAGTAACCTGCAATATGGCAAGGATAATGGTTTCTATATACTCTTGAAGGCAGTCAATAGCTCTATAAAAAAGCCATGGAATGCATTGCCCCTTTCTTCCCAAAATGACTATTATGATTTTTTTAAAAAACCTGAATTGACAATGGATTTAGTTTGCATATATTAATGTTCACCCAAATTGTCTATTTTGGATATTAAAAAATCAGGATAGGATTTGTGCATATGAAACAAGTTCTTTCTGTGTTGCTGAAATTTTTGAATAAGTTCCACTACTTTTCTCTGCATCAGAATATGCCTAGAAGTGAAGAAGGAAAGAGCATGCAAATCTCTTCTTACACTGTAAAAACACTATTTCTTAATTTTAACTTTAGAAGACAACTTACAAATAAAATTTGTTTTATTTTTACAAAGAAAAAATTGCTAAAATGAAGGATTTCTAGTTGGCTGTTTCTGAAGCA
>NW_012147841.1:7906869-7908867 GCF_000956105.1 Propithecus coquereli
AAAAAATAATAAAGTGTTTTTTCAAAAATAGCTCCAAATTCTTAGATACTCCTTCAATGAAGAAATGAGGTCTATGTCCCCTATCCTTGTATTTAGGCACTTTAACTGCTTGAGCAACAGAATATGGTAGCAATGACTCTGTGCCCATGTAAGCCCAGGACTTAAGAAACGGTGAGCTTCTACTTCCTGTCTGATATGAGAATGCCCAAGTCACATTGGGCTCTGACAGTCCTAGCTGAAGTCTCAAGTCAATAGTGAGCATCAATCATCAATCAAGTGATTGACAAGGCCTTTGAAATGATGCCAGCCCCAGGCTCAAATCAAGAACCGTCCTACCGAACACAGTCAACCCCCAGAACTGTGAGAGATAATAATAAAATAATTGTTGCTGTTTTAAGTCACTAAGACTTACGGTGACCTATTATGCATCAATAAATAACTAGAACTGAAGACTAAAAACCAAAAAACCTCACCAACAGTCTAGTAGAAAACAAAGACATGAAATAAGGAAATAACATGGGAAACTCCTCATTCATCCAAATGACCTCAGGAGAAAGCCTTATATTTGTCTGAGAGAAATGTATTGGTTAGCTGATGGGTGGACATGTGAGGTGGGCATGTGTGAGGGTAGGCATGTTGTGACCACATTGTTGGGGGTTGGAGTGATGCTGTTTTGCCGATTATAGCTTTGAGGAAAATCCTAGTGTATTTTGGTTGGGGAGAGCACTTCTCAGGTTCCATCCAAAGCTACTAGCACCAGTTTCACTCACTTTCTTAAGCTATCTTTGCCCCATTCCTTTGTTTTTCAAAGAAATCCCTATTCAGAAGAGACTTTAAAGTATCTCTTTTCTCTAGGCATTTTAATTCTCTTGGGTTAGTGATATGATGGGCAGGAGAAGGAGGTGGGGAATTCTAGGAATGAAACCAGGTGTCACCACAGGAGAGGGCAATGCCAGTGGAATTTCTTCAGGCTGAATTAGATCTGTCAGTGGGGGATATGGCACATTCTTTCAGAAATTTTCAAAATATCCCAATATGATTTCAAATAAGTTGGGGAAATATTTTCTTTCCTAAATAAAACTGTGTCTTCTATGATATTGACTTTTTCAGAAAAATGAGATTTGTGCCAATGTAAAACATAGAAAACTGTATTGTGTATTAACATCTAACTTCAATCAAACTCCGAATCAAGAATTCAACATTTTATTTTGGTCTAATTTCTCTGTCTCATTCAGATTGCTTTGCTGATTCAAAAACAAAACAAATAAAAACAACAAACAAAAACCAAAACGAACCCCTCCTAAAACCTGTGTGTATCAGATTAGCAACTCATTGCCTCAGCAGGTCAAACAGAAGACATGCTTTTCTAATGAGTTCTAGGATCTTTTAAATAATTGGTTATTATTGTTACAAACAGGAAAAACGGCATAAAATAGGTTAAACAATAAATGTTTAATTGCATTTAAATTGAATGCGAATCTTGAAAATATAAACAAATTGGCAATTGCAGTTTGTTTCACATTTTAGCTGCAACATCCAGATACATGCCATATTCACATATTCATAAGAAAGTCACATAATCTGAAGAGATAAAACCATATAAAAATTCAAAGTAATAGTTTATATAATTATAATGAATCAGAGAGGTCCTATTACTTTGTTCATGGCTGGGGAAGGAGCCTTATGTAGTACTGAAATGAAACATTATTACCGTCTCACTTACTCATTCTTGGAATTGGTTTAGTGATTACTTCAACATCGACATCAGTGAAAAACATTTGACTTCTGGCCTAGAAAATCAGACAGTCAACCACAGAGATTTTGATTAAAAAACTTCATGTAATTTTCTCCAATCAGTAGCTTGTCCTGTTCTTTTATCAGAGTGAAGGTTGCTCTCATCACCTGCAAATTTATACTAAGGCTTTAAACAAACAAGCATGAAACTTTTACATGAAAATCCCTTCCTGAAGGAATATTTACAGAGGAACTTGATGATTA
>NW_012147841.1:7909807-7910170 GCF_000956105.1 Propithecus coquereli
CAGTAAATTTGCTTATCTCTTAAGAACAACGAGGTGTGCTGTAAAATATGTATGTACTATCAAAACATTCATAATAAAATCCTAATAAAATTAGAAAGTTGGAATAAAAGGAAATCATGGTCTTCAATTGTCTGTCTTGAAATTACCTTCAATAATGGCTGATACATTATATATGTGGTGACTATTACACACACTCACACACACACATATATGTGTATATATATATTTATAATGCTTCAGCCCATGAACACACAATTGGTTTCCCAGGTTCAACTTCCAAGGAAGGAAGACAGTATGATGAAATAAAAAGCAACTTTTCCCAATTCTACAACTTTGTCTTTCATGGTTTACAAATTGTCATTG
>NW_012147841.1:7911165-7915737 GCF_000956105.1 Propithecus coquereli
CCAAAAGGAGAAGAGATCTTACTGTATTTTCCAGTCTCTAGTCTATCTTGAATTGGTATGCCTTATAAACTTACATATTTAACAGTGTACAAGATGAGCCCTTAGGCTTAGATAAAGCTTTACATTTTATATCATGTTTTCCCATTGTCTGTGTAACCAAATGCAGGATTTATGAAACCCATGACATACAAAGACACTGAATCCTATTCCATGTTGTTTAAAATCATTCATTTAAAAAATGTCTATTTTTAATAAAAGGAGTGGCATTTACAAAAGCAATTTCTGTCTAGGAGATAAAGTTCCATGAGGGCAAAGATTTTGGTTTGTTCTCAAATATATCCTAAGCACCTAGTTTACCTGGCATATAATAGGTAGTCAATAAATATGTGTTCAATGAATGAATGAATTATGAGAAAGATAACCAATGCTACACATAGAGTAGGATTTTTAAATGAAATTGGTTTGTCATTTTAAGGTGACTATGGAATAGAGATTTGTGGATAATAATCTTTAACTTTGATTCCTTGGAGATAAGCTAGCCCATGACTGCTAGTTGTCTTTTCTGAAAACTCTACAGTATATGAATAAATAACCAAAACTTTTAAAAAGCTTTACAATATGGAAAATAATCAAGTACTAAATTTTGTGGTAGAGAAAATCACAAGAAATGAAAATTAAGAGAAAAGTAAGTTCATTGGGGCTTGGAGAAATAATTTATTTAACAAGAGTTCATGTTTATCTAGAACCTACAAAGGGGCCAGACCCCGTGCCTGCAATAAGTACAGGGGCAGCAATTCACAGGCAAGGCTGGAACTATGCTCTCGCCCCTACTCTAGCAGTGATACGATACGGTTACAACAAACTCTGCTCGTGAATCAGAGATGGCCTTACTGAGAGGCTGAAAGAGTGACAGGAAAGAAGGAATGGGCCAAAATGGTCAGGGAAATTGGAATGACAACATTCCTCGAAGCCGAGAAAACAATGAATGTTTCAGAGAAGCAGCATTGGGACCTCGAGAAATAGTTGTCCAAGTGGAATAAATTGAGCATTAATTAGGATAATTGCATTTCTGTTAAAAAGGAGCCCCCCAATACCATGACTTAAACAAGTAAGGTTATTCCTTTCCCATGCAACAAGCTGAGCATGATCAACTGAGGGCTGATATGTTCACCTCATTGTGCAAAACCAGGCTCTTTCTGTCTCATTGCTCAGCTATCCTCAGCACATGGCTTTCACCTCACGTTTTAAGATAGTTGCTGCAGTTCCTGCCATTACATCTACATTTCCGTCATCAGAAAGGAAAGAGGGAGAAGTAGAAAGCATACGCTGACATCCTCCGCAGAACACACATACCCATTCTCTCTATTCATCCTAATTTCTTATTACTGTCAAGCAAAACACCTCTGATCCTCTTCCTCCAGTTTCTGACCCATCTTTTTCATATTTTCCCTTCAGGACCAGGACAAAGCCCTGGAAATTTAAATGCCACTATGGGCTCAGAAAAACAGGAACTGGGACTCTTGAATCACTATCAGATTTTCATATACTTACTCTCCTTTCACATCGCCTTCTCCAGAGGAATGGGATGAGAACTCTGCAGAGTGAGAAGACCCTTGACTGAAACATGCTACTTCAGTGGGGACTCTAGGATTATTTATACGTGGGGGTCTTAATTTGTAGCCCATCATACAAACACGTTCCAGCTTCGCTATGGCTAGGAACGGGATTCCTGAGGTAAACTGCAGTCTTTTCCTCCCCCTCTAAGTATAATCACAGTCAGGGGATTGTGACTAGGAGAGGCAGATTGAAATGCGTCCTGTGACGCATGTGATGCCAGCAACTTGTAGCTGCATGACAAATTCACGTTAATAATAGCCATCTTGGCAGTGCCAATAAAGCTCCTCTGAGGAAGAGCTCTCTTCTTACCTGTCTTGCACCTCATGAAGAAAATTGCCAGGTAAATCTAGATTCCAGGATCTTTATTATTGAATAGAGATAGTGTGTGAATCAGCAAGACACAACGTGGTTTGTATACACTGGTTTGGGCTTTCCATGGGGGAAATTCAAACCAGAATCGATTCCTCTTCTACCTGGAATGTACGTAATTGATTGAAAAGAAATAGGAAATGTCCTTGCGACATCGGTCATCTTTGTTGCTTCCGGCATTGCTTTTGCGTGTTCTGAAGTAAGAGTCAGGCTTCTAGACAGGTGTTTCTTTCCCAGTGGGTAGAACTTAAGATAACTGTTCCTAAGACCAGGACATTGTAGAACAACCTTTTAGTTTCTCTCTTTCTTTTAATATGACATCACCTCAAAGATGAAATGAGGTGAAAACTTCTCCAGCTTTCAAACTAAGTAGGAAATGATATTAATACTCACTCTGTAAAACAAAAGGAGAGCAATTTTATCTCATACTTTTTCTCTCTTTGTCCAAAAATCAGGCCGTCTCATAGAAATATTAAAAAGTAGATTCTTATACATCAGAAAGAATAATCTTTTTCCTTTGACTTTAACTAAGAGGTATTAATATTTACAAGAAGATAGAGTCCACAACTCTAACAGAAGTAAGCATATGTTCTACTTAAGAATATAAATATCATTTGAAACAGAATTGTGTAAATTAGTGACATAAAAATCATAAATTGACTTCAAATATTAGTTTAGTAATTATTATAGTCTTTCGGAGCCTCTATAGTTCAGTGTCTGTTATTCACATCATTTTCTCTGTTATCTCTTCTGTCAGGCTTCTAGTCTTCTTTGTTCTTATTTCTATGTAGTTTTCTTAAGGTCTGTTCTGCTTCTTTACATTCCTTTTTATTGCTTTTCTTTGTTTGTTTTTCCCATTTGTTAAGCCTCTATGTGTGCCATTATTGAAGGCTCTCCTGCTTTCTTTTCTCCTCCTAAACTCTCTCTCTCTCTAAAATCGTATCTTCTATACCTTTCCTCTCCCCCACTTATCTCATGCCTCGTCCTTCCCTCCTAAAACACACATGCACATTCACACAAAGACAATCATACCCAGCTCTCCTTTTGTTAGCGTTAGGGCCCAGTTGGCACTGGAACAAGAAAGGCATGGCTCAAACCAGAACAGTCATACTCATTAGAGCTGACTGATAGAAAGTAGTAGAAGGCCATCTAGACACCTCGATGGAGAAGACTATTTGGGGAACCCAAAGAACAGACAGTAGTAATCAGAGAATCCTGTGTATTAGAATTTCAGAGGAATATGGCCTTGGAGAGACAGCTAGGCAAAGTGGCAGCCAATGTAGATTCAACACTTGGAAAAACAGACAGGACCCAGCCATACAAAGTATATTATTCTCCTTGTTATCATCTGGGAAAAGTGCCAGTAAAGGACCCCAATTTTGGAAAAATCAGGTTATTATGCAGAAATCAATTAGAGGATAGCAATAGATAAGAGAAGACCAGTTACACAAATTGGGCCATTGGTACTAGGTGGGTGGATCCAGCCAAACCAGTGATATTTGGTTACCAACCAAGCTCTTTGTTTTCTCTTACCTCTGACCCTGAACACAGTAAGAATCTGAGTCATGGGTAGGAGTTACGTGGTCACTGCACAGGGATCAAAGGGGTGCTTTATCAGAGTAGATGACTATAACACAGCTCTCATCTCCTCTTCCATCCTTGCTGCTTTCTATTTCCAGAGCATATCTGCTTGTTGTTTCTTTAATGGCCACCGAGAAGTTGGAGTTTGTAATTATTATGTGACAAGGTAGAGGAACTGCTTACAAAAGAAGATTCTTAACAAGGGTAAAGGATAATCCTGAAACTTTGAATTGCCAAATTCTTGAAAACCACTGTGACCCAAATTTCTTATGGGAATCATTTTTCATAAAGTATCACGTTTTATCTCTATGAGATTTATAGGTTGACAGTGATGAATAACAAACTATTGATTTGTGTGGACGTAGAGGTTTAGGAGGTTGCTAAACTCAACTGTGACCTAAATTAATACATACAATATACCACTGAGTAGAAAACATGCTCTTAGTCTTTAAATGTTGGAAATATCTATTCTTTTCAAGTGCCCACCTGCCCTCTTTGAATTACCTTGACTCATCATCACATACACACAAAGAACATAAAGAAACTGGATAGAGCCTGTCATCCTCTTCTGTTTCCAGAATTTGCTCGGCCACTGCCCTCTCTACATACCCACTTCCAGTACCCCTTGCCATCATTACCCCCACCCCCTGGCTCTTTGACTCCTATTTGACCTTAAAACTCAGTTCCTGATTCTCAATTCAGGCCTCTAGTTCTCATGCACAAGACTCTTGCACAACCTGGATCAGAACTCTTTGCTCTCTCATACCACACACTTTGTGACTTTAGCTTAGAGACAGTCCCAACCTTCTTGGCCTTGGCTCTTTGATATGACCTTGCTTGGTCCACTCCCTTCCATCCACTCAATAAATACTTTTTACCTTTAGCTAATACTGGTAACAAGATATTTGTTACTACGAATATTCACTCTGGTTGTGGGAGCACAGTAATATTAATGATTAGAAAAAAAAAAATCTCTACAGGTAGGCAAAAGTAAAGGACAACAAA
>NW_012147841.1:7919034-7919552 GCF_000956105.1 Propithecus coquereli
ATTTCCTTAATTGTGCAGAAGCTTTTTAATTTAATCAAGTCCCATTTATTTAAATATTTTTGTTGTTGCCATGATTGCCATTGGGGTTGTCTTCATAAATTCTTTGCCTAGGCTGATATCTAGAAGAGTTTTTCCAACATTTTCTTCAGAATTCTTATGGATTTATGTCTTAGATTTAAGTCGGTTATCTATCTTGAATTAATTTTTGTGAATGGTGAGAGATATGGATCCTATTTCAATCATCTACATTTGGCTATCCAATTTTCCCAGCACCATTTATGGAATAGAGATTTTTTTCCCCAGTGTATATTGTTGTCTGCTTTGTCAAAGATCAGATGGCAATATGTGGATGGTTTTACATCTAGCTTCTCTGTTTGTCTCTATTGGTCTATGTGTCTATTTTTGTGCCAGTATCATGCTGCTTTGGCTACTATAGCCTTGTAGTATAGCTTAAAGTCCGGTAATGTGATGCCTGCATATTTATTCCTTTTGCTTAAGATTGGTTTGGCTATTTGGGC
>NW_012147841.1:7919602-7922874 GCF_000956105.1 Propithecus coquereli
AATATGATTAAATACCATATAAATACATACGATTATATAAGTAAAAATACAATTTGATAATGTCAAATTGTGGTTTTTATCCTCATCCCTCATGCATTGCTGGTGGGAATACAAATGGCACAGCTACTTTAGAAAAGTTTCTCATAAATTTAAACATATATTTACCATATGACCCAATAATCCCACTGCCAGGTGTTTACCCCAGACAAACTAAAACATATGTCCACACAAAGATGTTCATGCAAATATTTCTAGATGTATTTTCACGATAGTCCCAAACTTGATATAATTCCAGTGTCAATCATATTTAGATAAAATAAGATGAATGCATAAAAATATTGTGGGCCATTTGAACAGTGGAATACTATTCAGCAATGAAAACCAACGAACTGCTGATAATGTGCAACAACATAGTTGAATATCAAAATTATTTTGTTAAGTAAAAGAAGCCAGACACGAAAGGCTTCATACCATGCAACCACTTATGTGATATTCTCAAAATATTGGCTCTATCTTTAAATTTTAGTGCCAAAGAGCTTCTAGCTCTATGGTATCAATTCTTTCTTTTGTAAAAATTATGAAAAGTGAATCTTATTATAAATGTGAACATTATTAAGGTGAAAATATATGACAAGCCAACCTAACACATATTTATTTTACAGTACCTTAGAATCCTAGATTATTTGGATTTGGTGATGAGAAACATAATATGATTTAGTTAGAAGAAATTTGATAAAATTTGTGTTTTTATAATTCATATGACTTATTCAATGTTTATGTTAGAAAAATCACTAAGATTTCTTTTGTAATTTAAATAAATAAATAAATATTTCTTCTAACTCCGCAAGTTTACTTTAGAAGTAGATATGCAAGTCTTGATCATTCATGATAATGAAAAGTTTTGATGTTATTGAGAAAATCAGAATTTACTGATATACAAATACCAATACTACTAAGTAGTGTGTATATATAAGCACATATATATTATTTTTTACATTTTTAATTTGCAGCTAATGTAATGTACTAACTGACTCTGAAGGTGGTTTGCATTTAGTAAGCGCATTAATTCATGGCTAAAGATTCCCAAAACAAAACATGGGAGGAAAATCAACCTAAAACCTAACACTCAGTATGGAAAAAAAATCCTAGGATGGGATTCCAGTGGTTAAGATAAAACAAAGCTAGTTTCTGAGCCATGCAATCTCAAAGAAATAAGTCATTTGGTTTTATTTTAAACTAAAATACAAATATTTAACTCCTGGGGAGTCTCCATCTATTTTTACATATTATTACATTACTTCTCTGTGCTTCTTCTCCCTCCTTTGGATCTTAGTAGAGTCAAATGTAGAAACACAGAAACGGCCCACATTGCATTCTTTCTCCTAAACAGATCAGGAGCATGATGCTGACATTTATTGAATACCTATTTTCGCCAGGCACTGGGCTTAGCATTTTGCATGCATCATCTTATTTAATCTCACCTTTATTTTACAGCTGAGCAAACTGAGGTTTTGAGAGGTTAATAACTTTCCCAAGGTCACACAGCTGTTAAGGGGCAGAGCACAGGTCAATCCAGCTCCATCCTGAGTGCTCTACATAATACACTTGTGTTCTCAATGTGTGTTCCTGGGACCAGTAACATCAGCATCCCCTGGAAACTTGTTACAAATACAAATGACTGGGCTCCATGATAGAATTACTGAATCACAAACACTGTGGGTAGTATCCAACATTCTTTGTTTTAACAAACCTTTCTTGTGATTTTTTTTTGGAAAGTTTGAAGATATTTTTTATTTATAATACAGAGATGCCTTGAAATCTTATACACAAAAGTATCAAATACCCCCAAAATGGTACTATCTTGTATAAAATAGGAAACTCTTACTCTTCTCAATTTCTTCAGTTTGGTGGGCAGGAAATTTTACAGGGTGATACATAGTGTAACACATTCATGCTGTGCACATGTCCTGAAGTTTCTAGGCTGTACTTGAACAGGAAAAGGTAGCAAATCCACCTTCCTCTGCATTCTAATTAATTCTTGCAACTAAGTCAGTCCTAATTCTAATTAAGGAGAGAGAATTCTGAGAGCAGGTAGCAGCTGTAATCAATTGAGATATAAAACATTTTTAATGGTAATGATAAATCCAAAATTTTATAACTTTGTGAAATTATATTAGTCATTTAAGTTTCATTTTGTGATAAAATAGCTTTCCCCATTTTCAATATTTTGCTCCGCACAATGGACATATAATTTGTTCTTTTTTTACTTTTCAGGCAATTACAAAGGTACAAATGTTTTAGTTACATGGATTGATTTGTACTGCTTGAGTCAAAGTTATAAGTGCACCCACCACCCAGATTGTGATCATTGTACCCATTAGGTATGATTTCACCCAACCCCCTCTCCCCCTTCCTCCCAACTTGATTTCCGTTGAGTTTTACTTCCATCTGTGCACATGAGTGCTGATTGGGCAGTTCCAATTTAATAGTGAGTATGTGTGGTGTTCATTTTTCCGTTCTTTAGATACTTCACTTAGGATAATGGTCTCCAATGTTGTCCACATTTTTGCAAAAGACATTAAGTCATCATTCTTCGTGGCTGAGTAGTATTCCATGGTATATATACCTCACATTTTGTTAATCCACTCATGAATTGATGAGCACTTGGGTTGATTCCACATTTTTGTGATTGTGAATTGTGCTGCAATAAACATTCCAGTGCAAGTGTCTTTTTGATAAAATGATTTCTTTTCCTTTGGGTAAATACCCAGTAGTGGGATTGCTGGACCAAATGATAGGTCTACTTTTAGTTCTTCGAGGAATCTACTATTATTTTCCATAGAAGTTTTACCAGTTTACAGTCCCACCAACAGTGTATGAATGTTCCTTTCTCTCGGCATCCGCGCCAGCATCTATTGTTTGGGGACTTTTTGATAAAAGCTATCTCACTGGTCTTAGGGGATATCTCATTGTGTTTTGATTTGCACTTCCCTGATGATGAGAGATGTTGAACATTTTTTCATATGTTTATTGGCCATTAGTCCATCTCCTTTTGGAAAGCTTCTGTTCATGTCTTTTGCCTATTTTTTAATGGCTTTTCTTTATTTTTTTTCTTGCTGATTTGCTTGAGTTCTTTGTAGATTCTGGTTATTAGCCCTTTATTGGATGTATAGCATGTGAATATTTTCTCCCATTCTGTAGGTTGTCTATTTGTTCTGTTAATTTTTTCCTTAGCTGTGCAGAAGCTTTTTTAATTTAATAAAATCTCATTT
>NW_012147841.1:7922924-7923493 GCF_000956105.1 Propithecus coquereli
TCTTAGCTTTTTAAGCATAGGAGTTTTAGGTACTAAACAAATGTCTAGATTTGCTTTCTACTTCATCTTTGTATCCCTGGAACACAATGCCTGCTGCACTATAGTTGCTCAATAAGTGTTGGTTGGATGGAATAAAGTACTATTCTCGTGACACCTTTGCCAGTCCCATACACTAAGGAGTATAATTTTTCTGAATAAAAAGAAAAGTTCATCCTTTGAGTATTATAGGCAATCATCTGAGGCTCCTAAATATTCTATTAGGGACCTAGCTGTTCTCCTTTCATCTCCTCTAATGATGCTGAATCACACTGCATTTGAAGACTGCTGATTGGCGGAAGATACGAATACATTTTCTGTATTTAGGGAGACTTGTGATGTACTTGTGTGGTTTAAGCACATTGTGAGCAGTTGGCTAGTATTGCAGAAGTAGCCTCTTGAAGTAACCTGCAAAAATCATCCAGAATCTTATCGTTGTAAAAATAAGGTTTTTATTGTATTAGATAATGGCTCATCATTACTTTAGGAATCATAGGTTTTTTTGTTAACGCTCACATTTTTGTATACATTCC
>NW_012147841.1:7925505-7927090 GCF_000956105.1 Propithecus coquereli
TCATGTGATTTTGATGCTAAAGTTTGAAAACCACCAACTCATACTATACTTCCTCCATAATAACAACATATTTAACATTCATAAACAATTAATATTTAAAAGCTTCCATAACGATTTAACTGGTGGATTTTCAAGTATACATCTTGGAATACTTTTCCTTTTCTTGGCTAAGAAAACTCAATAAATAACATCAATAGCACACATCCTTGTGAGAATTGGAAGGCAAGAAGTTGGTTGGAATCCAACAAAAGGTGAGAGCCTTTTGCACATCACTTTATTGATTTATTTCATGGGACTCAAAGCATTTTCCAAAGCAAAATAGATTTGTTATCTATAACTTATGGGAAAGCAAAGTGTATATTACCTGATTGATTGATTTGTCTTCAGCCAGTCAGGCCAAGAATGAAAATAGTAACAACCAGTAAAAGTGTGCAGAAAGTAAATGCACAATTAACTTGCTTTGCTCAGACACTCAAAATGTTGATAATTCCACATGGTAAGAGATTGGGGGGAGGGGCAGAAAGAATTAACTATTAGAAAAGCTGGCAAGATGAGATGGGAGATATTTTCTTCCATGAAAAATTAATATTCTAGCTTTTTTTTAGGCACATGTGCCTCTGCACTGCCCTCCACCAAGCATCTGGACACAACATGTAGTCAGTACACTGTAAATAACCTATATTAATCTAGAGAATTTTATGCTATTGAAGTGGGTTTGGAGCAGCCAGTGTAGTGTTTGCATTTCAGAAAATAAGAATGAAAGAGAAAACCAGAACACAGCTTTAGTGAAAACATGCTTCTTAATTCATATTAACTGTCTATTAGGATTGTGCTTACTGATGTGAAAGCTTTGGAAAAACTATGTGAGATATCACATTAAAACAGGAAACAGATGGTGCTTAACTGGGTATGCAGGTGAGGAAGCAGGAGCTTCCTCATTTGGCTGTGGGATGCACAACAAGAACAGCAGCGACCTGTTTGTTCTTTAGTCTGGGTCTGAGGAAAATATCAGTATGTTTGTGAATTATTGTGCATCATGTTTACTATGTACTAATTTACTTACATGGAATCTAACATGATAACAAGAATATAGTCTGACCACAAACTCAGTGAATTGTAGTTTATTCCTGCTATTATAATTATTTCTGATTATCAAAACCATTCCTTCTGATGTTAATATAGAGCATACTGGGCTTCAGAGCATGAAAGACTCAGTGCAAATTTAACCATTTGCAAATCAGGTTCATGCTGGAATAAACTAAAATAATTTATAGAATTTACTAAAGCTAGATTACAAGAAAATTTATGATATGTAGTCACACAATAATAAAAGACCAAAGATTAATTAACATAAAAATTCTAGCTGTCATATTTCCGCAAGTAGAAATAATTGTAATGTAATTTTATATTTCACTGATTGAACCTCCAACTAGGTCCAGGGTAAAGTCAATATGAAAATGAAAGGCTATGAAAGGCACCTTTAGGCCAGGAGGAAAACAGGACATGATCTCACCGGCTTTGGAATTAGAACCATTGAATCATTTGCCACACACATACACACACACACACACACACACACACACAC
>NW_012147841.1:7928165-7955712 GCF_000956105.1 Propithecus coquereli
ATCGTAGAGTAATTATGAGGGTTAAACATGATGAGATGATATGTGTAAAAATGTTTAGATGCTTAAATTTTACTTAAATGTATTATCACATTTTATAATAAGGTATTAAACCTTGAATATCTAGAATATCAGAAAATAAAAGTTCTAGGTTACATTAATCTCGTTTATGGAAGATGAAGGTAAAACTGTCTCTTTTCAACCCTATGTGCCTCTTAGGCAAAACTTATGGACATAGTTCCCATCCTGGCTGAAAATCATCTTTGTGTCTCTCTTTAGGGCTTTGCACAGCATCTGGTATATAGGAATTTTGAATGCCTCTGTGTTGAATAACAAATAATCAATTTGTTCCATACCTGACGATTAAAACTGAGAGCAGCCAGTCTGAGAGTATTCTGGGTAAGAACAGGGATACAGTCAGGTTTGAAAATATTGATGTATTAATGGATAATCCACAAAGGAAACAGTGCACAGTATATATATTCAAAGAGACAAACACCTTATTGAAATTGGGTTGTACACAGAAAGAAAAAGGATGATGTACCAATGATACCAATGTCCTTTATTTTTATAGTGTAGGGTCTGGTTAAAACCATTCAGCCAGAAAACCATCACAGTACTGGGTGAATTATAGCCAAAATGAATGAAAGTTGTCTGGCTTCAATTGCCACACTTATCCTATACCCAAATTTACCTGTCTTCTAAAAATCAGAAGGAAGAAGCAAGAAGTCCTATTTAACACTCAGCCCAAATTAATCCCCCAACAGTCCCTAAATTGGAGGCAGAGGAAGAATAACCGACAAATGGTAGAAATAATGGAGAATTATCATAGGCAAATAAGCTATGGAAATTTATTTTAAAACAAGACTACCGGGAGGAATGCAACTTGTGCTAAGAAAACTGCCCTTCTTTGGCAACAAAAGGACTCAAACCTCATTACGGAAAAAATGTTTTCTAAGGACCAACCTCTATTTTTGCATAAAGTCATTTGGACAACACCTAGGAATTAAAGAATATTTTATAAAGGAATTATCAGTGTTAATACTGATTATGCTGTATTTATGAACATATGCTCTAGCTAGATTTCCTGATTCCTCTCCATTTTCAGGGCAGACTCAATGATTTTTACATTTCTAGGTGTCTTGTGAGGTGTCAGCTTCACAGACACTGACCTACCCGCTCTAAGCTTTAGAGACAGGCACAGTTGTATAAACTGCACCTGAGTATCAAAGCCTTGGCAGAAAGTTTGAGATGCACACATCCAATCTATTAATATTACATTCTCCACAAACATCATTTTTTAGCCCCATCAAATCCCCACTCCTTCTGAACAAGCTCCACAGTCTTCTTATTTCTACTTAGATCTTCATTCTGTCCATGACCTCCTTCCCCATCATTCATCTCTATCCTTTGATTCTCAGAGTATTCACACATTTGCTAGGAAAGTTTTCCTGATTTACCCAGGTAAATTCATCCCTGTAGCCCTTTTTTATACATCTAGGATTTGGCACATACTAACTATATTCTACTTGTTTCTGTCTGATTGTCCAAAGTTATAACAGCCATGAGGCCAGATCCTTCTTCATCTTTGGAACTTTCATTCCATCTAGTAGAAGGTTGATGTGTAGAGGATTCTTGATCAATTTGACCATTTCTGCTATGCAGAGTTTAAAAAAAGAACATGAAGTCCAGTGTTTCTAAAGATTGCTAATACATGTGTAAAACAAGGATCTCAAAATCCTGTATATTTCTGCTCCTGTGGGCAAGTGTTGAGATTTCTTAAAGAATCTCATTGTAACGAAGAGTACACAGGAAGCTGGATGACTCCGTGACTCATAGTCAGGAACCGGACTCATTCTGCAGCCCTGTTGCCAATATCAGACTATGACGTTCAATAAATCACCTACTGGCTCTACAGTTATACATATTTTTAGAATAATACCTCAGCTATCTCTCTTGAATGATTAATAAGTTATCATTAATAATCACTGTCCATGTTTTTAAAAAGCACTTCTATAAGAGATTTTGATCCCAAAATGAATAAATTCAGGGCTGCTTTCCACAGTTGACCCACTTTTCAGTAGCCCATCCAGCTCTTGAACAGAATTTACAAATGTCTGTTTTCTGCATTAGATAATATCATAGAAAATAAATATTAAAGAAGATATTACTGTTGAATAATATATGTATGTATATGTGTAAATACAAACATATATGTGATAATTATGGTTCCCAAAATAGTATTTCCTTAATTGGACTTGTTATCTTGTTTTCCTTCTTTGAAATTTTGTTTATGCTTTTTTTCAAACTTAAATTACAACAAAAACTTAGAGATGGATTAAAATATTCAAATAGATCATATTTAAAATATGTAACTTTCCATACTTAAATATGATTTAACATGATGCTCGAGAAGCACTAGTCAAGATTAATGCTAATCTTTTGAATCATAGATTTGTAAATAAATAAATGGAGTTAAGGTATCCAAATAAACCTGTCTGGTTGTAGCATTAAAAGAAAACTCTTATAAGCAAGAAAAATAAAGCACAAACAAGAGTAAATTGCAGGAAAATGACCATGTATTAAAATAATAACATAGATCCTACATTTCTGTATGAATGTGTCATCAAGTCTAATATAAACACAATATACTCTGCCTAGCAATTCTCTCCACATAAAAACACATTGTATTTTAAAATCTAGATATTCAGCAATGATGAATATCATCAGAAGCAACCATGAGAATGATCCTCATGTCTATACCTCACAACCTTGCCAAGAAATGTATTCTTCATGTTGTCGTAAACAATCTATTTGGCTTCATTGTCTGCCAATAAACATTTCCCATTAATTTTTTTGAAGCACATACTATTGACATACTTCCAGATAATAACAGATAGCCTAAAATGTCATTTTCTTAACCCTCTTCTTCAAGGTCTTCCTTACTAAAATTCAACTTTTAAAATTCATGTAGTCATCATAATTATTGGAAATTTATTTTAGCCACAAGCTTCTAGTAAATAAAGCTTTGTATTAAGCAAATTCAGGCATTTCAAATGCTTTCATATTAACCGTCCTTTTTTTTTTCTTCTGCCTTGAAAAGTCACTGAACAAATTAGCAAATCACTATGAAAGCCAGTTCAGAAGCAGTATTTTATCAAGTAGCATTTTAAAAAATTGACTTAATTGTTAAAGATCACATCAGTGTTCCCACCCTATCTTATGGTGGGTTATCACCAACTACTGATCTATAAACTTGTAGAGCCTTGAATCTCCAGACTCCATTTGTCAATCAATTCACCTACTTGGTATTAACCACAAGCTTTGTGGCCAATGTTTACTATTCCAGGAAATATTTACTGAATTAAGCAAAGTTGTCAATGTGATAATAACCTTTTGTCATCAATATTAATATTGACTCTTCATACCTCCAAAACATATTTTAATAAATTACTTTTCCCTTGTTGAAAACAGAACATAGTATAATGTTAATTTAACATAAATTCAAGAAAATCCTGGCACTGTTTATAATATGAAAGCACCAAGGGAGCTATTCTCTAGGAACAAAAAGAGGAAGGCACGCACACTGTATCCTCTTCCACAGAGGGCTACCTGCAACTAGACCAAGGTTTATGGTACATAGCTGAATGGGTAAGACAGAAACCTAACTCCCAGGCTACCATCCTGTGCTGTGCACTTCAACTGTGCAGCTGGATTTAAATGTACATCTGTATTCACACTAAAGTCTTTAGTGAGAAATCCCATAACATGGCTTAAGTCAGACTATAGAAAATTGGGCTAAAGGGAAAGAAAATTCTTAAGGAAACAATTGCAGCAGAGAGGCCAAGTTCCCTCTAGACAGAACCTACATCAATTCTATTTTCCCAATGGAATTGCTGAAACCCTTCATGTCCTTAAGTCAAGCATGGTGCCTCTAAAGCCCAGGGTTCTTGTCTTACTCACCTTCTGGAATGTCAAAAGCAGAGTGAGTCTAGTTTTAACTGTTTCTCAAGTTAGTTACAGTCTAGTGTCTAAGGCTATGCATTTGGGGATCAGAAAGATCTTCATGAAAGTACTAACTCCACCACTTAGTAGCTGTGTGACCTGCAGCAATTTACTGAGACTCTGAGATTTAATTTCCACATTTGTAAAATGGGGATAAAAATAGCACTTACTTCACAGGATCACCATGCCACTGTTCTTGGAACCTAGGAAATACACAAAGTTTTATTATTATTATTATATTCCAATTCAAGATGCCATCTAACTAAAACACTATTCCATGGTGAATGCTCAATATGTTTATGATAATCTCACTGTGTCATAAGACTAAGTAGGGGATATTGAAAGTCAAAACACAGTAATGTCAAGAAAACTGGGCAGAGATTGGGATTACAATGGTGAGTAAGACATTCAAACTCATTCAGAGCTTCAAGCTCCATTGGAAGAAGCAGAAGTAAAAGTCAATTTCAGTGTATTTTTTTCTCTGCTTTGTCAAAGATTAGATGGTTATATGAGGATGGTTTTATATCTGGATTCTCAGCTCTGTTCCATTGGTCTATGTTCTTGTGTCAGTACCATGCTGTTTTAGTTACCATAGCCTTGTAGTATAGCTTGAAGTCCAGTAACTTGATGCCTCTCAATTTGTTCTTTTTGCTTAAGATTGCTTTTGCTATACGGGATCTTCTCTGGTTGCATACAAAGTGTAGAATTATTTTTTTCTAGATCTGCAAGAAATGATGTTGGTATTTTAATAGGGATTGCATTGAATCTGTAGATCACTTTAGTCCCAAAACAATAAATGTTGGTGTGGATGTGGAGAGATAGGAACACTCATATACCACTGGTGGGACTGCAAACTAGTACAACCTCTGTGGAAAGTAATATGGAGATATCTCAAAGAGCTACAAGTAGAACTACCATTTGATCCAGTAATCCCATTACTATGCATCTACATAAAGGAAAAAAAGACATTCTGTAAAAAAGACATCTGCACTAGAATGTTTATAGCAGCACAATTCACAACTGCAAAGATGTGGAAACAACCCAAGTGCCCATCAATACATGAGTGGATTAACAAAATGTGGAATATGTATACCATGGAGTTCTACTCTGCCACAAAAAACAATGGTATTCTAGCACCTTTTGTATTACCCTGGAAAGAGCTGGAACCCATTCTACTAAGAGAAGTATCAGAAGAACAGAAAAACAAGCACCACATGTACTTGGAGGAAAGGATGAGTATATTCACACCTAATGGCTGCTGTGCACACCTTCTGGTGGATGGACATGCTTGAATCGCTGACTTGGGTGGGACAAAGGCAATATATGTAACCTAAACATTTGTACACTCATAATATATGAAATAAAAAATAAAAAATTAGAAAAGTCAATTTCAATACAATGTAATAACGATAAGCACTGTGCCCTATGGGTACATATGAAAGGAAGAGATAACCTAAGCTTGAGGGTCAGTGGAGTGTCTGGAAGGCTTACTAAGGAGGTGATGTGAAGGAGGTGACCAAGACCTGAAAATGAGTAGGAGTTAGACAAGCGCATGGTGCACTTGAGTGTGTGTGTATATGTGTGTATGTGTGTCTGGTAAGGTGAGTGATTAAGGATAGTGGTGATAGAGAGGGTGTATGTGGCAGGAAGTCACCATAACAGATGACAAGAGCAATACATACAAAGGTCTGGAAAGAAAAGACCGTCGAGAGTGTGTGTGTGGTTGGGAGGGTGTAATCTCGACTTATACAGTTACAAACTTGTATGTGTCTGCGGTGGCAGACTGCATAGCACCACATCTAAGTACAAGGCTCTGGAGCCACATTTCTTGGAGTAGGTATGAGGAGGGAAGGGAGAGTCAATGCTTGGGTTCCATTCCCAAAAATTCTTATCCAATTGATTTGGGATAGAATCTAAGTACTGATGCTGTTTAAAGGCTTTCTAGGTGACTATTACATGCAACTAGTATTTAGATTTAAATTAAATCCAGATCATCCTATCAAAAGGGAGCAGGGGTGTCTAGGAATGGACTTTCATTCTTAATCAAAGGAAAGAATGTTGTGATGTCATGTAGCTCTTTCATGACATCAGTGTTAGAACATCAACAACTTCTCACAGGCACTTTCAGATCCTCTTAGGAAAGGATGCAAAAGATGACTCCATGCCTGCTTTGAAAACCAGCTAAGGTTGTGTGCAATGTACCCATTTTCATTTATATTCCAAGATTTTGGAAATAAAATAGAAACGACTGACAATAACTTTGCTAGATAAGGACAATCCCATCATTAGCCTATGGCAAATAATTTTTCAGTACACTAGTACACTCAAGAAAAACTAACAGAAAAGAGATGCAGAGCTTGAAATTTGCTCTATTTAAAAAAATATATTCTGTTTTCTCTGTTTTTCCATCCCCCAGTATATATAGGCATGAGCTAAATTATAGGCATAATTTATCCTCAGCCAGCTCTCATGGGTACGCTGTAGTTGATAGTGAATTGCATTTATATGAAAGGAGACCTGCTTTTGGTTAGGTGGGAAAAGCATCTCCAAATTTATTTCTCCAGAGTGCTCACTACACTGGAGTTCCCAGTAATGAATATTTGCTTACGGGTATAGTAGCGTTTCTGTCTTTTGCAAGTTATCATCCAACTCCCATCTATATGCCCCATTTGGTTTAGAAGCAGTTTGGTTGGTGTAAGGTTCAGCTTCCATTAAAAAAAAAAATTATTTTAGTTGTATTTTATATTCACTTTTCTTGTTCCTCAGAGTGAGAAAGGGGCCCTTGAGCTGTCATCTAAGATATTCCCACCATTCATTTTCAGCCTCCAATCCCCATGCACCTCAGTGCTCTCAGCCTTGTATCCAGAGGCTGCAGGCTCATGATTGCCCTTCGGAGAGTTGAAAATAGAGACCCTGTCATTCTGTGAAAAGTCACATTTGTTCACAATGGGGTCTTGATGTGAGTGAGAGCACATTCACAAACAATATGCAATCAAACTATTAGTGAAACTGGACCACGCTGTTAAAGTATTACTAAATATTTTAGCTAATGTTCCTACATAATCATTCAAGCAAAAAAATAAAAGAAAATAAATAACAAGTAGAGTTTGTAGGATTTCTGCAAAGGAAAAAAGGAAAGCTGCATAAGACACTTATTTCTGATGTTTAAATAAAATTCACTCAAATGGAGTTATTTCGCTAAAATCATAGCTTTAGTTATCAATCAATAAATAATAACACAAGTCTCCAGAACACAATAAAAGCTCCAGCACCCACTGCTCAAAACCTGCCAGGAAACAAATCCTCCAAGGAAGAAAGGTAAGAATATCAGAGGGAAACTGGCAATATCTCCCAGGGATCTGCAAGATGTCTAGAAGTGAATGTCATTTTCTCACCAATAATCTGCACTTTAATCTTACATGAAACAATTTTTCACAAAAAATTTCTCTGTTCCCGTGTATTTGATAAAGAAAAAGAATTAGAAATAGGCTCAATTTCTTTTAGAAAAGTAGGTTTCTTCAGCTTTCGATTGGCCTTTCTCATGACCCCCTATACAAGAAGACAGATAATAAATATAATGATTTATACCGAAAAAAAGAGCAGTGAGTATAATGGCCCAAACAGTGCTGTCTTTTATTATGTTACCATAGTAAATAATAGCTGTGCCATTCACATCGTTATACTTAAGGTTATAGCAGAGATTCCATTATAACTCCTGTTTTTCTGAAGTTTATAACTTGGTTTTGACAATATACTCCAGCCAGAAACTAGCCCTTTTTTTTTTTTTTTTTTAGTCAAAAGCTGTTTTTTCTTGATTGCCATGCTATTATTGAATAATCAGATTGGAAAATTAAATACCATGTTTACTATTTTTTCTCTATATTTGTTGCGTATATATCTTGAAAACCTCTTCGGTAATACACATATATACACATACCCTACTGGTTTGCCTACACATTCAATATTTGTATTTAGAACAAGGAAGAGCATTCAGTACATTCAACATTCATTAATTAGAATGACTACCATAATACTTTACTACAAAATGCCCAAAAGGCATACATTTAAAAAATTTGTACATAGATTTTCTTATTCTGTAAATAATAGGATGTTTGTTTGATTAAGGTACATAGTCTCATTTGAAGACAGAAACACAATTCAACTAAAAGTTGGCCAATCCAATTCAAGAAAAAAACAGTAGTATACAGTCCATTGAATATCTTGGTAAGCCAGAAATGAAAAAGGGCACGTTTCTCATTCTGTCTCTTTTGTACCCTAATATGAGAAGGGAGATAAGATTTAGACTCTAAGCCTGTCTTCTGGCTTAATTTTTACTGTCAAAGTAATTTACTCAATGAAGGCATTTTTAAAAAAAAAAAAAAGTAAGAAATAAATTATATGCTCAGTAACACAAGATGAAGAATTAGGAATCGTGTTGAAAATTGTAAACAGTACATAACCCATTTCCTACAAAGCCTGAAACTTAAACAATTGGCAGTGATGTTAATCTTCTGGCCTAGATATATGAACAGTCTTTGTCATTTATCTAGAAAAAATGTTTTTTAAAAGAATAATTAAAAATAAAAATTCTGATTCTATAGCCCTTGTTTGGATCTAAGAAAGCAAAGACCTAAATCTGTGTAGTTCCCTATTGAAAAGGGAGATTCTGTCTACCTTAGATTAGGAGGTGCCTAAAGGATTCTGTCTTATTCACTCTCTGCTCTCAGTGCCTAGGAAATACTGTTTACCTCCTGGATGAGTGGAAATTGAGACTCTGACTTTTATAGAAGAATGTCCAAGGCTTAATTTCAAATATCAACAACTTTTAGTTTTATAAGTCAAACAACAAAAGAAAAGGAAAACTGTTCCTCCATTCTTTAAAATATTTTGAGTTGAAAGAAATTGGTTAATTTGATACTTTTAATTCTAAACTCAAGAGAAGCCTAAAAATGGTGGGAAAAGAATTACCTTGGAAGGAGTTAAAAAAAAATCTCATTATAATGGCAACATTCTTTTAGCCATTATTTAGAATATATTAATAATTTCACCAGATCAAACCTTGGTTTATAAGAACTATAAATATAGGTTATACGATGTTTAATTTTATGTCTTCATGACTGGGCCATGAAATGACCAGATAGCTGATTAAACATCATTTCTAGGTATTGTGTGAGGGTGTTTCCAGAACAGATTAGCATTTGAATTGGTGGGCTAAGCACAGCAGGTGCCTTCCCAGATGTGGTGGGCATCACCCAATCAGTTGCTGGCCTGAATAGAAACAAAAAGGCTGAGGATGTTTTATTTGCTCCCTGCCTGACTGCTTGAGCTAGACATCAACTGTCTCCTTGCCCTTGGTGCTCCTGGTTCTCAGGCCTTCAGATCCAGGCTGGAACCCAAATCATTAGCTCTCTTGCTCCCAGGCCTTAGAACTACATCACCGGCTTTCCTGCACCTCCAGCCTCCAGACAGCAGATCATGGGAGCTCTCAGCCTCCATAATCACAATACCTTATAATAAATCTCTTTATACATATATATATAACTAATCACCTCCCAAAAGCCCCACCTTGAGAAAATTTTAAAAAGACACTGGAGAGAAAGTAGACAGTATTTTCATTGGCCAGATGGAAACTATGCAAAGCAAATATTTGAAATTATAGATTTAAAAAATCTCACGAGTCTTTTATTTAATACTATAAGGTACTAATATATGAGGATAAATAAGACTATAGTATTCAGTAATAAAGAATATATATATATATTTACTTAACAATAATCTATTTTTTATATCACAAAGTCTCATTTGGTTAACATTTTCATTTGCAACTACCCAAATCTGTAGTGATCAACAATAATGGGAAACCATCAGGAGTTCTTTGCCTGCCTTCATGATGCCAACATCATGGTATGCAAAAGCACATCTGAAGTCTCATAAATAACTTCCTGGGTATGATGGAGACACACAGATATGTCCCAAATGAGGTTTTAAGTTTAGGGGTAAGAATGAGAATAAACAAAGCAATAAAATCCTAGGCAGAGAATGGCTGGAAAGGTGTGGTTAATCTTTGCAGCAATCATCAAAGAAAAATATCACATGTATTAGGCAGGATGGTTTAGTGGTTACCTGTACACACTCTGCAGCCAGGTTGCCTGGGTTCATAAGCCGGTTCAAACATGTTCTAGCTGGATGAAACCAGAGAAGTCATTTTACATCTCTGTGTCTCTTATAGTTTTCTGAGCTACAAAATAAGGATGATAACAATGCCAACTCTTAGTAAAATATACATATCATTTGCTATTATTTCAGTTTTACAAAGAACAAAATGATGATCAGGAAATGTCTTAGTGCTTTGGGGCTGCTATAACAAAATACTGTAGACTGAGTGGCTTATAAAAAATAAACACTTATTTCTCACAGTTCTGGAACCTGGGAAGTCCAAGATCAAAACATGGGCAGATTTAATGTCTGGTGAGGGTCAGCTTCTTCATAGCACCTTCTGGCTGTGTCCTCACATTATAGAAGAGGTGAGGGCTCTTTCTAGGGCTTCTTTTTTTTTTTTTTTTTTTGAGACAGAGTCTCACTGTGTTGCCCAGGCTAGAGTGAGTGCTGTGGCGTCAGCCTAGCTCACAGCAACCTCAGACTCCTGGGCTCAAACAATCCTACTGCCTCAGCCTCCCAAGTAGCTGGGACTACAGGCATGCGCCACCATGCCCGGCTCATTTTTTCTATATATTTTTAGTTGTCCAATTAATTTCTTTCTAATTTTAGTAGAGACGGGGTCTTGCTCTTGCTCAGGCTGGTTTCGAACTCCTGAGCTCAAACAATCCACCCGCCTCGGCCTTCCAGAGTGCTAGGATTGTAGGCGTGAGCCACCGCGCCCGGCCAAGGGCTTCTTTTAATATGTAAAGGCATTAATCCCATTCACAAGGTCTCTGCCCCTTAATCACCTCCCAAAAGCCCCACCTTTTAATATTATCACCTTAAGGGTGAGGATTTCAACATATAAATTTTGGAGGAAGACAAACATTCAGACCCAAACAGAAAGGAAAGATATTTGCTCAAATTTGCATGATTTAAAAAGTAGAATTGGGGGAAGAGGCCTAAGTCTTTTCACTACTTCACACTACTTCTTTCATTTTTCTATCATAAGACATTTGAGGATTAACAAAAATGACCCTCCAAACCTTGTCATCTTCAAAAGCTTGGGGATCAAAGGAGAAGAATAACATAAGGTAGAGCTTCCTGAGACCTCAGGGCCCTGGAGGACAAGACAAGGCTTCTCTCTTACTGCCTATCATGGAAGACTGGCCTCTGGTTACTGGGTTGGGGCTAAGAGGGATTTCATCCTCCAGCAACAAGAAGGCAAAAACCGCCCAGTGAAGGGAAAATGTAAACTCACAGATCTATTTCCCCAAATAAGAAGCTATTATTATCGATTGTGGCTGTAAATTTTTCCCCATTAGTAATCACGTGGTATTAGCTACACTCTTCACCAAAAGTTATTATTTGCTTTAGAAATCTATTTCTGCAGAATAACCAACGTTGGTTATGAATATGTTTCTGTTATTGCTTTGATTCTATCACATAGTATTATGATTCTTTGGACAGTACTGCAAAGATGCACTGCATTTTCAAAATGATCATTAAGACAGCATAATTACCATCAATTGTTTAAAGAAATGAATAGCTATTTATTATACGACACTCAGACACACGAATGTGTTTTTCTTGTTCAATTTGTGTTGATTTAAGTGCTTATTACATGTGAAGGATATTGATCGAGTACTTTTGCAAATGGCCTCAAAACATAGAAAAAATTCCTTTTTTTCTTTTTTATTACCACAAATTTCAACATGAAATATTTTGCTGGTATGCTATGAACACCAATAGTATAACATAAACCATGGAAAAATTCCAGGCTGTGTTGACATATTTTATGAATGTTATGGGATGCCAGATTGGAGGTGTACATCTGTGGGGGCTGGCCAGTCATCCTACTGCCGTCTGTGTATCTGTATGCTTAAATGAATTAGCTAATATAAAAACAGTGCATAAACAAGTTTAATGTTATAGAACTTCTTTTATAGAGTACAGGATATTCAAATCTGAGTAAGGAAGTAGAGAATTATGTTCAACTGTCATGACTTGGGAAGAAGAAATGTATAAAATGGAAAAGATACAGCTTCCAAGCTGAAATGCCTTATGAATAGTGCTTGGCTGTTCTCCTTTTTCTCCCTTTTATTACTCTATCCTGTTTACTGGCAGCAATGTTTCTGCAACCTAGGATGGTGAGCAATGATCTTTTATCAAAGGACTGGAGACACCATCCCACACTTCAAGGTCATTCAATGACTATCAAATTCCTTTCTTCTTGAGGAAAAACCAAGGCAAGCCACGATATTCAACCCTCAACCCTAGATCCCCATCTCTGAATGATTCTTTATACAACAAACATTGTAATCACTTGTCAAGAGAGGCCCCCCTGGTAGCTGATCTAGGGAAAAAATCACTTACCAATGTGACATTCTTGTTCTATCCTTTACATACATATAAAAATCTCTGAAAGATAAGCCTGCAGCTACAGGGCTTGATGTCAACAGCCTCACACCAAATTCTCTTCTCCCCAGCCTCCCTCGTGCATTTATTTCCTTCTCGATGCCTCTTACTGGTTAAATAGTGTAAATGATTTTTTGTGATGTATTGGCTGACTTAAACTTTCATTATGTTTTCTCTGAATTCTTAAATATTATTTTGCCTGAGTCATTATTTTTCCCTGGGTTCATTATCTGCTAAACAATTTGTGTGTGTGTGTATCTCTGTGTGTGTTTAAATAAAAACTACATAGAAGAATAAAACGAAGCAACAAATGATCCCTCAGGAGACACTATATGTACGCATATACAGTAGATATAATTGGTGTTAATTTCGATGGTGGGATTTTTAAGTTAGACAAGAAACAATAAAATTTTTATTTTTAGCTAACAGTTTGTGGTCTAATTTAGTCCTTGAAATTCTTCCAAGCATGATAGCTTAAATTTGCCCCAGATGGACTTTCTCTTCTGTTCAAATTGCTCAACAGCAACATAACAGCCATTTATAACAAAGTCTGCAGAAATGGGCTGGCGCTTCTAGTCTCCCAAATACATTGGTCTGTTTGTAAGGAAAGTGCCCCCATAAATCACCATGAATTAAAGAGGAACGCACACGTCCCAATCAAAACATCGGGAAGAAACCGTTGCCCAATAGATAAGAACATAAACAAGTGCAAAGCATCACTTGAGTTTTTATAGAAGGCCCATATTTTTGGAAGGCAACCAGTGCTGTTTCACATGCTGTACTTTTTCTAATCTGACTGACTCACAGTCTTGTGATAGTGAGATAAGCTAGGTAGGCAAATTTTTATAGAGTTGCAATTACTGAAATTGTCATTACGCTGCTCACTGTAAAATAAATATAGATAGAAGTGAAATTATGCACAGGCTAGAAGTAGAAAGTGTTTTGCTTCTGTTTGCTAAATTAATCTCTTCCTAAATGGCTGCAGGCCAGGTAGGTTAGCATTTGTGGTTTCAAAGGTTTTCAGCGCTTGCAATGAGCCATGAAATTACTGCATGCTGCTGAAAATGGCAGCTGATGAAAGGAAAAGAGTGAATCCCAAAGGCAGAAAGACAGGAGGAAGCAAAATTACAGGCAGAAAGTCTGATTTTTGATGTTACTCATTGTGAAATGTACACCCAAACTTTTAATAAAACATAAAACATTAATAAACCTGCTAACAATTCCTTACAATTTCTTTTGAAGTCTGAGTATAATTTCTGAATACTTATTAAAACAGGCAACTATTCAGAGGGGGTTGAGCAGTTTTCTATCTATGGTATGTGCTATATTGGTAGATATTCTACTTGTGACTTTTGAAATAAGATTTTTATTGATGTTTTTAATTGAATCACCCAAAAGGATTGATTTTCAGTTAATAAAAGAATCCACATCCTTTTAGTTTCTGTTAAGATTAGCTAGTCTTATTTTTGATACTGTCATCAGCATATACCATTATCAGTGCTGCTATCCTGTTTAAATCATTTAAACTTCTGCAGAAAAAGGAGAACCTGAGTCTGCATGCATAGGTTTGAAAACTCGCTAAGCCAGAGTGTTATGTCCCTAGAGTCCTTATCCTATTCTCAGAAAGAATGTGAATCAGTTTGATTTCACAAAACCACAAACACTACACCTTGTCATAGACAGGCAGGTTATTCATACCAAAAGTAAACATTTTCCCTATCCCTGGGCTTTGCCTCTTGAGGATTGATTTCAAATGAAGGTTGTAAGAGCTCTTCAATATATTTATATAGGTGTTTCCCATCTTGTAATGAAAACCAGTCTTTGAGGCTTTCTCGCATTTCATAGCCAAGACAGATTCCTGAAAAAATGGAATGATCATAATTTAGAAATCAAAATTTCTGGGTGTTAGACAGACTCAGTCTCTTTGCAACTAGAGTTCATCCTTACTAAAATAACCATGCTACCGCTAAGGAATGCAAAATAATTACATGTTCTTAGAGACTCCAAGCACTTACACTTGCATGATTTTATAGATTAATTACTAGGAAGGCAGAATTGTAAAGATCTTTGGATTAAATTCCACTATAGAAGGCATAAATAATCTAATAATTGCTATGCATGCCTGGTCAAATAGTTACTGTCACCAAATTATTAGAGTGTTGTCTCACTTCTAGCAGGGAAGTGATCTGGACTGCAAATCGAGCTCAGCAGTAAGGAAGAGACACTTCAGTCTTAGCCACCAAACCTTCAACAAAGAGGGGAGCAGTAAAGTTAGTCACAAAAAGAACAAGAAGGATTCATTTATTCATGAGATATTTAAAAATAAAATCCTTATGCAGAAAATACCTAACTGCAGTCATTTTCGCATTCATTTTTAAATGGCCAGAAAAATATCTCCTTCCTGTGTTCTTATTGTATTCTCAATTTTTTTTTTCTTTTTAAAAAGAGTCACAGTTACGTGATTTCAGGCAGAAGTGGTTTATTGGAAAGTGCCTTCTAATTGGAGTTGGAAGAACACAGCTTTGCCACTTAATAGCCATGAGATCACATGGCAAAGGGCACTTTCTTACTGGGTCTAGTTTTCTTTCTTTCTTTCTTTCTTTCTTTCTTTCTTTCTTTCTTTCTTTCTTTCTTTCTCTCTTTCTTTCTTTCTTTTTCTTTTTGCATCCAAATAATGATAGAAACACTTACCTAATAGAATGAAATGAGTGCACATAGAAACATTTTCCACTTTATAAACTAGAAACTTTTATGCAGTTGTGAGAGATGATTTGAAAATGAATGTCTGAGACATGGTTAGTTTTCAAACAAGATTGATGAATAAGGTAACCAGGAAGTCTGGAAAATTAACCAAGCTGAAGGTACAGTCTTAAGTGGCCACACGTAATGGGGCTCCTTGAGAGAAAAATCTGTTACCCTGTTACATATCTGAACTATTTCCTGATTTCTGGAAGAAATGATTTTCTTTTCTTCCCTATCGTTATTCCTACCTTACTGAATTTTGAATTGAGCTACAATTTTCAAGCAATTCAAATCAAGTTGCCATAATTTCTGATTTTCCTGATTTGCTTTGAACTGTGTCAGCACCAAAGCTTCAGTGAAAAGAAAAAAAGAAAGAAAGGAAGAAAGAAACCTTGCTCAAGCCAGCTTGAAAGCACATTTCCCAGCCTAACATTTACATATGGATCAGAAAAGTTGTTGACCTTAGAAAAAAAGGTTGTAAGTCTCACCATCCAGTTCAATTTAGTCACAGTCATACCTACTGTCAAGTTTGATCTAAAGTCAAATTGCAAATTCAGGAGAAATGGAACAAGAGGATGCTAATCATACTGATGATGCTGTTTGAAAATACAGCCATTTTCCGTCAATGCTTCTGTTGTAATTGCTGTTTTTCACAGCAATTCAATGGAATTCTATTTTCAAGTAAAAAAAAAATTCTTACAACATACCCTTAATATCCAAATAGCATCAAAATCAAATATTTTAGTCAATAACCTTAGAACTTGTGACTATGAAGTTAAAATGCTCAGAAATAGATATCCCATGAATGCTTAATTAAAATTCTATTACAATGTGATGGGTATTTGAATCCGGTTTGAAAATTTCCTGTCTAAAGACATTTATTATTTGTCCATTAATTCAACAAATGTTTATGGAGTGCCTAGTATATCCCAAGCATTGTGGTAAACACCAAGAAGCAAAACAGACAAATCCATGGTCTACTGGAGTTTAAATTCTAATGCTTATAGCTCTGACTTGGGCAATGCAAAGGCAACATATGTAATCAAAGTGTTTGTACCCCCTTAATATTCTGAAATTAAAAAAAAAAAAATTCTAATGAGTGTGGTTATACAATGGGGACTGTAAATCAATTTCACTTTCATTGTGCACATTAATTAAAGATGAGCCTAGCAAACTATGATGAAAAAGACTGATAGTTACAAGTAAGTTCAAGAAGAAAAACTGCCAAGATTGACTAGTGATGTCTGCCATCAGAACAGGAGGACAGGAAAGCATTGGCACATATGCCACACTTTTGCTACTCCTACTTCATAGGAAATTACCCTGGGGCTGCAGATGTCAAATTCAGAACTGCTTCCTAAGAAAAGTGTTGGTGCTAATTACATATATCATCTTGACCTACTTTTGTGCCATCCTTTGTGAGGGAAAATAGAGAAAAGAACTTTCTACTTACATTTCTATGTGCCCCAAAGTAGGCTCTTGAGTTTTGGCAAAGGATTAACCTTTCTGTCCTTCTGGTTATTTACCAAAACATAAGGCTATCCCCTTACTCATCAACAGAAAATATTTACCCTTTACATTCTCGCCAGATTACGTCAACTTTGAATTCTCCGCTAGCCTACAATAACCAAATCCTTGATCATACTTTGAGGTTGAGGTTAAGTATACACCTGGTGGGTAGCCACAAACCAAATTTCTGCCAACTTGACAATAAAACACCTATGAAAACATACAAGCAGATGATGTGATTTCAAAGAAGAAATATAAACATAACAGAGCAAATAAAAATCTCTGACCACATTAGTCATCAAGAAAATGCAAATTAAACAATGAGCTACCATTTTTCCCTATCAAGCCAGCAAACATTTAAAAGAATGAATATATACCATGTTGGCTATTCTCTCAGAGAAAGCAGCTAGTCTTTGCCCAATTTACAGAATAGCATCACTTTGGAAAGAAATTTGTCAGTACTTCAAAATAATTAAAACGTGCTCTTAGAAAGCATTTCTATTTTTAGGAAACAATCATACAGGTACATACACACAGGAATATTTATTGTCATATAATTTATAAGAATAAAAACATGCTCATCAATAGCAAACCAATAAAACATACTGTAGTAAATCCATGCTGTAGAATACAATGTACCTACTAAAAAAATAAGCTCAATAGACATGTTTTGGGATAAGATCCATGATTTTACCAAGGTAAAATGTAAATTGTAGAATATTATATGTAATATAATTCCGTTTTTTAGAAAGGTATGCGCTTATGCATGTATTATATATGTGTGTATCTGTATGTATATAGAAAATATCTAAAAGAGTATACACTAAACTATTTAACATGGTTTTTTTCTGGTGAGTAAACACTGGAGGAGGAGTATAATCTTTTAGCTTTTATTATATAAAAATCTGTGTGATTTGAATTTTTTCAATAAGAATCTATTATTTTATAATAAAAAAGGAAGAGAAATATGGGCAAAAATTATCAGAAGTATTTAAACAAAATCCAAGTAAGATGGAAATGTTACCTTCGGACAAAATAAAATTCGAACCTTCCTAGCCCCATTTGACAAAGGATATAAATTCAGATTAATAAAAGTGTAAAAAATGTGGTGTGCTAAATAGGACTATTAATATATTCTAAGCAAAATCCATTAGAAATTTAAGAAAAAAAGCATGGAAATGCCATCATTAGGGACTAAAGTCTCACTCAACCTTTCACATTTAAAATACATCAAAAATAGTGACAAAGTAAATAAAGGAAAAGACTCAAGTATTTATCATGCTTTTCTATATGAATTGTACTTCAAAGTAACCAAAAGGATGATGAGGAAAATTTTTTGTTTATAAAAGTCTACCTTGAAGGCCGGGTGCGGTGGCTCATGCCTGTAATCCTAGCACTCTGGGAGGCCGAGGCAGGCGGATTGTTTGAGCTCAGGAGTTCGAGACCAGCCTGAGCAAGAGCGAGACCCCGTCTCTACTAAAAATAGAAAGAAATTAATCGGACAACTAAAAATATATAGAAAAAATTAGCTGGGCATGGTGGCGCATGCCTGTAGTCCCAGCTACTCGGGAGGCTGAGGCAGAAGGATTGCTTGAGCCCAGGAGTCTGAGGTTGCTGTGAGCTAGGCTGACGCCATGGCACTCACTCTAGCCCCGGCAGCAGAGTGAGACTCTGTCTCAAAAAAAAAATAAAAAAATAAAAGTCTACCTTGAAAGTGAAGAAGAAATGATAAAATAAAAATATCACCATTTTGCAACTCCTAATGGCTTGGGGCAGTGGGTACAGACAGCTAACGTCACAAAGAGCAATAATCAGGCATTGCATGCCTTTTGATGGAAGAACACACACTACCTGTGAAGCAGCTTTGTTTAAAAAAGAAATTGAATCTGAAACTGATCAAGTGTTCATATATAATTACCAAATTATAGCAAATACAGAGGACAGAGGAACATTTTAAACCAGACCATGCAGATGCAATCCGCAATATCCCAATTGTGAGACATTATAAAACAAACCACCTAATTTCTTCAACAAATAACTTAAAAGGAAAAAAAAAATACCAGAATATGAAGGAGGAGTCTATAGTTTTTTTAAAAAAACGTGAGAGATGTAAAATCCGGTCGTGATGTTTGGATCTTTATTCTAACAAACTGTTAAAAAATTATGGACATTTGGAAATTCGAACACTGACTAGGAGATATTTGGTATCGAGTCATTATTATTTCTTTTTAGGTAAAATAATAGTATTGTGATTATATTTTAGAAATATATTGTGATTTATGTGATTTATGTGATTTATATTTTAGAAATATATACTAAAATAATTGTAGATAAAATTATATGATGTCTAGGATTTACTTAAAAATAATTCAGGAATGGGGGACATATTAAGGGTAAGGATGAAACAAAACTAGCTGTGAGTTGGTAATTGTTGAGACTGGGAGGTGAAAAAAAGGAGGTTTATATTCTACATGCTTCTGAAAATGTTTACATTTCTGAGTTTAAAAATAGGGATAGAGAGAATTTGAATAATAAAATTGGTTTGTCGTACCAATGCAAATAGTTCTAATTTTATTACCTTAAAGAGAATTCTCTTTTAAGTATCCTTTAGACATTTGTAAAAATTAATCATTTCAAGGCCACAAAGAGGATCTTAATAAATTCAAAAAGAGGAACTATTGCACCAATAATACTCACTGACCATAATATAATATTACAAGAAATTAATAGTATTGGGAAGAATGTCAATTTTTTCCAAATTAATTTACAGATTTGACCATTTCAATGAGATTTTTATTGAGAGAAGCCTTTAGAAAATGCATCTACATTTCATCTTAAATTAAAGGCCAAAATAATAACTAAAGCAATTGTGAAAAATTAGAGAAAAAGAAAGTTGCCTCCACCAATTATGTAGTAGAAATAAAAATTGGCTGTAACATGTAATTGGCATAACAATGGACAGATCAATGGAATGGAATATAATACCTTAAAACAGAGCTTAGTGTATAGAAGAATTTAGTATTTGATAAAAGATGCATATAAGAGTGAGGGAAAGAAATAAATTATTCAATAAAGATGTTGAGGAAGTTGAGTATTTAGAAAAAAGTCCATCTTGTTTGATATCAAACTACATATGTTTTATGGTGTCTTCACATTCCCTAATTTAGGGAAGCTACCTTTTGTACAAATAACTGAGTAGCTCCAATCATCGTATATACCATGTGGTAACTATCACCTTGGCAATTATTTCTGAATCAAAATACATAACTTATAAGATAAATATTCCTCTATAGTCTGGACTGCATCATTAGGTTAAAAAATATGAGCTTGACTATCAGGTCACTCTATTAGGAATATGAAACTGAGAAACTGAAGAATTTGGGCAGTTAGCAAAAGGATCATATAGGATTCCTTAAATGGCATAACTGAATATTTATGCTATGAATATTGTCAGGGCCAAGTTAATGTTTACAAATCTCTTATGATTTGATAAATAAAAACTAAAACTCTATTAAACACTAGACCCCCATCTCTACTAAAAATAGAAAAAATTAGCTGGATGTGGTGCTACACGCCCAGCTATTCAGGAGACTGAAGCAGGAGGACCCCTTGAGCCCAGGAATTGGAGGTTGCAGTGAGCTATGATGACGCCACTAGCTGGGGCAACAGAGCAAGACTCTGTATCAAAGGAAAAAAAAATGATGATGCTATAGATATTACACAGAAAAAAATACAAATTATAGACATCTGGGGGAAAATGGTGAAACTTCTCTAATACCCATTGAAATACAAATGAAAACAATAATGAGTTACTAACTTTACTATTGGGATGGAAAAGATAAAAATCAATATATTACCTTTGAACACTGCCAGAGTTGTGTTGAGATAGTTCCTGGCTTGTCCACAGCTGATGGGAGTATAACTTGGTAAAAATAACCAATACATAAATTTTCTGGAGAGAAATTTGTAAATAATACAAAACAGTGTATGCTCTTTGATCCAGAAATGTCACTTCTAGGGTTCTAGTCTAGTGAAATAATCATAAATATATGCCAAGTTTTACATAAGAATGTTTCTTTTTAGTAGTAATGAAAAAAATGGGAAATGGGAAAATGTTCAATAATTATGCTCCCTAGTAAAAACAATATCGATCACTAACTAACATTCAAGAGTACTAAATGCCAGAAACTCTTTCTATGCATACTGATTTAATCTCACAACCACTATGGAGGCGGGTACTAGAATGAGAGATCAAGATAGCTGGTACAGGCCGGGCGCAGTGGCTCACACCTGTAATCCTAGCACTCTGGGAGGCCAAGGCAAGAGGATCGCTTGAGCTCAGGAGTTTGAGACCAGACTGAACAAGAGTGAGACCCTGTCTCTACTAAAAATAGAAAAAAATTAATCAGGCTCAATGGTTCACACATGTAGTCCCAGCTACTCGGGAGGCTGAGGCAGGAGGATCACTTGAGCCCAGGAGTTTGAGGTTTCCGTGAGCTAGGCTGATGCCATGGCACTCTAGCCAGGGCAACAGAGTGAGACTCTGTCTCAAAATAATAATAATAATAATAAATAGTCTGACTCCACACATGGCACTTTTCACTACTGCACTATAACAGCATTTGTTCAGTCTTTCAATATGCCAGATGCCATACTAATGTTTTACACTCCATTATTTAATACAAAGCAAAAAATAAATAAATAAAAATAAAAGTCAAAATCTGTTGCTATTGTCATTATGAGCATCAGAAAGTCGAAGCACAGAGGGTCAGTATCTCAGTAACAATCATAGAACTAATGGGGACAGAGAGTTTCAAGGGAGGTTTGATGCACATACAAATGGCCATGTTATAACATGAGCATTTGCTAAATACAATACTAAATTGCAGTGTTTGGGGAAATTAACTCTGGCCCTGGGGGAGTAAAAGTGTTTCAAACATTTTGGAGTTTGACACTGATATGGTTTGGATGCTTGGCCTTCCAAATCTCATGTTGAAATTTGATTCCCAGTGCTGGAGGTGGAGCCAAGTTGGACCTGTTTGGATCATGAGGGCAGATCCCTCATGAATAGCTTGTTCTCCCTCACTCTCCATAAGTGAGTTCTCACTTTATTAGTTCACAGGAGAGCTGGTTGCTTAAAAGAGCCTGGCACTACCTCCTCCCTCTCTCGCCATTTGACACACCTGCTCTCCATTCACCTTCTCTTCTACCTCGATTGGAAGCTTCCTGGAGCCCTCACCAGAAGCAGATTCTGGCATCATGCTTCTTGTACAGTCTGCAGAACCGTGAGCCAAATAAACCTCTTTTCTTTATAAATTACCCAGCCTTAGGCCTTCCTTGATAGCAGTGCAAAATGGACCAATACAGAAACTCCCTCTCAAGATTATGAATGTGCAGAACCATTAGTGAACAATCTGTTTTAGGATTTGATCCTGTAGAGATGCCAGCCCATGTACACCAAAACATGTGATAATGATGTCTCCTTCAGCGCAGTTTACAAGCAAGTTAAGGGAAGCATCGCAAATATCTATGAATGGGGGTTGGCTAAGTGACAAGTCAAGTCACACCACGTGGTTGTGAAAAATGAAAAAGGCCAGTTCACACGTACAGTAGCCACCCCTTATCAACAGGGGATACGTCCCAAGACCCCCAGTGGATCCTGAAACTGCGCATGGTACTGAACCTATATATACTGCTTTTTTTCTATACATATATACCTTCGGCAAAATTTAATTTATAAATTAGGCCCAGTAAGAGATCAAGAACAACAATAATAAAATAGAACAACTATAACAATATGCCAGCATCACTACTCCTGCACTTTGGCACCATTATTAAGTAAAATAAGGGTTATTTGAACACAAGTACTGCAATACCAGGACAGTTGTTCTGATAACCAAGTGGGCTACTAGGTGACTGTCAGGCGGGGAGTGTGTACAGTGTGGGCATGCTAGACAAAGGCTGGGATAGAGTGGGAGAATGCTAGATTTCATCACACCACTCAGAATGATGCAATTTAAAGCTTATGAATTGTTTATTTATGGAAGTTTCCATTTAATATTTTTAGACCGTGGTTGACCACTCCTAAGTGAAACTACAGAAAAACCAAAGCACAGAAAGTGAAACCTTGGGTCAGGGGGAACTACTGTACTGGCATGGAGACAAAGCCATAATTTGTTATGTGAAAAGAAGCAAAGTGCAGAAAATACACACATACTTGTTAATATTTTGTCATACTTTGTGTGAAAAAGCCCTCACCTCTAACTGCGGGCATGCATATACATACACGTATCTACCTTATTATATTTTAAAAATGGGTATATAGGCTAGATTGATGATATTCTAGGTAATAGATTCATAGAGTAGATATAGAGGGAGAAGTTTCAGATTTCACTTCAAACTCTTCCCAAAAGCAAGGAAAAAGCTAGTATGGGATTTGAATGATTCTTACTTTTTTTCCTGTTTATTTTTTTGCATTTTCCAAATTTCTGTCATAAAACTGTGTTTTATTTTTATCAGGAAAATATAAAAACACAAAATGCTATGTGCTTAGTTTCTACTTAATTTTGCAAAAAAAATATGAATTACTATATGATGAGAAAAAAATAATAAAGATAAAAGAAATAAAGTTCTTATCTTTCCTTGTATAAGTTTTTCATGGTGAGCTCATTATGACTAGAAAAATACATATTAAAATGCTAGAGTTTAAGAAATATTAGTTCATCTTTTTTCCTGTATCACCTAAATTCTGTCTTTGAAGAAATTCAGACTCCTAGAAATCCATCTACTGGGACAAAGTAAATACGGCACCTGATCAAATTGATTCTCTGACTTATGACTTTATAACACCAGCCTTCAATGTGCGATATTTCTAAGGAAAAAAAAATAAAGCTTGTCACTGTACTTAATATAGAGATAGTGTCAAGGTTATCTCATAGCATTTCTCTCATAAGTAAACATGAAAGAACATAGAAACAGATATATTTGGGCTAAAAAAATTTGTCTTTACTGTATGACATTGTGCTTTTGTGCAACTGACAGCATTTCCCTCTTTGCTTTGAGTCCCAGGAAGCCCACCTCCCGCAGCTGTGCTGGGTGTGAGTCAGTCGTCTTCTACACAAAGTCTGCCACCTCTGGATTGGTCTCAGTTTTTCTATTTTATTTATTTGGTTTTTGTTTGTTTTTTTGTTTATTATTGTGCAGTTTGTATTTCTTGAAGCTATTTCAAATTATCTTTTGAAATAAAAAAAGAAACTATCACCTCTGGATTGGTATTAGTATTTCTATTTTATTTATTTGTTTATTACTGTGCAGTTTATATGCCTTTCAAATTATCTTTTGAAGTAAAGAGAAAGAAAAAGCCTCTCAAAAGAATATCCTAGAGGAAAAGAAAATTTCTTTCTTTTTCCTTTCTCTCTCTCTCCCCCTCCCTTCCTCCCTCCCTCCCTCCCTTCCTTCCTTCCTTCCTTTCTTCCTTCCTTCTTCCTCCATCCATCCCTCCCTCCTTCCCTCCCTCCTTTCTTCTGATTAAACTCATCTTAGGTCAGTGGTTTGAAATTGAGGTTTTGTAGCAGAGGGGAATATTGTGATGGATGTACGAATGCCTGTGGTGAGTGTAATATTAGTTTTGAGCAGCAAATCTTTTCATTGCTAAAATATCATAATCATTCACATTTTTCTCTTTCAGAAACTTGTCCTCCAATATGAATTTTTATTTTTATAGATGCAATGTTTTTTATGATTTATGCTGTGCTGTTTATTTAAGTACTTCAAAAAATTGAAAGCCTTTCAGCCTTAAAAAAGTAGGAAATCCTGTTATTTGTGACAACATGAATGAATATCTTTGATTTTGATTATCTTATGATATTTACAAGTATACTTTTTTGAGGGGATATAAGGTTTTCTTTTAAAAATAAATGCATTTAAGCAAAATCATTTAAGTGAGTGATAGAATGAAAATAGTTATCTAGCAAAAATTGTGAAGATGAAGTGTGGGTGACTGAAGTTTGGGGGACAGAGATCTAAGTCATGTAAACCTTAGCATTGCGGGGAGCACATGTTCCACATGCTAGCTGCTATTCGAAATAGTAGCTAGCTACTACTGTTGTGAGATAGGACAACAATGGCAGGGATGCAACTCTCTTAACGGCTAGAGCAGATGTATCATTCTCACTAATGAGGGGAATGTGCTAATAAATGTAATCTGAACTTGTTCAGAAGGAAAAATCTGAGTGTTTTTTTTTAATTATTGTTACTTTTCCTCACAAGAACGTCAGCTCCATGAGAGCAGGATGTTGTCTTATTCATCCTTTTAGCTTCCACATTTTAACTTCATTTTTTCCAACTGTGTAAACAATGGGTTTGATCCAATTGTTCTTAGAAAATTATTTCTGGTGGCACTATTGATGTGAGTTTTCTGAATAAGCCCTATTTAACAATAAATTATAATAATTATGTAATTCATTCAAAATTACTTTCTAATAGAATTGGACAGTCCTGGGAAATAAATTAATAGTGGAGAGTATATGTCACTTTCCTGACACTAACATGACTTTTAACCACAAAATACCTGAACTTCACTAATAAACCATATATATTTTCTCTATAAAAAGTCTAGTATAAACTATTTATAATAAAGGCATTTTCCATTATAATTTCCTGATTCTTCAATCAAAAGTAAATTATTGCATATTATAGATAGCTAGCATAGGGAAGAAAGAAGATCTAATAAAGTTAAAGCATCTAAGATATAGGCAAAAACTAACTCATATCTTACTTGAAAGCTTATAAGGTGGCTCACCAATGACCCCATTAGGAGGGTATTATTGTAAAATTCAACTACCATTACTTGAGCTTCGAATATAAAGAAGTGTCCTTTAAGTTAACACTGTTTTCATTGTTTAATATCTATGATATCCAGATGCTAATATCAACATGCACTGTGCTAATACTATTCTTCATAGCTGTATTTTTAAATGTTCTAGTAAGTCAGGAAAAGGGACTATATTATCTTAATTAACCTGTTATTCTACCTTAACCTGTTTGGTCCAAATTGTGTTCTTGATATTAGTATACAAGCTAAATAAGAAATTGTTTTCCTATTTTTTCCTTATAAGTATATAAAAATATCCTCTGTGACACAATGTCAACATAGTAACTATGCAATTTAATAATTAATATATTTTAAAAATATTTATTCATTTGATTAATAAAAATAATAAAGATAAAAGAAATAAAGTTCTTATCTTTCCTTGTATAAGTTTTTCATGGTGAGCTCATTATGACTAGAAAAATACATATTAAAATGCTAGAGTTTAAGAAATATTAGTTCATCTTTTTTCCTGTATCACCTAAATTCTGTCTTTGAAGAAATTCAGACTCCTAGAAATCCATCTACTGGGACAAAGTAAATACGGCACCTGATCAAATTGATTCTCTGACTTATGACTTTATAACACCAGCCTTCAATGTGCGATATTTCTAAGGAAAAAAAAATAAAGCTTGTCACTGTACTTAATATAGAGATAGTGTCAAGGTTATCTCATAGCATTTCTCTCATAAGTAAACATGAAAGAACATAGAAACAGATATATTTGGGCTAAAAAAATTTGTCTTTACTGTATGACATTGTGCTTTTGTGCAACTGACAGCATTTCCCTCTTTGCTTTGAGTCCCAGGAAGCCCACCTCCCGCAGCTGTGCTGGGTGTGAGTCAGTCGTCTTCTACACAAAGTCTGCCACCTCTGGATTGGTCTCAGTTTTTCTATTTTATTTATTTGGTTTTTGTTTGTTTTTTTGTTTATTATTGTGCAGTTTGTATTTCTTGAAGCTATTTCAAATTATCTTTTGAAATAAAAAAAGAAACTATCACCTCTGGATTGGTATTAGTATTTCTATTTTATTTATTTGTTTATTACTGTGCAGTTTATATGCCTTTCAAATTATCTTTTGAAGTAAAGAGAAAGAAAAAGCCTCTCAAAAGAATATCCTAGAGGAAAAGAAAATTTCTTTCTTTTTCCTTTCTCTCTCTCTCCCCCTCCCTTCCTCCCTCCCTCCCTCCCTTCCTTCCTTCCTTCCTTTCTTCCTTCCTTCTTCCTCCATCCATCCCTCCCTCCTTCCCTCCCTCCTTTCTTCTGATTAAACTCATCTTAGGTCAGTGGTTTGAAATTGAGGTTTTGTAGCAGAGGGGAATATTGTGATGGATGTACGAATGCCTGTGGTGAGTGTAATATTAGTTTTGAGCAGCAAATCTTTTCATTGCTAAAATATCATAATCATTCACATTTTTCTCTTTCAGAAACTTGTCCTCCAATATGAATTTTTATTTTTATAGATGCAATGTTTTTTATGATTTATGCTGTGCTGTTTATTTAAGTACTTCAAAAAATTGAAAGCCTTTCAGCCTTAAAAAAGTAGGAAATCCTGTTATTTGTGACAACATGAATGAATATCTTTGATTTTGATTATCTTATGATATTTACAAGTATACTTTTTTGAGGGGATATAAGGTTTTCTTTTAAAAATAAATGCATTTAAGCAAAATCATTTAAGTGAGTGATAGAATGAAAATAGTTATCTAGCAAAAATTGTGAAGATGAAGTGTGGGTGACTGAAGTTTGGGGGACAGAGATCTAAGTCATGTAAACCTTAGCATTGCGGGGAGCACATGTTCCACATGCTAGCTGCTATTCGAAATAGTAGCTAGCTACTACTGTTGTGAGATAGGACAACAATGGCAG
>NW_012147841.1:7955762-7965280 GCF_000956105.1 Propithecus coquereli
TATAATATTATAGTGTAAATCCTAACTAATAATAATAAGACTTATTGATCACTAAGACTTATTGATCACTTACTATGTGTCAACACTGTTCTAAGCATCTTAAACGTATTAACCTTTTGAATCCTTACAACAATTCTATGACGTACATATTACTACTCTTCCCATTTTATGAGAGGGAAATTAATGCACAGAAACTTCTTCAAGATCACAAAATGTCTGCCTCCAGTGTCTGTGGTCTTTATCATTACATAGTGTTGCTTCTTAAAAAGCATGATTTTAACAGATACGTAATATTTTATTATATTACCATGAAATTATTTATTTAACTTTTGCCCTATTTTTTCACATTCAGTTATTCTAAAATTTTCAAATAAACATCCTTACATATAAATCTTTATTTGAATCTCTGATTAAAATATAAACAATTCTTCCATCCCTTTGCTTAATCACAAAATTAATTTATTGCATGATTGATTAGCTCTTTCTAATATCCAATTATACCAATAAAAATAATACTTTGTAAGCAGGAATTATATATAGATTTACAATAAAATTTTGATTCTACTCTAGGTTCCAAACATCATAAACATCTGATAATCATTTCATGGCAGTGAAAATTCTAACTCAGAATATTATGAGATATGTTTAGAGAATGTCAGCTCTATGAGAACTGTAATCTTCTGTATCTTGTTCATTATGAGTCTGCATTGTGTAGAATCATGTGTACACAGAGTTAGCAATCAATAAACATTGAAGAAGGAAGGGAAAAAAGGAAGGAAGGAAGGAAAGAAGGAAGGGAGATAATCTATATGGGAAAAATAATTTGAAATAATAATTCAAAAAGTAGAGCTCACATTGTTGAGGAAGTTTATTCAGTTGCCATGATGAAAAGATAATTCAGCTCTTACATTGGAAAAGGGCATGTAGGATATACCTAGAATGTTTCAAGAAAGTCCTTACTTGAAGGGTGAAAGTGTGTATCAAAAGTGTCAGTTTCTGATTAAATCCTTAGATCCAGCCTGCACCATGATGCTAAACTCACCACATTAACCTACACTACCAGCTGTGAGAAAGACCCTCTTCATCATATGCCCTTTGGAGCCGCCTCACATGTAGTCTACATCAATGACCAGGAGCTTGTCAGTTCTTTTCTACAACTGTCTGGCATAGAGCCTGTGCCTTCACTGCTTTGCCCACTATTATCTCCGACCAATTCACCCTGGGCTAGAGGCTGAAGGCCTATCTTCAAGGTCACCAGCAGCAACCACAGGAGGACCTCTTTGCCATATTATCTGGGCCACTGGCCAGGCCTCCTATCCTCTAACACCACCATCCTGAGAGCGCCATCCCTAACTTGGTGCTCCCAGCCTCAGGCTTCCTTTTATTAGCTATATATAGATGCTGCAGCAACAAGCATTTCCACCTTCCTCCACAAGGATAGTAGTTCCTTGACATCCTGAGCTGGTGGGAACTGCCATCTAAGAATCCCCATGAAGCAACTGCCTGGAATCTACTATACCACTTGTGATTTTCTTTTAAGCAGCCATCAGATGGTGACCAGTGCACTGCTTGAGGCTATGGCTTCCTGTGCTGCTTAAAATCCGACAGTCCACTATGGTCTGTAATGAGCTGCAGCATTTATCCTCAGTCAGCCTCTTCAGATTTATCTCTAACCACGTTTTCCTTACCATGCTCAAGCCACCTGGCCCATTGTTCCACTCCTGGAAAGCCAGTTCCTTCCTTAGAGTCCTTGCACTGTGGTAGTATCCTATTTAGGAAGCTCTGTTTCTGTCCTTGGTTCTTTGCATAGCTGGCTTCTCTCTCCCTTTGAATATTTCCCCTTCTAAGATGAACCTTCCTAAGAGCCTTATCTAAGCAGTCCCCTTTATTCCCAGTCACAGAACCCTGTATGCAGCTTTCCTATTTCCTGCCCAGATTTGTAATTGCCTATTTATTGATTTGTCTGTTTTATGCCTGCCTCCCAGGAAGGAAACATGCTCCATGACAGCAAGAATTATGATGGCTGTGCTCACTGCTGTCCACCCTGCACGCCATTCAGTGTTAGTACAGTTTTCTGGATAAATAATTCTAGGCCATGTTATCCCATACACTATGCCATTATGCGAAGCTGTAGATAATAGATAAGACGTACAAAAGGGATTTCTAGCTTCTATAACTTACTTTGAAAGAAAGCAAAATGTGATGAAAAGAACTACAGGTTTTGGGATTGAGATTCAAATTCTGTCTCTTTGTTAACTTGAAAAAATTCTCGCTAGGGTGAACTTTGATAAGTCTCCTGTCCTATTTAAGTCCAGCTATACTATTTGTAAAGTGAAATGATTGGACTATTTGATCTCAAACCTTCCTTACAGTTCTAACAGATCTTTGAAGATTTTTTAAAGTAATAGAACACCTTTCGATTTGCATTTTTCAAAGTGTGTTCCCAATGGAGGAAGAGGGTTCAAGTTCAAATGATTTGGGAACCATCTGGATTAAACAAAGTTAAATAGCTTTTTTTTCCTGCTACAGGAATTCTCTTGGCCTTTAATATTGTAATGTACATTGGGAATCCACAAGAGTGAAAGGGAGTATAGAGCAATTCCCTGAAGCATTTGAGCCCTGATGCCTTGTTTGTATTACATGGTACTAGTGTTCATGAAACATGCTGGGAAAATACATTACAGGTGTTTAAGCAGAAAAATTAATGTAGACTTTGGGAAACATTAGTCTGACAGTGGCAAGCAGGATGCATCAGAAAAATTATAAACTGGGAAACAAAACTAAGAGGCTTTAGGAAGTACAAGGAGATACAGAAGAAAGTAACTTGAGTCTATTTTGATTTGCTTTGCACAACTCAAAGATCTTAATAAATCCTTGCTGTGGAAAAGTTAAACATAAAGACCCAGCCTGAGAGATCACTAAAAAAATTATGGAATGGGACAGTTAGAGATTCTATATAGATGTCTGTACTCTATATAGGTGTCTGTACATTTTAATAAGATGTGTTTAGTTGAAATCTATTTGGTCCACACTTAAAAATGCAGAAACAATTAGATCCACTTTCCTCCCCCTAACTCACAGTTTTAGTTATCACAGAAAAGGATGATATTGTTTTTCATGTTTCCAACAAATTAGAGTTTGGAAAATTATTAATGGACAGTGTGTTTATTTGTCTACATTTTCAGTTAATCATATTTACTCAATTATGCCTTTTTCTGGTTAGTTTCTCATCATTGAAAAGCTGCTTTTTGAAGCTTTTTAATAATTTATTCCTATAGCCACCATCTCCCAGATTTTCCATAGCATTCATTAAAATATTTAGCTGTTCACTGTACAAAGGAGCAGAGTTAAGGACTGAGGTAATCTAGGTATGATGTCCTATGAAATATCTGCTGTAGCATGAATCTAGCACTTCTGGGGCACTATCATGGAAACCCACTCATGCATTAAAATGAGGAACAAAAACAAAACGTTCTTCTGCTTCAAAGTATTGCATTAAGGAAGAGCATAACTCACATTTCTAGTCTTCAACTACTCCTACTAATCTTTTAAACGTATTTTCAAAGCCCTTTACTAACTTCCACCTTCAAGTCCCAGCTTCTGCCAAAAATAACATTCCCGCTCATCTGTCAGCTCTCTCCCTCCCCTAATCCAATCAGGCTTTGAGATAGGACCTATTCCAGAAGATCTCCTCTGTCTGATTTAAAGAATGATAGGGATTATGTAATCAATGGCCATGCTGCCCCTAGGACTACTTTATACTTTACTATTCATGTATGCATTTGATGGATTAACATATATGGCGTATGTTCCCACCTCAATGTTTTATATTTTGATTCTACTAAAACATGGAAAAAAATTTGATAGTTTCCATAAAAATCATATATACTCAGGTACTTATCTTCAGTGATCACCAATGCCTAGCTATTCAGACCATGATAATATAGATAAAATGCAGCCCTCTCAAAAAACCTTTTAAACACTGGGCTTAAAATTCAATGCCTTAAGGCTAAGAAATCTTAATTCTTTAACTACCACTGAAATATCTGTTTTCTGTTATACAGACACCTGACAGACAAAGCAGAGATCAAATATAGTACAGATTAAGTATTTCTTATCTATAATTTTTAGGACCGGAAGTGTTTCAGATTTCGGACTTTTTTTTTTATTTTAGAATGTTTGCACAGTATTGGTTGAACATCCTTAATCCAAAAATTTGAAATCAGCATTTGAAACAGCATTTCTTTTGAGTCTCATGTTGGTACTCAAAAGTTTCAGATTTTGGAGTATTTCAGATTTCAGATTTCAGACTGGGGATACTCAGCCTGTACAAGCTCTGCCACTTATTGACTCCTTGAGATAAGGCAAATCATTATTTCTCAGCCTTCATTTCCTACTTTGCAAATAGAAATGATTGCACATACTTATACACATGTCTTCAATGTAAAGCACTTGGCACAATCTTTGGCACATATAAGAAAGGAAACCAAAAAATGGCAGTCATTATTCGTGGTAGTAGTGGTAATAGTAAGTAGCATTCTCAGAAATCTCTCTATTTTTTAACCATCACTTAAAGTTACAATGACTTAATCTCAATATAATATTCTAAGAAATGTCCTAGTCACCATTTGAATTTAGACTATTGTCCATACATTTCAGGACTTGCATCTCATTTATTTTGATATGGTTTTTCAGTTGAATTCATTCTATATATAATGAATTAGATAGTGCTTCAAAGTTTCTCTTATTTTAGGATGTCTTTGCATCTAAGATCCTACTGGAATGGACTATATCTCTGCATATATGACAATTGTTCTTATCACCAAATGGACTCTGGAAATTCAGTAGGACAATTAAGTACAAATACTAGACTATAAGAATTCATGAAAACAACACATTGTGCTTGTTCATTACCAAATCGGCAAAAAAAAAAACACAACAAACTAACAAAAAAGTGTTCAGAGCCTGGCACATGAATAAGTGATTGAAAAAATAAAGGAACAAATGAACAACTGAAAAGAAAAATCTCTCCTAAGTGTAATGAGAAGCAGCTTTTGCTTAAATCCACCATTAGTTTGGGCCACTCTCTTTATGATTTAGAGCGTCTCCCGACTAACTCAGATATCTAATCCCCAATCCATTTTTGAAACAAACTCTAACGACACCAAAGTGTCAGTGAAAAAGTGATTGTCCCACAGACTTCTAGCTGATTGATACTTATCTTAGCAATTTTTACTGACTGATCATAGCTTTAGAGTCAATGGAAAGGAAAAAGTTGTGAAGCACTCTGAATTGACCCAAAATTAAAACTTTTATTTGGCTTCCACTCAGGAATTCAAAGCATGAAAAGCCCTGGCTCATCTCTGAAGCTTCCCCTGACGCAGCACCGTGGCCACTCCCCCGTCATCACACCCCTGGCTTCCTCTCTTCCTGGCATGTATCGCAAAGCGTAACAAATATCTGTTACATGTTCTGTGAACAACTGGAGACCAGGAACCAATGACAGACTCATTTTTCTCTTTTCAGTACTAGCGTATGTGTATATTCATTTTTTCCCCTAGATATTGACTGAATCCTCAATATGCACAGAAATATTAAAATGATCGAGCTTGTGATATAAGGTATCTAATTTCACTTATTTCTTGATGAAATCTCTGTAAGTTTATTGCAGGGTAGGTGTGAACAGTTATTAGGAACGTCATCTGTTCAGACTCTAAGTTACACCCACCTCCAATTTAACTATGTAGATAGTTTATTAGTACCCATGGGACAGCCTAGGAGGTGAAGCTCATCTAGAACTCGGTCTTCAAGATCTTCCTGAAGCCCATTTTCTTCCTGAAGCCCTCTTAGACTAACTCAACCATATGGATTTTATTTTTCTTTAAATGTTTAGCTCACATATTTTATGAGACAAGAAAGTTATAAATTTACAAAAATAATAAAAAATAAGCAAACTTGCATGTGTTGTTTATATCATCTTTTAGGGGCTTAATTGTATACTCTCTTGTATTAATAATAGATTATTTTTTATTATTATAAATTCTTGAAATATCCTTTTTATTTTGTATGTCATGATTAACTTTTGATATTTTGGGATCTCTATTGCTAATTGTAGGGCTAACTTTGTTTCCCTGCCTAATGTCAGCTCAAAGCCTTGCATATATGATAGATGTTAAATGCATGTTCGTCGAAATAAAAACATGCATGGCAAAGCTCTTTTTCAGTAGTTCACATCGAATGGAAGCAACAGCAACAGCTATAATGAAAAATTCTACATTTTTCCCAAATTTAATTTCTATAGATAATGCAAAGTAAAGCAATATCTCACTCTTGCTCTTACGTTAGCAAGTCAAACCTAAATTATTGTTAAATCCTTTGGAGAGTCATTTAAGTAGCAGAGTTAAAATCTACTTGGTAAGAGGAAATGTTCAAGATAATAATAATGCATTAATAGTTATTGTGTGCTTAGTATTAATGAGGAACCGTTATAACTACTTGACATTTACTGTTTCTTTTAAACTTCGTAACAATCCTATGAGATAAGTATTCTCGTTGCTATTACTTTCACAGATGAAGAAACTGAGACCCAGAGAGGTTAAGGAGTTTGTCTGAGACCACAAAACGAGTAGCTAAGGCTGGCTTTTAAACCCCAGCAGTAGCATTCCAGCAACTTGTCATAACATTATACCAAGCTGCCTTCTAAGATGCTAATTCTTCTCAGATTATGCTGATCATGGTCACAATCTCATTTAAATTTCCCAAATCAAATTTACAAAATCACTAACGTACCAGGCTGAATGCCAGTGCTCACTGCTGTCAGAGTGGGCATGTTACATAAGATTTGCAATTGCCAAATTAGCATGTGATATACATTCTGATTTTAGAATCAAAAGTGAACATAAACTTGTCCAATTCAAGTATATATAGCTGTTAATTAGACTTGCCTTTCAATTTTGGTAAAAATACATCCATGAGCACTTGTATGTTAAGAAAGTCAGAGCAGTCATCTAAATTCAAAATCTGAAAGTTTATACAAATCAAAACTGGGAAGTATAAAAAGTCTTTCTCTGTGAACAGTCTCCATAGTGACAATTTTGCAAAATACTGAAAAACATTCAAGGTATTTAGAAAGACTATAAAGATGTTTTATGAAGATGGCACAAAAAAACACTTTCTCATGAGCAGACAGGAAGCCCAACTTGGAATTTCAAATTAACTTTTTGTATGATGCATTATTTAATAAATGTTAGCATTAATTTTTAAAGGGTTTAATTTGCATACCATTACTGGGCCAAATGGTTGATGAGGATCACAATTAAAGAAAGATGCACCATTCATTTTACTAAGAAGAAAAAATCCAACAAAGTCAAATCTTCATCATTAAACTGAATAAAGGCAGCCTATAACTGCCAAAAATGTAGAACTCCCTGACAGACACAATTTAACTCCTCTGATTATTTAAATCAACCTCCTTTATGTATGACCTTAAGCAAAAGCTCAGTATCTTCTCAAGGAATAAGTATTTTGTTAATATCATGGACTTCAGAGAGGGAAAAAAAGGCATTAAAACAGAAAAGCAAATTAGAGATTTGGATTTGAAAATATATGTAAATATAATTTGAAAGAATATGTCATCACCTAATGGTACACTATGGACATAAAGCACTCATGCAAAATGGAAGACACTTTATTGGCACATTGAGTAATATTTACTTCCAATGTGATGCAGGCCATGTTTAGTACAAAGTTAGGCAAAAAGCAGACACAGAACTCACCATCATTTAGTTTGTCATCTAAACCAAATTTTTTGTTTTCACATGTATCCCTCCTACAATCTTCTAAAGGAAAACATGTTAATATTTACTGTGTTGCTATGTGTCAGGCAAAAGACTGGTGGTCATGTTCTGAGTAACAAACACATGGTATACGTGGTAAAGTTAGTGTGTGACCTGTTTGTACTAAGCTGCCAGCTGGCATACCTGGAGTTCTAGAGTAGGGTCTGAAAGAACCCACTGTGCCAGGTGTTGATCCTATACAAGAATGAGCATTCACACCCAGGTTCTAAACACTGGTTGGAGCCCTAAGTACATTTGACTGTTATAGTGTACACTTAGTTTTATCATGAATTTTATCATGAGCTAGATTGAAAAAATACTTAAACAGATGGTAACATTTGGCTGTGTCCATCGGGGCACAAAATAGATAGTCTTGCATCAGGTCCATTCAGCCTTCACAAATTTCAATGACGGGCCAAAGCTGTGGCAGCAAGCATCTCAAGCTCATCCCATAATGCCCCCCAAAATGTTCCCCAATCTCAAACCTTGATGCTGAAACACTCACACATCATAATGTTTATGCAATTGTACTGGACCTGACCTTGGATGATAATCCTCAGGTCTAATAATTGGTGGCTTTGATAAACCAACAAACAACAAACCCTACTAGTTAGAAATTCCTCAAGGACAAGGCCAATGTCAACTTCTGGGGAGGGAAGGTCCTTTTTGTGTTTCAAATAATTTTTAAATTGTGATCGAAGTGATTTATACTTACTATGAAGAAATTAGAAAATAAATGAGGAAAAATACAAATCGTGATGACTGTCAAAATACAACCACTGAAGAATGTTGATGTTGCAGCAGCCAATATTTTTTTCTATACAAACATGTGCAGTAGAAGCCCTATTATTGGATAGCCAGCAATATTTTGGTTAATCAGAAAAGTTTTTATAATTTGCAGAATGTTTCAAAATTATACATACATAATACATAAATTTAGTTTAATTTATACATAATCATTTCTTCACTAACTTTTTGATGTAGGACTAAGCTTTTTTTTCTAATTACAGACTCCTGGTGGGAGCTCCATGTCACCTTTATAACATAAATCATATTCCTAATAGACCATAAGTGATTTCTAGATTGGTTTTCCTAAAATAGGAACAATAATATAAAGATACATAAAGAAGTGTCAGTGCAGAATTCTAGATTTGAATCATTTCCCCAATGTTTCATAGATGACTTATCCATACATAATTTGAGCAAATTCTCTTGGCTACTCAAATTTATTGACTTTTTCCACAGTATTATCTTCAGTTTATACATCAAAAAACTTTCTTTTAGTACTTGGAGTGTACTAGGTATTTAATCTGTCATTAGACTTTATAATACCAAGTAAAATGATACTAATAGGCTTAAAAACAAATATTTGGCTCCAAGTCTACATATAAATTAACAGGTAAAACAACAGTGTGGATATTCTAGGGACCAGCCAACTCTCTATAAGTATTGACATCAGTGAAGATAGTTTACAAAGGGAGGAGGAAACATCAGATACTTCTGTGATGTAGAGGTCAGATAAAAGAACTTCTCTACAAATAATTTTACAACTTGGGATTATATGCTATATCACATATCAATATCAATATATTACTTTTGATCACCCACATGTATTGTGAGCATTTTCCCACATTACTAATTCTGTATTTAAAATGTGACTTTCCAATTACATCATAGAATCTG
>NW_012147841.1:7965820-7968258 GCF_000956105.1 Propithecus coquereli
AACTATAAGGGTAGAGGTGATATAATTTTTCCAAAGTAGTAAATTAATTTGGGGCAAGTTGACATGTTTACTATATTATATTTCCATTCATGAGCAAGACATTTCTTCTCTCCTTAGCCAAGAATGTCTGAAATAGTCATGTATAAATATAAGTTTCCAAAGTAAATTTTAGTTAACTAAACATTTAAAAAAATGAAACAAACTTGTTAAAATATTTGTACTCCCTCAATATTTTGAAATAAAAAATATTTAAAACTCATGTAAATTTTCTTACTAAGTTGATGCAAAAGTAATTGAGGTTTTAGCATTGCTGAAATTTGCCATTTGATATTGGAATACATTCTTAAATAAATGTGATTATGTTATATATCATTTTAATGCACATTTCTCATTTTACGTTTTCTTGCTAATGACTTATTACTTGATGTTTATATATGTTTATTTTAGACTATGGAAATGATGTTGGACAAAAAGAAAATTCAAGTGATTTTCTTATTTGAGTTCAAAATGGGTCATAAAGCAGAGCAGAGACAACTTGCAACATCAACAATGCATTTGGCCCAGGAACTGCTAACGAACTTATAGTTCAGTGGTAGTTCAAGAAGTTTTGCAAAGGAGAGGACAACCTTGAAGATGAGGAGCACAGTGACCAGCCATCAGAAGTTGACAATGACCATTTGAGAGCAATCATCAAAGCTGATCCTCTTACAACTACACGAGAAGTTGCCAAAGAACTCAAGGTCCTCCATTCTACGGTTGTTGGGCATTTGAAGCAAATTGAAAAGGTGAAAAAGCTTGACAAGTGGGTGTCTCATGAACTGACCTAAAATCAAAAAAATCATCATTTTGAAGTGTCATCTTCTCTTCTTGTACACAACAACAACGAACCATTTCTCGGATTGTGACATGAGATGAAAAGTGGATTTTATACGACAACTGGCAATGACCAGCTCAGTGGTTGGACTGAGAAGAAGCTCCAAAGCACTCCCAAAGCCAAACTTGCACCCAAAACGATGTCATGGTCACTGTTTGGTGGTTTGCTGCCAGTCTGATCCATTACAGCTTTCTGAATCCAGTGAAACCATCTGAGAAGAATGCTTAGCAAATCTATGAGATGCACCGAAAATTACAATTTCTGCAGCCAGCATTGGTCAACAGAAATGGCCCAGTTCTTCTCGACAGCAATGCACAACTGCACACTGCACAACCAATGCTTCAAAAGTTGAACAAACTGGGTTACAAAGTTTTGCCTCACCTGCCATATTCATCTGACCTCTTGTCAACTGACTACCACTTCTTCAAGTATCTTGACAACTTTTTGCAGGGAAAATGCTTCCACAACCAGCAGGATGCAGAAAATGCTTTCCAAGAATTCATCGAATCCCAAAACACAGATTTTTATGCTACAGGAATAAATTTATTTCTCATTGACAAAAATGTGTTGATCATAATGGTTCCTATTTTGATTAATAAAGATGTGTTTGAGCCTAGTTAAAATGATTTAAAATTCATGGACCGAAACCACAATTACTTGTGCACCAACCTAATATTTTTCTATATCTGAACTATAATTCTATTTCAAGCCACTTTTTGTTAGCTGAACATTCTCAGCTTAGGGTTTCTCAACAGGAACACTCTTCCTGGCTTACAACTAAGGTCTTGCAGATCTGAAATCTTTTCTATTTCCAAGCTCTTTTCAGAGGATGAGGAGTGAAAGGCTCATTCAGACTCACCCTTGGCAGGATGGGCTCAAGGACTCAGTACTGTCTTAGGCCCTTCTGCCTATAAATCCTGTTCTTTATGCTCCTATAAATCACTAAGAATTGGGAACTCTATAAGGCTTGCTGCGTCTGAGTTCCACCTTGGAAGCTATGGATAAATAATATTGTCTCTTGAATTGCTAAATCTACCTGAGATCCTATTGTTTCATTCCCACTCTGGGAAGTTGGTCTGGGAGTAGCAGAGGATACAGCATTTTCTCAAGTAACCACCACATCAAACCCTTTTGGTCTTCTCTGATTTCCTCTCTCACCATGCATGGAATCTTCATCTAGTCTGGATATGAGGCAATCTGGGTCTTTATTTATATACCCAAAAGATTGTTTTTTGCTTAAACTTTATGCCTTGAGTTTTTAAATGTCTTCAGACTTTGAAATTTAAGAAGCTTAGTATTTTGACTTAAAGGTCTTCTCTCTCAATATGTACCATGTGATTTTTTTAATAAACAGTTCAAAAATGGGCAAAATTATACTATGATGTTAACGTCAGAAGAGTGGATATCTTTGGGCAGAAGGGAAAGGGTAGAGAATGGGAGGATCTCGAGGGAGTTTCAGGATGCTGGTAATTTTAAAAATTTTTTGACCTGGGTTATATAGGTTATTTTACTTTGTAATGAATCATTGATCTGTGCAATTATGACCTATTGCTTATTTGTATTT
>NW_012147841.1:7968458-7971117 GCF_000956105.1 Propithecus coquereli
TTTTTTTATTTTCCTCTTCATTATGGATGCAATTCTCAGTTACAATTCTCTTTAATTCTCTCCAATGTCATGGACCCAATTTTCTGTGATACTAGTTACCCTCCCTTTTGCTTCTAATGCTATGATTAGTACTGCTATTGAATCTTTAGTTTCCTTGGGGACTTTCCTTAGTTTGTACACAGCTCTTCTTACCTTTTCTAGTCTGCTAAGCCAGCTCATTCTGTTTTCTCTACCATATCATTTTAAAATATTGTTCCATAAACTCTGTATTTTAAGTTTGCTAATGATTGAAAGTAGGTGATTTTTGAATTGGTCTTTAGACTCCTGGGAAAAATTGTTTTCCCAAGTTATTTTTCCTCAGCACCTGGAGTGCTATATAAATATTTGTGCATTTCAGAATATATTAATAGGCTACTTTTCTTACTTGTTAATGTGTTATTGAAAACACTGTGGTGAAAAAAAAGCATTGTGGTCTATTCAGTACTACCAACATTATTTGCCTTTATGGTCTTCCTGATAGATATTAGAATCCTTCTAAGATTTTAACCTGAAGAATTAGTTGTTATAAACATTACTTAACAAAGTATTAGCTATACCTTATTAAATTTAGTGGATATATGATCTTGAGGAGAAATCTCTTGGCAACCCTGCCCGACTCTTACTAAGAACAGTAGAATTTATTCCTGGGCAAAATTAGTTAGGATTTCTTCCCTTGCTAAAAAGGTGAATGGAAAATTGTAATCCACAGGGTAACTAATTTCATTGTCCTTGTTAGCTTAGCTTCTTACTTCTGCCTACCCCTTCAATGTTAACCTCAGAGATACAAAATCTTGTTTTTGTTTCTCTTCCCAATCAAGATGCCCTCTTGTGTCTTGTAGTAAAGGGATGAGGTAGAAAGAAAATTTTATGGTAAGGTAAAGGGAAGAGATAAGGAACTAAACTGGCCCTTCTGTCCTTGGAAGCAGCTCCAGAAGCAGAGGCATTCCCCTTTCCCATGGTCAAAGGCCCGTGAATCTGCATTTTGTGTGGAAAGGAAAGGTAGGGAGAGGGACATGGAGCTCTCTTACCATTTTCCTACTTTATGGCCCATATTGTTTGGTAAGTAGAAATTCTTCCCAGGCTCAATAAATCGTGGATCATTATTCCTATTCTCCATTGTTCTTAAAGCTTTGTATCTTTATTATGATTCAATGGAAAGGCATGATAGAGTATATCAGACATTTTCACTTTCTATCATCATAATCCACAAGCATTTTTTGTGAGGCTTTCTCCAATGTCAAACTAACTTACCTCAGTAAGGAAAGGTCCCTGATCCACATCTGTCCCACTCTCAGCTGAGTCTAGCCATCCGGGTAAAGAAGAGACAAAAACAGGGGACGTAGCATCAGCAGCAAAAAGGAGGATCGAGACAGAAATTATTATTCTTGATATTAATACTTCCATTCCTCTCTTCCCCTTCATCTACCTGGTCTTCATTCCTTTGTTTATTTCTCCCATAAACATTAAAGAAATAATTTTCACATTACATGTTTCACTCTTTTCATAACCCACTTTATTATTCCCAGTGTGAGCAACAATTATTCTTTTACCTACAAGGTAACAAAATTTTGAGTGATAGTATCCTCAGAAAATATAAATCTTTGAACTCAATTTTATAATCAAAAGATACAGGCCAAAAATTTTAACTATTTAAATTTAATAGGCAATATCTTAGCTACCGATGGTCTCAATTTGCCAAAGTAAATGACTAGATGGCAAAAAATAAATAAATAAATAAATAAAGCAAATAAACACTGGGAAATTCTAAATCCCACCACTTTCATCTGTTATAAAGGATGTAACTCCTCAAAAGTAAATGCATTTTCCATAGGAATAATTACTCACATGGACATATTAATATGAGAACAATATTAGAAGTATTTATGGAATACCAGGCTTTTTCTGTGACATTTGTCAGACCAAAAATCACCCTCACCACTTCTATGGAAACATAATCCAAATTACAAATAACCAACTTGAAAATAAAATTTTACAGTTTTTTTTTTTCTATTTGTCAGTGGGGAACTGTCTAACCAGCTGGAGCTTCAACTTTCCTTTGTTGGATTATAGAGAGAAGCCAACATGTTTTTAAGGCAACCACCATACAAACCAAAGATTGCTTTATTGTGAGTGTGACTTTATTCTATAGATGGTGGTACACTGGCAGTGAACTAATGCTTTAAGGTATGAAGGTGGAACAGCTATCCAATTTGACTTATCTCCATAAACAATTCATTTTCTATTTATTGTCTAAGTTTCTTGAGCTACTATTCTGATAGCAAGTTAATTTTAGTTAACTAAAAATTTCAATTTACATGCAGGCATGGAAACGTTTTTAATTTGAACTAGTTTTACTGAATGAAGGTCTTTAGGCATCTAATATCACAGAGACAAGATATATGACAAATGCAAATTAAGTTAAATTTTGGCTTACTAAAGAAATGGGCACAAATGATTATCAGAATTGTAGTTTGGGCATCTTTCCTTAAAAATAACTGAACATGCATAATGAAGGGGAAAACACATCCTTAACTAGCAGAGATACATTTCAATGAAGTAAGAAGAAATATGTATTCAATCACTCGTGATGCCAAGGGAGTTCTTCAATATTTGGCTTATA
>NW_012147841.1:7973312-7977301 GCF_000956105.1 Propithecus coquereli
TAAATATCAGAGGGAGTCTAAAACAATATATGGTGATTTAGTGAGATATGTATTTTCCAAGTCATGGAATTTAGAGTACCACGCATTTTTCTGTAGTATTTTAAGACTTGAAGGCCAACTATAATTAGGGTACTTTATTAGGAATCATTTTATTTGTCAATGATCTTTTCTCTTATATATGTCATCTCTGTTATTCATGTGTTAGTTCATTCACTCATAAATTTATTGCACAATGACTAAACATCCAGCACCATGCTAATCACCGGGTTCTCAAACTTTCTCAATGGATTGAACCCTTAATGTCTCAGTAATTTTCAGGTACCACTAAGGCAAAAGAATTACTGATCAGTTCTATCTATTCATATTGTGTAGTTGGAGCTAAACAATTTAATAAGTATTTATGTCCTAACACCTTAGCACCTGTTGGACAGTGGACAACTTCTAAAACTTTTGAATCAGATTAGTTACCACTGCTCTCAATTTCTGTTCCACATTGGTTTTTATGTGGTACTTGCTTTTGATCACAACCACCACTGGAAATTCAGCTTCACAAAGAAATGACATCATTGAAACAAACATATTGATCTAATCTTGAAACCATAAGCTTCTTTGTGCTAGTGATTCATGCTGTGTCCAACAGATGTTGCTTTGTTTTCCTTGAGCATGTGAAATATGCCATGGTACTCATCAACACATTGTGGTGCCTTGGTTCATGGTCTGGGAACCACCAGTCTAATGGGATAGCTGTTCAAATAAGCCATTAATTATAGTTCATGTAATAAGTCTGGTGATATAGATGAGCCTTGATTGCTTTGGCAGAGGTGAAAGTTTATATGCCAGAGTGTATGTGCTTGTGAAGCAGGGAGTCAGAAAGTGTCTAGTGATACTTAAACTGAATCTCAAAGAAGAGGTAGATTGGGAGCTCCATTAAGGAAGTTACTATGTCTATATCATTCATCACTATATCTCCAGGGCGTGGCATAGTGCCACACGAATAGTAGATATCGAATAAGCATTTGGTAACTGAATACGTGAATTTCCAGCAGAAGCTGAACAGGTAAAATAGGTAAAATTTAGGCTTGAAGTGGATTCTTGGCAGAAGGAGAAACACATTCAATAACATGGAGGCATGGGAGTACACAGTGCATTCTGAGAATTGCAGGTGCTTCAGCATGACTGATGAAGGGCCCAGATATTGAATGGCCATATTTTCCATATGAAGAAGTTTGCCCTTTATACTGGAAGAAATAGATAGCCTCTGGTCTATTTCAAGTAGAGGAAATACATAGCTACATTTGCATTTTGGAAAATATGCCTTTCTCAACAATAGATAGAAAATATTGAAGAAAATTATAACTACTAAAGGTAATGCTTGGATTTGGATTAGAAAGGAAGGCTGAGGTTAGTAGGCTGAGCTCCAAAGTTTTTTAAAAAAAGGTAAGGGAGAATATTAAGTAGGTAGTGGTGACAAGAATGAATACAACATGCTATGGCTAGATGACAAGAACCTCAAATGGGTAAGCATGTTAAGCCTGAGGGTGAAGGGGGTAGTACTGAATGTGGGGTGTGAGGGTGTGAAAATATCAGTAGAATGTAGACTCCAGCCCCCTGAAGTACAACTTTTAGTATTTTTCTTTAGTGTAATCTGCTGGTGACAAGTTTCTCTCAGTTTTTGTCTGAAGACATCTTTATTTTGACTTCATTTTTAAAGGGCACTTCTAAATCGGTAGTTACTTTCAGTATTTTACAGATACGGTTCCATTGTTGTATGCCTTCCATTATTTTTGTTGCCAAGTCAACCTTCCTTGAAAGAAATGTATCTTTCTTGTTTGGATTTCATAACTTGTCTTAATCTTTGGTTTGATATCTTTCATCAGTTTGGAGGAATCCTCAGCAATGTCTCTCTAAATATTGCATGTGGTCCATTTTCTCTTAACTTGCACTGGACTCCAATTACATGTCTGTTAAGACAATTACCATGCTAAAATTTTTTTTTAATTCTCTTTTTTATATGCTTGTACCTCCTTTACCTTTTTTGCTTCAGGCTAGATATTTTATATCTTCCAATACACTGATTTTTCAATTAACTAATCTCCTCTTCTGCTGGGTAGAATCTACTGTTAAATCTAACTTTTGATTTTTTTACTTTCAATTGTTTACTTTTTAGTTCTAGAATTTTAATTTAATTCCTGTTTGATAGCTATTGGTTCTCTAGAGAAATTTTCGTTGTCATTATATATCTTTTTTCTTAAATGCATTAATCACAATTGTTTTAGGTCCTTACCTGATATCTCTAACAGCTAGATTAGAGCATGTGGCTTTAATTCTATTGCCTATTTTTTTCTTCTGGCTTTTGCTCATTTGTTTCCGGGCATGCCCAGTAATTTTTTAATTGAATGCTTGAAAATGTGTATGAGAACCTATAGAAATTATTTCAGGCTCTGGGTAATGTTATCCTCCTTTGGAAATGATTCACTTTTATTTCTGGCATCAGTCAAGCTAAAAGCAGATCTCCTTAATCTAAACTGGGATGGATCTGATTAGAAACTGGGTTTCAGACTTCACGAGCACTGTCTATTTTCAATTCACCCTTATTCTTAGGCCCTAATTAGAAATCTGGGCTGTTTATCAGTGTGTTTCCTCCTTCTTAGATTCTGAACTCGCATCTTTTACTCCTAAGCATCACAAGACATCTGAAAGCTCTGAATGGCTTCTCAGTCTTTTACTATCTCTCTCCATCCAACTTCTCTAACACTTGGCTCCACATCACTTGCGAACTGACAAATGCCTTGAGGGGAAAACTACCTCAATGAACTTTTCTTTGGCATGTTGGCACCTGAAGTCCTAACTGTATTGGTAGCCTGAATATTAAATTTTTTCTTCTAAACCTTGAGACTGCTGAAAACACTGCTGTTTCCCTGTCTCTCAGATGTCCCTATCTCTTTGGCTTCTCAATTTCTAGACTCATGCAGCTAAGAATCAGCAAATACATTGAGTGGAAAAGTGCAAGGAATATCAGGCTCACTTCAATGTACTTCCCTTCTCTCTGGGATTTAAGACCCTCAAGTACTGGATGCCTTCATAAACCTGCAATGTCTTCAAACAGATTTTTAAAAATCACTTTACCCAAATTTTCTTATTAGTCTATGTGGGAGGATTAACTAATCTCTCATATCCTGGGGCTTGAAAAATAAGTAGCCTTTAATTGAGAGAACTTCAAGGAATGGAGTGTCTTAAAGGAGAGCCAGGATAGAAAATGTATTAACCATAGAATGGGAGTTGCAAAGGGTACAGTTGAAAACTTCTAGAAAGGAGAACGATGATAGGATGATGACTCAACAAGGAAAACTCAGTATGTGGATGAGAATATAGAAAAGTGCAGATGAAAATGCCTTTGGATAATGGACCAAGAGTTCAGGAATTTAGGGCACGATGTCATTATCTAAATCCAAATAGAACTTCCCTCACCATGGAATCTTTCCCCTTTCAATGCAAACATGCCCACGTGAACCATTCTTAAAACAATCCCACCTAAGTGCAATTTCTTTCCTTCCCTGTAGATTTATTTTCTTTATCTAGAATCACCATCTTGGCTGGGCTGGCACTCTCACAAACCACTTTCCAGCCATGCTTGATGTCTCAAAAGTGTCTTATAAACAGCAACTGTGGCTATGGTCTCATAGAGCCATGAAATTTTCCAGGCTGTATTTCTCACTCTGTTTCAAAGCCCACCTGCCCCCTACTCTTGTTTACCTGATTATCATTTTATCCAAAGCATACTCTCAGATATGTTGGCCCTGCCTGTCTTCTTCAGTTTGTGATCAGACTCTCACTGCTTCCTCATCTCCCCTTTCTTTAACTCGCTAACTCTCAGCAATGTGACTTTTGTTCATATCAGAGTCATCACCACTTACGCAGACTCTTGCAATAGCCTCTTAAACCTCATCTTAAGTGTCACTTTATTGCAATCCATTCTCCACAATGCTGTC
>NW_012147841.1:7979021-7980014 GCF_000956105.1 Propithecus coquereli
TGGTTTTAGAAATTTAAGAGGATGTGTATATATATCTCATTGTAATTTTAGTGAATAATGCTGTCGATCATCTTTTCATGAGTGTGTATGACATTCATATATAATCTATGTTAAAGTCACTTTCAAATCTTTTGTTTGCTTTTTCTTGATTTGTCTGAAGTCGAAAGAGTTTTATATATTTAGGATACCAGCCCTTTATCAATTATATGTTTTGTAAAGAATTTCTCCCAGTCTATTATGTACCTTTTCATTTTAAGACTATTTTCTGAAAGACAAAAGTTTTTAATTTTGAAATTTAATTAATTATTTTTCCTATCTTCATTTGTGCTTTTGGGGTTATTAGAAATGGTTGCCTAACCCAAATCACAATTTTTTTCCTGTTTTCTTTTAGACGTTTTATAATTTTACATGTTACATGTGGGTCTGCAATTCAGAGATAATTTTTGTTTGGAATAAGAGGTAAAAATTTAAGTTCATTGTTTTGCTTATGGATATCCAATTACTCCAGCATGATTTGTTGAAAAAACTATCCTTTCCCCATTGAAATGCCTAGGTAATTTTGTCAAAAATCGATTAATCATGTATGTATTGGTCTTTTTCTAGATTAACTAATCTGTTCTATTTACCTAAGTTGAACACATTGCCTTAATTATTGTAGTTCCATAGTAAGTTTTGAAGTCAGAATGTTAAGTCCATCTTGGTTCATATTTTTCAATTTTCCTTTGGCTATTCTAGGTGTTTTGCATTTCAATAAAGATATCAGAATCATTTTGCCAATTCCTAAAAAAAAAAAGTCACAATTTTGAATATGATTTCATTAAACCTATAAATCAAATGGGAAAAAATGACATTTATAGATTTGAACCATGAACAAATATATATATGTTCCTTAATTTTTCTCAGCAATGGTTTGTAGTCTTCAACATACAGGTCTTCTATATGTTTAGTTAAATTCATTTCTAGGCATTTCCAATTGTTCATTGCTAATTTAGA
>NW_012147841.1:7982404-7985522 GCF_000956105.1 Propithecus coquereli
ACAATATGCATCTTAAACTTATCACAGTTTCTTTCAAATAATATTTCCATATCTCTTTCTCAGCTTATGTGTTATTATTGCCATATATGCCACTTCTATTAATACATATGCTAAAAATCCCCAAATATATTGCTATTATATTTATCTCATTCAATAAATTCTCTTAAAGTGATTAAAAATATGGAAACAGTTCATTTCATGTTTGCCTGTATACTTATTACCTTTGGTGCTCCTTATTCCCACGTGTAGATCCAAATTTCCATCTGATATAATTTTCTTCTGCCTGAAGTACTTCTTTTAACATTTTCTTAGGTAGAATTCTGGTAATAAATTCTTTCAGCCTTTGTTTGTCTAAAACAACCTCATTTTTGAATTAATTTTTTTCTAGGTTAGCGAACCTAGAGAAACAGGTTTGTTTGTTTTTCCTTTCAGTACGTCAAACCTACCTCTCCATTATTTTTTGGCTTGCATAATTTCTATTGCGTCATCTACTGTCATTTGATTTTTGTGGCTTTGTGCAGAATGTATCTTTTCTTCTCATGCTGGTTGCCTCTACCTACTTGATCATGTGGGCATGCTCGTAATAACCGTCTTAATGCTTTTTCTGTTGGTCTCATCAACTCTGTTACTTCTGGTTCTATTTTTATTGATTGATTTTTTTCTCCTAGCTGTGAGCCAAGTTTTTATGCTTCTTTGCATTCTTGTTAATATTCTATTGTATTGTGAAAAATATGAATTTGACATAGTTAGATGTTGGGTTGTGCCTGAGATTCTTTAAAAAGTGTTGTGTTTTATTTTAGCATGCAGCTAAATATCTTGGCATTAATCGGATATTTTCTTTTATCTTTAAATTTTGTTTTATTTTTAAGTGACAAATAATAATTGTATATATTTATGGGGTACCATGTGATGTTCCGATACATGTATACATTGTGGAATGATCAAATCAGACTAATTAATATATCCATTATCTCTCATACTTACCATTTCTTTGTGGTGAGAACATTTAAAGTCGGCTATTTTTGAAGATTGCTTTCCATATATATTAGGGTGGATCCACAGGATCTTTAGTCTAGGGCTAACTTAGGCCACTATACTAATTCTTTGGCAATACTTTTCTGGGACTCTATCCACTGCCCTATATATTTTGACATCTTTCCACTCTGGCTCTTGGAAACATAAGCTATGCCCAGCTCTTGTGAGTTTCAGCAATTCTCCTGTCTATTGCCGCTCAGTGATTTTTTTTCCTGGCTTGCACACCGGTGCAAATCAGTATTTATCCCAGTACGTAAGAGGACCACTCTCCAAGTGTCCAGAGCTCTCTGTGTCCGCAGATGCCTCCTCTACAGTATTCTGCAAACCTTAGCTCGCTGGCTTCCCTGAACTCTCGTACATTTTTCCTTAATTGTCCAGATTATGTTTGGTTACTCCCTCCCTACACTGCAGCCTGGAAACTGCCTTCAGGCAGCAAGCTTCCCTTCTCCTGGGGAACACAGTTCTGCACTGTCTTTCTCTCCATGTCAAAAAGTCATTGTTTCATATACTTTGTCCAATTCTGTTAGTGTATGGAGTAAGAAGGTGAATCTAGCCCTGTTACTTTATGTTAGCCAGAAGCGGAAGTCCCAAAATTATAAATATTTAACAGGAAGATATAAAAATATGTATTATTTACAGATGTTATAATTATTTACTGGAAAACTGAAGAAAATAAACAGAACAAGCTGTTAGATCTAATAACAGAGCTTATTATGGGGTACAATTATAAAACAAATTTTAAGAACTCAAATTTATAAATTATAATTTTAAAAGATCTCATTCACACGAACTACAAAAATATAGAATTACTACAAATAAACTTTAAAAATGTAGAATAAGAAGTATGAAGAGGCCAGGGCAGTGACTCACACCTGTAATCCTAGCACTTTGGGAGGCCAAGGTGGTAGGATCACTTGAGGCCAGAAGGTTGGGACCAGCATAAGCAACAAAGCAAGACCCTGTCTCTACAAAAAAATAGAAAAATTAGTCGAGTGTAGTGGCAGGAGGATCACTTGAACCTAGGAGTTTGAGGTTGCAGTGAACTGTGATAACACCACTGTACTCCAGCCCGGACAACAGAATGAGACCCTGTCTCAAAAAAGAAAAAAATACAAAGTAAACTATTCAATTTTCCTGAAGAATATTAACCAAGGGAATATAATGTATCCAGATGGCAGTATCAATAGTATTAAATACATTTTCCAAAAAAATTATATATATATAAATTTTATTCAGCACTCAAACAACAAAGCTAAACGATTGCCTTGAGCAACACCCAAATGTCACATGATAACATTTGATATTAAATATTTGTTCTGAAAAACATGTTTTAGAAAATAAGAATATAAGAATAGTGTTCTATCTAATAAACATGTATATGTCTCTAAACAACCACTAGAATCGTAATAATGATGAAACACTTTATGGCCATTAACATCAGGAACAAAGCTGAGATTCCTCACTATTCCATTATTTATCATTGTTCTTTTTACCTGTAAGCAATGTCATTACTCAAAGAGTTAGGAAGAACCCTATAGGTTTAAATGACAGTTATCAATGTTGGAAAGGAGAACATGAGTACCATAATTTACAGGTGATGTAAGACTTAAATTGTTTCTTTAACAAAGAAAAAATCAGCTAAAATATCGAAAAAAAATATCAGCTAAAGTATGAAGGTAACAAACTAATTATACAAGCTTGGGTAGAAAATGTAATGGCCATTTATTTCAGTTAAATATCAAGTAGGACAAAACTCTATTATTTAGAGATGTATACGTAGATGATAGAATTATAAGGAAAGGCAAGGAAATGCTATCAGAAAAGTCAAGTTACTGATCACCTCTGGGGGAGGGAGAGGGTCATGAAATGGCAAGGTACATAAGTGGGTGTCTAGAACACTGACAATGTTATGTCTCGACCTCAGGGGTGGTTAAATGGGTGCACAGCTTATAAATATTAGTTACATGTTTTGCACTTTATTCATATGTTTTTTGTACATGTCAAATGCATGGTTATTTTTCAATACAAATTGAAATATACATATATGTATGTATATATGTATAAAACCTCATTCAAATAACAC
>NW_012147841.1:7986024-7993307 GCF_000956105.1 Propithecus coquereli
AGATTGGTAGATTTTTCTACACAAATATTTAAAAATCAGCTCAGCAAAATCACCATAATTGAAATTAAAAGTGAGAAACAACCATGTAGCAAAGTATTAATACCTTCTCAAATAAAGAATTATTCAAAAGAAAGATGAACTGTCTACTAGAAAAATGAACAAAGATCATCACAAAGCAACTTATAAGGGAAGAAATAATAATAATCAAAAAATATTAAATAACCATCAATCTCACTGAATCTAAACTATACAATTTAAAATATCTTTTGTCTATTATATTGATAGAGATTTAAAATATTAATATATCCAGTGTTGGCCAGAGTATGAAGAAATGGGTATTTGTATACACCGCTGATAAAGGCAGGAATTGGTATTTATGAGATAATTTGAATACATATACATATGTGTATGTATATATAGATATATACACTCTTTTGCCCAGCAATTCCATTTTTGGAGAAGCATATTAAGGAAATAATTGGACAAGTGTGCAACACTCTATATAAGGATGTTCATCACAGTATTATTATATAATAATAGAAAGAGACAACATAAACATTCAACAATAGGGAAATTGTGAAATGCACACAATAGAATATCATTTTGTCATTAGAAATTATTTATGAAATATATTATTGAGTGAAAATAGCATATACTGTATAGCCCCATTTATTTTTTAAAAATCATATGCATGCATGCATTGAAAAGTGTTCAGAAGGCTAAGCACCAAGATTTTAACATAGTTATCTCTATATTACAGGATTTTGAATGATACTCACCTTCTTCTTTATAATTTTCCATTTACTATAAAGAGTATTTAGAAAATACAAACAGCAACAAAAAGATATTTTCCATCTATTATACTGATGGGAGTCTTTTTTAATGTAAATTCAGTGTTAGCGGGGGAATTAGTAGATATACCTTTTCATATACTACTTGTGGGAACTATAAATTGATAAGAATTTTCAGAAAAGTGATTTTCACATATTTCAAATAGTAAAAAATTAGCAGTTATATTTATTGGGGTTGGTGAAATAAATCATTCAAGAGCCACACAATGGAATTCTATGCAGCCATTAAAAATGATGCATATTTAGTCTTAGCGACATAGAAGCACATGTGGGAAAAGTCATGCATAAAGGAATAAATTTATGGAATCTAATTATCATCAGATATATATGTATCCTAATCTCATGGATGTATTGACAATAATTATCTCTAGATTAACTGGTGACTTTAATTTTTTTATATTTATCCTGTAAAATGAACTATTTATGATAAAAAATAATTGTATGTGCAGATACTGTCTATCATCTGCAACTCCTACTCTCGTCTACTAACAGCAGAGGTCTTGAGTTCAGACTGACATCTAATTTACAAGATACAACTGGTTTCATCTGGCACAAAGTTTATTTAGCTTTAAGAAAGAAGACCTAAGAAGAAACTGAGTGATACGTAAAACAGCAGCAAAAAAGAGGCCTGAAGACTTCCAGGCAGTTTCTGATACCTTGATCGTTTAGCATTCAAGTTGTTTGTAGTCACCATAGACAAGGATTATTGTGTGTGGATAATTAGGAAGTCTCTTCAGATTTTATACCTACCTAGTCATGTAGCTCCTCAAACTAGAACTCATTCTCTAGTGTTGCTTCACCTTATCAATACCAGCCACTCATTACTAAGTAAACATCTGGACAAAGATATACAGACGTTGCATCTGATACATAACTCTTAAACAGACTCTCCTTCACCTTGAATCCACTAAAGGTAAATACCTAACAAGTTCTTGAGTTAGTATTATAAAGGAGATTCAAACTATCATATGTCCCTGAAGCTAAAGAAAAAGCCATAGAACCAACTGTTTGTCCTTTTCTTCTGATGTGTTATAACTGAAGCCATTTAAAAAAATCAAATTTCATTCTCTCCCACACATTTCACAGTGCAGACATTCTAAAATGTGATTAGATTCTGGAACTAGCCTCATGTGACCAGGATATTTTCACGTGGCTCACTCTTCCAGGAATACTTTTCCATCCTGTCATTAGCTTAAACCCCTGGCTTAAATCTAACCTCCTCAGGAAACCCACTCCACCAAACCAACTACTTCTTATTCTATAATCCTATAGTTGTTTGTTCATACTTTATATTAGAGGCTAATTCATATTTTCATACTAGCATTATCAAACAACCTGGCATATAGCTCCACCAATGTTTATTTTATAAATATTGGAAGATAGCAGCAGAAATAATTATTAGTACACAAATACAAGTAATAATGTGCATACATAATAAACAGAGATTTCAGAAGGATATTGATGGTTTGTCGTGTTATTTCATGTATGCACATTCACACGTGTGTGCACACACACACACACACGCAGATTTTCTTATACTCCTCTTTCCTCTGCCCTGGTTATGAGTTCTCAAAAAGCTATCAGACTGATTGTGAAAGATACGATACCTTGCAAGGCTTCAGATTCACATAATATACATATCAAGCATACAATCAAAAATACAGAGCACAATTGGCTCACAATCTTAGGCTGTGGTTCCACAGTCCTTACTTGGCCAATGTTTCTATTTTGACAGGAATGAATATTGCAGTATTAGGTCCAAAGAGAGGATGTATTCAGCTGAGGTCTGGAGAATCACTTAATGAAGCAGACAGTGGAGGGATCAGAAAGATTTTGTTACTGTAGTTTGTTTTTTGCCTTTGGCAAACATTCTAGTAGCAATAATAGTAATGCCATTTTGCTAAAAGAAATTCATGATTATGGCTCATATTAGTTCGTATTAGCACCTACAGAGGACAGGTCCCTGCTTGCCAGTGCTTGTACACTTATAAACACAGTAGCAGCTGAGAGAAACCTTCTAACTATTTGTTACTCAGTAATACTGCCTCTGGCAAGGTAGAAGCAAGTCTCTCTCCAGGGAAATTGCTGATGTTACTATTTTAATTTGCAAACCACATTTCTGTGGATGATGATGAGATTTCAAATAACCTAGACAAAGCAGACCCTAGTTTAACAAGCTGAAAAAAATACAAACAAGAAAAGCAAACAAAAACATTTTAGCCTTTCTCTTTAGTCATATAATTGAAAAAATGCCATCTAACCTGAGTCCCAATCCACTTCATCCAGTGTTTAAACTAGTGCCATCCAGAGCTGAAAGGTAAGTATTAATACAAAGGTGAATGATATTTAAGCATAATGAAAAAATATACATTTTAAAGAACACTCCAATTATAGCAGATGTTTCATATGATATGGCTCATTTATTGTATCTACTGACTGAGAGATATCAGAGTGCTGAAATATTTTACCTGTAGAATAATAAACAGTTCATGCATGAACTTTTATATGCATATTATATATTTGTATTATATCCACAAAATGCATATTACACTGAAACCAATTAAACCATAATATAGAGTAGTCACATTTATAGGATGAAAAACATATCAGGAGACTATTAAGTCCATCTATCCGAGCTTTATATTGAATAATCTTTGGCATAATACAATAAAAAAATGTGCCTGAATCAAATAAGAGAAAAAACAGTATAGAAAAATAGCTATAGAAACAAAATGTTCCTCAATTAAAGCTCTGAGCTACATATATATTTGGCACAAAACAACTATATCTTATTTATTATTATAAGTAAATAAAAATGTATGGAATTGAGCCTCCAATTTTATTGTTGAGAAGTCATTCATTTGCAGTGAATTTAAGGACATAGATTCAGACATGAAATGAGTGCTCAATACTGCTTGGCATGTGCTCATGATCATCACAGGGGCAAAACTATTAGATGCATCACCTTCTCTACATTTATACCTCGACAACCTGTGGTGAAGTTTGACAGCCTGCTGTCTATCCTTGAAATATGCATTTGACCGATTTAGTCTGAGTAAAGCGTATTGTTCCCCTACTGGGAGGAAACATTTTATACAGATACCTGTACAATATTTACATGACTTATCTTAATCAAAAATGTCCTTTCCAATATGGTTGGTTCTTTCTTGGCTCTGTGCTGGGAAGAAACATTCCTTAGGTAGGAACCGTCTCTGTCTTTTCCCAATTCCCTTCTTAGTTCAGGCATATGTTCAGGTGAAAAGGACAATTGCTTAGCTTCTGTTAGTCTCCTTACAGTTATTCAGCGCTTCAAATGCAAAACTTTCCTGTCATTTCCCCAGCCACTGAAACCTACTAATCACTGCTTTCCAACTAGTGAGTTGGGACTTCTGGGTACATCCCAAAATTCTCCTTTATTTGATCAGATGACATAGGTTTTCTCATTTTCCTTAGCTGCCTTTTTACTATGGACATGGAAGACGATACCTATGGAAGGGAGAGAAGGAAATATGATTGGTGTGTATGAGCATGCGCATGCACGTGTCTGTGGGCACAAACAAAAATGACTCAATGAAAAATCACAATTGCTGGGAACCTCACTTTCCTGAAGTTTCCTATGACTTTTTGGCATCTTCTGGGAACTGGAATCCTCATCTAGCTCAGCAATTGGGTCTTACCACATGGTCCTTGCATCTAGGATAGCCCTTTGAGGATGACAGAATTCCAAATTTCAGAGATGTTTTTGTATTTATTTGCTTAAACATTTCACTAACTGAAGTGAGGGAGAAAGGGAAATATTTGTACTATGAAATTTTGTCCTCCAGATGTAAAAATCGATTTGTATATGGTTGACTCTGTGGATGTGGATATATATTAGCTGGGAATAAAAATGTGGTTCAAGGTTTGAATGAACAGAAAACCAACCTGGCTCTCATCCTCTCTGTTTTCTCTTGTATCACAGCAAGTTCCATAGATTAAATTTGATCTGACTTAAACTTTTACAGAGCCTATAGTTCTGTCCCCACGCAACGCAGTATCAAAGAGCTGAAAAAGACTAGGAAACACTGGTATAGGAGAGAGTATGGAGCTTAGCAGGCCTGCAGAGACTATCTTAATAAATAGCAGGGGGTAAAACGAAACTCCAAGCCATTTCCAGATTAGATATGTGGGAGGAAAGGGAGCCAATCCTCTTCTTACCGCCAAAGAATTGTGTGTACATTGAGCACCCAGCCTTCACAGCAACATTAAGTGGAAAATTGCTGCTGGATGACATCAATGTTAATATAGCAGAGAAAAGAGAGCATAGGGCATAGGTATGCACACCTGCTACCCAAGGAATTTGGAAACCCTTAGGAAAGTTTCATGGAGAATAAGACTCTTAGAAATTTCTATATAAAAGCTTGGAACTTAAACTTTCCACATAGAGTAAGATGCAGTATTTAAAATACTTCTTGTCTATAAAAACACTACTTCACAAGTAAAACTGAGGTATGTCAAAGATAAAAATAGAAATATGAATAATTATGAAAGGCAATATTTATTCTCGAGATAATTTGGTGATGCTTCCACAGAAGGTGAAAGTTAAAGAGAGTAGAGATGAAACAATAGTAATAAAATCAACTTACTCACATTTTGCATTTAAAAAAGAAAAAGATGTAGAATTTGAACCAATAAACATTGGAGTCAACTGAGAAATGTCAGCAATAGAAGGAGGCCCCAGATAGTATTGTGTTGCAAAAGCCAACTGATATATGATCAGATGGAGTGTCTGGGGAGGAGAAAACATTGAGCAGAATTAGTTGCCCTGTGCTCTTCTCCTCCAGAGTTAAACTAATCTCTGGTTTTCCATTCATATCAGTCAGGGTCCAATAAGGACACAGAACCACATGGGGTATTTTAATCAGGGCAAGCTTCACTGACATGTGATCAATGCACTCGCACAGGTCCCCATGTTCAGGAGGGTCCCATGCTTGGAGTTTAGTGCTCTGTGGCCACTGTATTAAAATTAAAATTCTTAATCATTTTACCTTTGAATTTCTGTTTTGTAAGTGACATCCAATGGAATGATGGAGGACATTCCAAGCACTGAGAGCCTCAACTCAGACATGGCCCCACCCTCACCAAATCCCCAGATTGGGTTCTCAGCCACCCATTCATTCCTCCACACTTGGCATCCCTCTCCCCACCCCTGCCTAATGATGCCTGCCACCCTCCAATCCCATCACAGGCCTGGGCATCGGGGCAGGAGGGTCAGGGTTGGGTGCGTGTATGCCATGGCTCCATGGAGAATGGCATGGTAGCAGCCCTCCCCTCCCTGGGCTGGGGCAGCACAGCCTTTTGTGTAGGTGGTTGTCTAGAGGACCTGTCTGGGTAGGGCACACCCCCATCCATCTTACCCATCCCCATCTGGATACCTAGTGTGTCCCAGTGCTGAAGTTTAAAGATCCTTGGGGGGCACCTACCTACTTTGGGTCTGGTGGCAAGCCCATAAGAAAGGGTGTTACCTAGTTTGACTTCCCCAGACTCCACCTCTGACTGACGTATTCAACATCGGTTCAGCAGCTAGTGTGTGTGTGGGGGTTGCGGGGGCTGGGGGAGTAGCCATCAGGCTCAGCCCTCTGCACTACTGGACAGGTGCTGGACTTCTGTGAGTATCACTGGGCCTGAAAGCCTTCCTTTAGCCAAGCTCTGTGCATGGAGGAATCTCCTCTTCCTCTTTCCAGCCTTACTGAATCTCACTTAATTTGTCCCTTTTGGCCAGCCTCAGACACCTTCCAGGAATGAGCCACAAAATACAAATTGTGTAATGTTGAAGATTCCACATATGAGTTAAATGCTCTGATATTTACAATTAAAACTGGCATTGCACAGCATAACGATGAGTGGTAAAATTCATACTAATGTTTTAAATTTAAATTTTTATTCTTTGAATTTAAAATTTTTTTAAAAAAATTCAAAATATTCTATTTTTACTTAGAATGACATTAAATAGCAAATAAAGAACACCACAATAAGTTGAGAGAAAGACCAAAGAAATCTTACTATAAATCTTTAATGGCACTTTTACCATGCTTTTTGAACAAGAGGACCTGCCTTTTCTTTTTGCATTAGTCCTCAAATTATGCAGCTGGCCCTTATTTTAATAGAGAGAACTTAATATAAAAAATTGTTACCTATGTATTAAAAAACTAAAGAGGAAAAAAATGGAACAAAGATATTATGGAGGTAACAACTACAGGAAACAACTACCACCTTTAGGGAAGGAGAAACATAAGAAAGAAGTTGAGGTTACTAAAATTTAGCAGGTTGGAGAAGCCCCAGAACTAAAATTCAGACCTCTAGTGCCAGACAATACTACTGCTCAGTAGAACTTCTCAGCAGAAATTTCTGCAATGATGGAAACATTTTTCTATGTGCTTAATAACCAATACA
>NW_012147841.1:7994017-8004959 GCF_000956105.1 Propithecus coquereli
ACTCATGTATTGATGGACACTTGGGTTGTTTCCACATCTTTGCAATTGTGAATTGTGCTGCTATAAACATTCGGGTGCAGGTGTCTTTCTTATACAATATCATTTGGAGTCTGCCCCAGGAATTAGACCCATATGATACTGATAAGCTATATTTCCTACACTCATGGGACTTGCAATCTGGTAAGAGATTTAAAAGTACAAAGATAAAGAGATTTTAATTAGAAAGACTCAACACTCTCACTGAGACCATAACAACATTTTAAGTTGTTTTGCCAACTCACAGATTCAAAACTAGTCACTTGTGTGGGAAAAAAAAAAAAAAAGCATTGGGAGGTTATGAACCTGAACTGAGGACATGCCTCAGTTCATCCTAATTTGTCCTTGAAGAACAATTCATTCCGAGTTTCTTGCAACTGGCATTTTAACTTCAAATGCGTACTTCATCAGCACCTGCTTTTTCAAACCCTGTGGGGTGATACTCTACTCAAGTTAATTCTGCCCCACTGTGTCAGTTCTTCTCTGAAATATATATCACTTCCTATCTTCAAAAATCAACTCTGCGCAGTCACATTACCCTCCTTTTCCAAAATGTATCACAGCACATGCTGCATCACAAATGGTTAAATTAAACCCTATTTCCCGTGCCAGACAGGAGAAGATAAGACAGTGCTCACTGGGGAAAAAATTACCCTATTGAACTACACGTGCAGCTTTTATTGGTGTTTGTGGGGGCTGTACAAACACAAGAGATGAGTCTAAGCCATGCCATTTCATGAGAAATTAGCTTTATTCTAATACAGAAATTCTACCTAGAGTCAACTATAACAATCAATTTTTCAGTGTGTTTTCTCTCAAAAGAATTTTTCCAAAATAATATTTCATTATACCTTATTATTTCTGAAGATCTTATATAAATTAAATCTAGGGTTATAAGTGGGATATCAATTAACATAAGAATCAATTTAATGGTAATTTAAAGAGCTGACTATTATAATTTTTGCATAATGATGTGGCCTCAGGGCTTGAAGTCCTAATCATGTCTAATTAATTTAAAGGATGTTACTTTTTATTATCATTGAAATTTCTGACAGGTGATAAAACATTTAGGGTTGCCGTCACAAACTTTTTACATCAGCTGTACTGTAAGTTGACAAGCCATAGATCATCCCTCTGAAAATGGCTATTTAGGAAAAAAAAAGAACTCAACTACATTTTTAAACTTGTAACATGGAACTGCTATTTTATCACAAAAAAGGAAAGCAATTCCATTCACTAAAATAATAAAAGAGTTTGACATTTTATTTTCATGATCTCAATAGCTATAATCAACCTTCATTGGAAATAATCAATTTCAATTTCAGAAAATAATCTTCATAAACTTCTGAGTTTATACAGTACCTATATTGCCAGAAACATTAATATACTTTCCATTGTCAATTAATTAAAAAAAAAGTTTAATCTTTTGAGGCTCAGATAGCAAATAAATCTAACTGCAAGCAGATTAGCTAAAGGGCCTGTCACTTCCTTAAAATAGAGCATTAAAATATCTACCATTAAACGCATTCTCAGAAACATAAAATAATGTGAAGAAAATTATTCTTTGGAGATTATAGATTCTATGCCTGTAGAAAAACCAAACCCAAAGCACAGAAAGCAAAATAGATAAGTCTAAAGCAGATATAGGGTAACATGCAATTCAAGCAATGATGGAAAGTGGAGGACTCCAGCCAGCATGACCCCAAGATCTGTACTACAGGGCTGTTCTTTTAAAGGGAAAGAAAAGAATTATTTTAGAAATCCCAGGAGGGATTTTATGTAAGATAAGTACAGTCAGAAAATGTAGTGAGCAGTGAGTAGCTGTAATCTGAAGGTCAGTCTGCTGGGCAGCATTTGTTAGGTTAGAGGGAAGGAGAGATGAAGGAAGTCACACATAGAGGCAGCATGGCAAAGTAGTTAGGAACAGGGACTTGGGCTCTGGCTACGGGACCATAGGTAGGTTATGCAACCTCTTTGTGTCCCAACTTCCTGCTCTTTAAGATGTAACTGATGATAGGACCTACTCAGGTAGTTGTTAGGGGAATTAAATTGGTTAATATGTGTAAAGTACTTTAGAACAGCGTAAGGCACATAGTAAGCGATCTACACACGTTTACTAGTATGATGTCTTAGGTTAATCCATTTAGTATAGCCCAAGAACTTCTGGAGTTTTCAGCTTAAAACCTGTAGTAAGAATATGCTCTGAAACAATAGGGACAATACTTTCTTAATCTTCAGGTCAAATGTGACACAGGCTAAGTATATTCTGATACCCGAAAGATAATAGAAGCAATTTATAATGATGACAAAGCAAAAACCCTGAACTGGAAGTCAGAAGGCCATGGATCTCCCAGTCCTTATCATTGTAAGCTTTAAGAGACAATAAGAAAAACCAAGAGCTATGGGAGAGAGTCAAAGCTAAAACTGAATGCGATTTTCACCACTTCTAACCATTTGAACTTGGAAAAGGTACTTCACTTTTCTGATGTTCAGTTTCCTCATCCATGAGCTAGAGATGATGTCTTAGTCCATTTGTGATGCTGTAACAAAATACTACAGACTGAGTAATTCATTAAAAATTAGAAGTTATTTCCTTACAGTTCTGGAGGCTGAGAGGTCCAAGATCAAGGCACTGGCAGATTTGGTATCTGGTCAGGGCTTAGTCTCCTCTTCCAAGATGGTGCCTTGTTGCCACATCCTCTGGAGGGGAGAAACACTCTGGTGTCACATGGTGGAAGGAATGGGAGGACAAAAGGAACGAAATCAGTTCCCTAAAGCCTTTTTATAAGGCAGTAATCCCTCATGACTTAATCACTTCCCAAAAGGCCCCACTTGTTAATACTCCCACAATGGGGAGGCTGAGAGGTCCAAGATCAAGGCACTGGCAGATTTGGTATCTGGTCAGGGCTTAGTCTCCTCTTCCAAGATGGTGCCTTGTTGCCACATCTTCTGGAGGGGAGAAACACTCTGGTGTCACATGGTGGAAGGAATGGGAGGACAAAAGGAACGAAATCAGTTCCCTAAAGCCTTTTTATAAGGCAGTAATCCCTCATGACTTAATCACTTCCCAAAAGGCCCCACTTGTTAATACTCCCACAATGGGGATTAAGTTTCAACATATGAATTTTGGGGAGCTTTCAGATCATAGCATATGAGAATATCTAATTCATATAACTTTTGTGAAAAAATAAAATAAATACATTAAACATTTAGTAGAATGCCAGACCTGTCAATCATGACATACTAATTTCACTCTTTTTCTCTTTTCTGAACCTCAATTTTATCCTATCTAAAATGGAAATGTTAATATCCAATATGACACTGATGATTTTTCTACTTTCTCCACTGTTTTCAAAACTTCTATTGCTATACAAGATATTTTTAAATTACTGCCATTTCTTCATCCTATAGCTTTTGCAGGAAGTGCTCATTTACCCCACAAAGTATGTTTGAAACAGCACAAGCCAACAGGTAAGCTCAGGTCATCCTGGGAGTAGAAAATTCCAGAAAGCTACCTACAAGGAAAAACAGTTGCAATCATAAAGGAAAATAATGGGGAAGATTCTTTAAGCTTCATTCATATCAGAGGACAATATTTTTCTTCTTAAAAAAATGAAAGCCTATATGACCCCTCCTATTACAACAGGATATATTCTCCAGGAAGAACATGCAAAGGAAGACATACAGAATAGTCCTACTTAAATTACTACAAAATGGAGGATTTGTAAAATAGCAATTAGAAACCAAAAAAATAAATAACAATATTATGTACAAGAAATCTGCTTCTGATCAGTGTGTGGTAGGTCAAGATAGAAGCTTTTTCTTTGCTTTTATAATTCAACTTTGAGCAACTACATACAAATAAAGTCTAGGCTGGGAACGTTTTGTAAATCACATTTTGCCCAGGATAGCAAATGCTTGACATGACAGCTCCTGTACCTCTCTTCAGATGCGCTGACAGAAAGTTTTACTTGACTGAGCTCTTTTTCCTGCTGACTTCTGGCCTTACCTAAAATTAATTCTCAACACAATGTCCCTGGTAGCCACAATCAAATATATTTGTCAAGTTAATCAACTCCCCTAATGAGGGCATAACCAGACCAGAGAGGACCAAAGTGGGGACTCCATGTAGGTAGTGGGTAAGACTGAAACCATACTGTGGGCACCATTCTATCTCTCCTCCTTTCTAGCTTTATCCACATCCCTGTTAGTTAGATATTAGATCCTAGTATCTCCAGTGTTGCTGTGCTGGGCAATGCACCATATGGGTGTAGAGCAGAAGGAGAGGATAGGTACATAGATCAGTCCCAGGTTCATGACACAAGGCTACCATGAGTAATGTCGAGAAAGGACTCCCACCTTCTAATCCACCCAGAAATGTTAATGGACTGACAATCTCACTGGTTCTACATCAATTCAGGGCTTCCACGTTTCCTGTTGCAAAAGTCTCCTAAACTGCAGTTCTCAAGAGTTGCTGCATATAAAAGTCATCTTGAGAACTTTTAAAAATTCCAATTCCCAAACCATACCATAGACTGATTAAACTTGAATTCAGTGGAGAGTATTTTTTAATTCTTTCCGGGTGATTCCTATATATTTACGTATTTGAGAGCCAGTGTTCTAAATGGTTCCTTGCCTTTAATTTAGTATCTTCATGATCCATCCTCCTAAGTGTCCAAGAATAATGAAACTCACCTGAGAAATATTCTTCAAACGCCCCCATTGCCTACAGCGGTGTTCTCAAAGCACAGGCTACACATCAGCAGAATAACTTGGACTGCATATTAAAATACAGATTTCATCCCCCGCTTCAGACGTACTGAATCAGAGTGGAGGATGAGGGCAACAATTTGCATTTTTAATAGTCATACCAGATGATGTCAATGAATCCTAAATTTGAAAACTACTGATCTCCAAGATAAAAGTCAAATCCATTAGCACGGTAAAAAGGTGCTTCATATGACAGTCCTTGTCTATCTTTCCAGATCTGTTTTGCTAAAGCTTCTCCACCTTGCTTTCCTCCCAACACCTTATGCTCTGACAATTCCAAATTTGCCTCTCAACCTGTTGCACCATCCACCTGGAATATCCTCAGGTAAGTCATTTAACTTCTCTGAGCCTGTTTCCTCATCTGTAAAATGGAGATTATAATATGCATCCTCAGGGTTGTTTGATGACTAACCAAAATATTATATTTGAAATGTCTAGCTCTCGGCCTGGTCCAAAATAAATGCTTAATACTCATTCATTCACTAATTCCAGAACTTGCAAAGGTAGAGAGTCTGGACAGAGCTGTGCTATATATGCTAAAGAAGTATTGACTGCAGAGCCATGGCCTGAACCCAGCAATGACAATCCTACTACACTGGAGTAAGCATATTTGCAATATGAAAAAGAGTGGGGGGAGAAATTGCCATACTCTTAGGATTTTACAGGCCACTCATCAAATGTACTGAAAAATAAAATAATCCCTCAAAAAATGGGATGCCTGATCTCCTTAGCTCCAAGGCAGCTTATTCAAGAGTGAAGTTTTAAGACTGAATAAATAAATGCCCATATTAAACACTAGGTTAAATTCAGTCTCTGGCCTAAAGGTCCTTGCAATCTGAAGGAAACAGCATACAAAGACGGACACATGCACAAGGAGGAATTATAAGGTTATTTTTAAAGCTTTGTGATTTTTCTCACTGTATCCAATATATTCGACTGATAAGCAGAAGGAGGGAAAAAATGGCAAGGGGAAATTTTCTCCTGGCCCATATGCATCCCAAATATTTATTTAGTTTTCATCTGACACTTATTAACACTAATTTCTTACTATGTCTATTTTTATATGACCCTAATAAATTACTGTTAATCATAGTGATGATGATGATGATGATGAGAGCTGACAGGTTTTGAGCATTTACTAGGTGCTAAGAATTTAGCTAAGTACTTTAATTATGCTATATGATCTACAGAACATCAGTTGGAGATAAATATTATCTTCATGTTTTCAGATGAAAAAAGGGAAACAAAGATAAGCTATTTAAGGTCCTTCTGTTATCCCTACGGATCAAGGATCTGGAGTAAAATCTCTTTAGCCCTAAGGCCCAAGCTCTTAACTACAATAAAATCTGTGTCACCTCTAATAATAACGGTTTAATTATCTTCTTTACAACAAAACTGCTTGAGAAATAGGCAACTACTAATCACTGGAGGAAATCTACTGTTTAACATGTAGGAGACCCAACATTTGCCAAAAGGCCATACATCTGCTCACCAATCTGCTTTGGTTACAATTACCAGCATGTACCAGTTTGGCATTCTTCTGATACTAGAAGAATCTCAAAATTCCTCCAATAGCACTTCATATAGTCTGTTCAGAAGGCAGTTCCCATTATTTTTTAGGGTGTATTCTTAAATTGGATTCAGAGGTTGGTTTGGAGTTGCTCAAGAACAGGAGTTAGCTACAGTGGGTGATAGCTTGGTTTTTCTCTGTAATAATGGATGAATAACCATATATAAATTCTTTAAATTCTGCAGACTCCTTCATGGCAAGAATATGGAATTTTGCTTGTTTTGTATTGCGTTTTATGCTACTCTTCTCTGAGAAGTTCATTGCCACAAAAATGGCCATAGAATGGAAAATTTTTTCATATAAATTAATTTGAAATAATTTTGTTTACCTTACTAATTATTTAAAATACTGTACTAGGAAGTACAAGGTGACTGTGATGTGTCACCTTAAGTAGCTTAAAATTTAGCAGAGAAATAAACACTTATACCATTAACCATGTCTAATGTGATAATTTCTATAGTGATACTTAAGACAATGTCTGCAATGTTACAAAAAAGAGGACAATTAATTTTTCCCAGAGAAGAAATTTTTAAGATTATTTATATTAACAAAGGAACACTTGTAGAAGAGATAAAATGTTATGTTGTTTTAAAAAGTAGCAATGTGATTATGTCTTGTAAAGATGAGAAAAAAAACGATCCAAAGGATAAAACTAGTAACAACGGGTAGATGATATAGCAAAACAGGAAATCAAAGAGAACCAGCAACACCATTACTAGCATTCAGGCAAAGGTTGATAGCTCACCACTTAGTAGGAATGTTGCAGAGAAAATTCAAATATCAGATGGTTACTTGAACCAGATAAATTCATGATATTTGTAAACCTGACCTTTACTGCTGGATGCTACACAGCCAAAGAAGCAGGCAAAACCCCAAACTACAAGGAAATGCCCAAGTTCATGACTCAGACTCATAACGTAGCATAGTAAACTCCTGTTTGGGAAAGATAACTTATATTTGTTTGTCTTTTCTCCAACTTGTTCTAGAACTATTTGGTTTACTCATAGTCCTATGTGTTTGTTTGTTTATTTGTCATTCATCCAAATAGGAACAATATCATATTCATACTTTAGAAATAAATATACCCATTTTAAACCCTATTCTAATTATTAAAATCAATAAAAATAACAAATATTCTATTACTGTTGTCCCTTGAACAATGTAGAACTTAGGGGTGCTGATCCCCCCATGCACAGTTAAAAACGTGTATAATTTTGGCTCCTCAAAAATGTAACTACTAATAACCTACTGTTGAGCAGGAATCTTACTAATAACATGAACAGTTGATTAAGACATATTTTGTATGTTATATGTATTGTATACTGTATTCTTACATAAAAGTAAGCTAGCAAAAAGAAAATATTATTAAGAAAATCATACGGAAGAGGAAATATATTTACTATTCATTAACTGGAAGTGGATCATCATAAAGATCTTCATCCTTGTTATCTTCACACTGAGTAGGCTGAAGAGGAGGGGTTGGTCTTGCTATCTCAGAAGTGGCAGAGGTGGAAGAAAATCCACATATAAGTGGACCTGCACAGTTTAAATCTGTGTTGTTTGAGGATCGACTGTGTATTTACCCCTATTTGAATTACAGTTATCTGATTTTTATACTTTATATTCTGTCTTGTATGAGTATCACTAAGGATCCATGACCTTCACAGACTCAACTTACTCCATAATAATAATAATGGTAATTACACATAGTATTATTTTATCTTCAGATTTTTCACAATTTGACTTAAGAATCAATTTAAGTTAGCAACTTTGTCAGTACTGCTCTGCCATTTAAAAACTATCCTGCTTTCATGAGCTTAACCCCTTTATAAAATCACATTTAAATGATGATAAAGGTATCAGAAGGGCAAAATCCACAAAGAGAAAGGCATGGAGAAAATGATGAGAGACGTCTGTGAAATATTTGAAGGCGGGATGCAGGTAGACTTACATTCTCTTAGAAGTTAAGTCTGCATTTGTGGAGGAGTGAGGTAGTGCAGGGAGGAAAGAAATAAGCCAATTCATGCCTTAGGGCCCTGAAAAACACAGGACTTAGAGACACCATGTTTCAGAAAGAGGTACATGGGACTAACAGGCAGACTAGTTGAAAATTTGCATTTAAAACAATTAGAGTTCTAGATATCTTCATCTACCCAACAAAGCAGGGTCACTATCTACCCAGTCCCAGACAGATGCCTGCAGATTTACTCTTAAACCAGAGGAAGTTTGGGCAAAAACATTAGAGCTGAGGGAGCTGTCATGAAAACAAAAGGGCTAAGTAAAGTTTACATTCTGATGTGTGAGAGCCCCAGTCTCTTCTTACTTTGGCCCTGGAGCAGCGGCCATGCTTATACTCCTCAGGCACACCGTTAGAGGATGCCTCTTGGAGGAAAACAACCTGCGCAAGGGAAAGGACCTAACAATAACTGTCCTGTCACTTTATAATGAACTCACTTTATAAAGATTTCGACATTCTCATTTCTGGTTAGTTTCTTTGCGCGTCACACTTTAACATAAACAAGCATTCATGGATCACTAAACATTTGAAAAAGAGATAAAAACAAATACATAAAGGAAAAAAGTGAAGTGAAGGAAGCAAAGACAAAAGAAACAGAAGGAAACTTCAAAAGAAATAATTTTATTGTCTCAAAAGAAAGATATTTCATTCTCTACACAAGAAGAGGAAGTCCTAAAAAAGAAACACTCAGAAATTCTGAAATAGGTCTTTAGAATTTAAAACAAATCTCAGAAAGGAAAAGGTTAATAGAAGTGGGAAGATAAAGTTGGAGAAGCTCTCAGAAAGTAAAGCAAATAATCCAAAGGGAATAAAAAGAAGAAAGAAAAGATTTTTAAAAGAGTATCTGAACAGAGAGAATTCGGAAAAAAAGAATAGAAAAACAGGAGGGGAAAAAAATTGTCAAAGAATAGAGAAAAAAAATTCCTAGAACTGAAGGGTATGAGTCTTCAAAATGAAAAGCCTATCACAATGAATAACAACATACCCATGCACACAGACTTTGAGCCATATTATCATGAAATTTCAGGACACTAAGAATAAAAAGAACTTAAAAGCTTTCAGTAAGAAAAACTTAAAATTAACTTCTACTAAGAAAAAAATTCTTTAAAAAGCATTAAGAATTAGAATGGCATCAGACATTTTAACAGCAACTCTGGCAATTAGAAGATAAAGAAAAAAATAAACCACAATATTTTTAGGAAAATTATTCTTATTCTAAAATTCTCTTTACAGCCAGGCTCTCAATCAAGTATGAGAATAGAAATAAATTTTTTTACAGATGATGAAGGCCTAAAATACATACCATCTGCCACTGGCATCCTTTTCCAAAAAGCTACTGAAGGATGTGCTCCACAGAAACAAAAGGGAAAAGAAACCGTGTTATATGAGAAAAAAATGCATGTATAGTACACTATATAACTTGGTTGTGAAAAATATATTGATACACCTCTATCTATAAACAATAACAACACTAAATATTGTATTAACCAAACATGTGATATAACTATCATAAGAAAGGGGAAGAGAAGGTAAGAATGAAATAGTGAAAAGAGAACTAAATCCTAACTCCCCTAGCAGAAGTCTAAAATAATATCTAAAACTAAAAAACAAAGAAATAGCCATATTAGCATACTCAGAAATATGGAGTAAATCCTAAAAGAAAGAGTTAAAAAAATGTTAAAATTGGTAGATCTTGGGATAGCAACCAGAGTTGAGATGAGTGGCAGAGGTGACCGCTGTTTTTTATTAAAAGTATTACAGCAAAATTTTCTACTTATTGCCAATACAAAAGAAAACTCAACAGTGAGAGGATAGAAAAAAGAAGTTCCTTAACCTCATGAAGTGGTTTTACTGAAGATATTTTAAATAGTTAAATATATTCTCATTAAAATTAAGGAAAACTACCTTTACTGTCTCTTTTTCCTTAAAATTGAACTGGAGTTTTTAGTCAATCCCATAAGATAAGAAAAAGAAATAAATATTATAGAGACTAGTAAGAAAGTGATAATCTTTTATCATTTATAGATGGCAGTATTGTCTCTGTAGAAATTCAATAGAAATGCTAATTAAATACTTGGACTAATTAAGATAGTTCACCAAGATTTCTGGATAAAATGTCAGCACACTGAGGATTTTTCTTTCTCAGGGCTTTACCATTTGCTATTTCTTACCATTTGCTATTTCCTGAAAGATCAGGAAAGATCTTTCCCCAAGATATCTGAGTTTATATAATAAAAACTTGGAAACATCATAGTTGTCCATTTATAGGTTAACTCATAAGTCCTGTAATGCTCATGCATTAGAATATTATTCAATGCTAACACAAATGACATTAATCAATAAAGATCTCAACCCCATAATATTGGGTAAAAGAAAAGCAAACAGCACAGTATTATGTATGGTATAATACCAATCATGTAAATTTAAAAATATAAACAAAACAGCTCAATATATTGTTTATGACTATATTTGTGGTAAAGGGTAAAATCATGGACTGAATACACACTGGGGAAAGAAAAGGGGACTTAAGAGGGGAATATAAAAGATTT
>NW_012147841.1:8005009-8088117 GCF_000956105.1 Propithecus coquereli
TTACATGTTATGACTTTGCCTCACCCAAGCCAGGATTAGAGGCATGCCCTTCCCCCATAAAATATATCCTATTATTCTATCTACCATCCAGTTTCCTATTTTAAAGTAATACAACACTTGGACACAAATACTGTATCATTTTAGAACACTGCCTTCAACACAAGGGTGGAAATTTTCTTCAAAAAGTTAATTGCTGTACCATGTATATATAATTTTGGACACTGCTTTTGTCATGACATAGCCTTAGTAAATATTTTCTTGCTGTTAATTGGATACTTAGCATATACAAAATAAATTTATTTTTTAATTTTTTTTTTATTTCAGCATATTACAGGGGTACAAATGTTTAGGTTACATACGTTGCCTTTGCCCCACCCAAGTCAGAGCTTCAAGCGTGTCCATCCCCCAGATGGTGTGCACTGCACCCATTAGGTGTGTATATACCCATCGCCTTCTCCCCTCTCCCATCTGCTCGACACCCAATGAATGTTATTACTATATGTGCACTTAAGTGTTGATCAGTTAATACCAATATTCTTAATCAAATATTACTAAATGTTAATATTTACTCATTTCAGAATGGCATGTACATAGGTATTATAAAATGTCCTTTATACCTGTTTGATGTGCTTATGTATAGTGTGGCTTAGGTTTTCTTTTTTTGGGAAAGAGGGCTTCAAAATTTAAAGTAAAGGAAAAAGCAGGGTAACAAAAACAGAATCCTATTATCAGGAACAAGAGTGAAAAAACATACACAAGGCAAAAGCGTGGACATTAGATAGGAGAACTAGTTAGACAGATAAAAACCAATGGAGACCTGGACTAAGATGCAAATGTTTGAGAACCATTTTGAGGCAATTTTTTCTACAATTACAATACTCTTTTAATTAGCATAATTTTATCACCTACCAATTTATCTCAATCCATCAAAACATGGCATAATGGAATGTTCCAGGCTCTTCGTTTCTTGGAATTGACCTTGAGGTCTTGAAGAGAGGGTACAACTATGAAAATTAAATGCAATTACAAACTGTTTATTGGTTAACAGCAAGGGCTTTGCAGCCCCAGAGCCTGTAGGATGAATCCAGCTCTGCCACCTCATGGCTGAGCAACTCTGAGATAGCTTTTGCCTTTTCTATGCCTTCGTTGCATCATGTAATAATGTCAGTATTGGAGCTCATCATAATGATATTATTCTATGAGGATAATAGTATTTTCCACTTTATAGCATTGTTGTAAAAATTAAATTCGATTATGCTTTTAAAGCTTCTAGCACAGTGCCTTACTCAAAGGCGATAGCTCAATAAAATAGCAGCTATTGTTATTATTTCACTGCATTTCGTGAAACCGTTGTCCTTTCTTACACTGTAACATGTCTGATTGTTATGTAATCTGATAAGATGATCAATATTAAGCAGGCAATATTAGTGAAAATAATTTTCGGCCATTGATTTGTGTATGCTCATTTGTGTATGTGTGTGACTGGTGCATGGGATTGCCTGACCAGAACTCCCGTTCCTAGGAGTTTCTCCCCTTAATCACAAATGTGCAATCAACCCACAAGATTGCAGAGGGAGGTGCCATGTAGCAACAAGGTGACTCCACCTGTGGCCATAGCTGAAAGGCTGATCAAAGTCATATAAGGCACAGTGTGGAAAGAAGAGAAGAAAGAAGCACTCAGAGAACAGAGAACCAAAATTGGATGGGTTTTGAGTCCCTAACCTCAATTTGTTCCTTAGGTTTAGCTGCATTCTGTTTGAGTTCCATGTGAGATCCCATATTCCTATATTAATTCATGTTTTTGCTTATACTATTTTGAGTTGAGTTTCTGTTACATGTCACTCAAAGAGTTCTGATTAATAAAATATGAATGCAACATTGACAAATATAGTTACTTTCCCACTTGCCCATGGCTGGCAAGTAATGAGGCTCACCACTAAGGAACAGAGATAAGTAAAACTATACAATTCATTTGCAAAGCTATATTATATATGCATCTCAGCAGTGAAAATAATCACCGCAAATCTAAAGAATTAGGAGCTTTAGGAGAAGACTCAGAAAGTTAACCAACTGAGGGACTGAGGTATGTTTCTGTGAATCATCACCTCACCCAATTCTGTTTATTTAGACATCATAAAGGCACTTACAAAATAAGACAGAGTTCTTCTAGATTGAAAAAAAGGTAACAGAGAAATGACATGACTTGGCCTAAATACAGTTAAATAATACAAGGAGACAGAATGCAAATGAATATATTTTGTGTGTAGAATAGATATGCTGCTAATTGCGTTCACTTATTATCATAGAAATGACATGTTTTCAGCTTTAGTTATATGCCGCCACAGTTAATAATTGAAACACAAACACATGAAACAGTAATTTAGTGGCAGACTTTGTAATTACAAAAGTAAAGTAAGGGTTTGTTTTGTAAACATATGTGAAACTCCTTTGTACATGGTGTAATTAGCATGAACATAAAAATATAAGAAAAGCTTAAAGAAGAAATTCAGCCATAGTTTTACTAAAGCAATGGTCAAAATAAATACATGCAAGACTCTGTGTATTTAAAGGTTTTCAAAAGCTCTTACTTGGGACATATGAACTGCTTAAAATGTTTTAAAAACAGCAGGTATGTTTTGAAATATTCACATATTTACTTTATAAATAAAGGATACGATTCTGTATGTTGAGTGGTCATGTACTGCAATCCCAGAATGTATTTTAGCTTCTCTGATGGGGTTGGCAGTGCGACATGGTGGCTAAGTCAGACATTGCTTTAAATTCTTGCCCTGCCATGAACTCTGTTTGATCATGGCCAAGGTCCTTACTGTCTATGAGCCTTGGTTTCCTCATTTATAAAGTAAAAGTAAGTGACTGGTAGGATTCTTCTAGATAATGCATATCTTTCAGAAAACCTGTTATATTGGTTCCCACAAATATATTACGTACTCAATAAATAGCAGTTATTATAGATGTTCCTTCTGGATACATATATTTGTAGGCTGGAGGAAACAGATTGTTTTTGCTTAGCTAATTTGTAATTGTAATGCATTTTGTTACCGAAGCCAGCTGATTTTCTTTGTTCTTGTAAACTCAAATAATCAAGGGGCATATGCTGTGAAATTTAACTCTGTTAGGCTCCATGTTAAGCATCTTACAGATCATCTCACTAAATTTTCAAAATGACTCCATCAAATAACCATTATTTCCCTCGTTTTATAGATGAAGAAAATAAGACACAGAAAAGCCAGATAACTTATCTATAATCAAACATAGTAGCTAATGGAGCCCAAACTTAAAACCAGGTGATTTGAAAACCAAACTATTATAAAAATTGATTCTATCCATTTTATGCTAGCTTTCCTCACTTCAATAGCATGTTCATGTGCCAGATCATTCAAAAACATAAATTTATTTTCATATAAAATAATATAATCTGGGGTAGTGAGATATGCCCTAAAAAATAACAAAAAGAAAAGAACAAGAGAGAGGAAAATTCAAGGAAATAATGGGAATTTGAAGATGAGAAAAGATACAATTTAATACCTAGGGTTATCCTCATACTCTGTGGCTCAAATAATGTGTGGTTGTATTTCCTAAAAAAAAAAAAAAAAAAAAAGGCTTAAGCTCTTAGTCCTACAGTGACCTCCAGGTCTGTAGTTAAGAAAATAGAGAAATAGAGGAGGGGGTGAAATTCAATTAGACCAGCAACACACAGGTCTGCCTTTGCTGCAAGGGAAGAGTCAAAGTTGGATTCCACTCTTCCTCGTCTAGGCTACTGAACCCCAAAAGAAAGCCTAATAAACAACACACGAATCAAGGTAACACCAGCCTGTGAACCACATGTGGGTTACCTCAACATGAGAACATAGAGAAAAGGAAAACCATCAAGAAAAGTAGATAATTTTTCAGCTAATCCAAGAAGAGCACATTTTTTTGTGTGTGACAGAGATGAATATTTGCAAAGGAATATTTGGGGAACCTGAAAAACCCTTCATTTCTTTGGTGGGCACATGCGTACATCTTAATGTGAAAAGCACAGAAATCCCTATCTCCCAGCTCTACATTTCCGAACATGCTCAACAAAGGGTGCACTCAGATGAAACATCAGTTAGCTTTTCTTTCATTGGGAATGTGCTTATTAACTGATGTTCAAATAGTTCGTAGACATAACAGCCCCAGGAATGAATGTGGCTTTGTATTTACAAAGTAACCATTTGTTGTTATTTATAGTCCTTTTAATTTTCACCTTTTTACATTTAAATTTTCTCCCAAAGGTTATGATTAAAATAGGGCACTACTTAAGAGAGGAAAAACTCCCTTTAATGTGCATTTTTTTCATACAGGTTTTTAAGCTTCAGAAAGAATCCAACGGTGCCCAATTTGTTCCTTTGTCAATTTTATGAACATCTATAATTTGTTTCCAAGAAAAACAATCATGGTGTCATTATGCAAAACTAAGACAGAAGCCTCTTTTAGTAGAGGTCATCATTCTACACAGATGTTCTTCCTTTCATCTGTTGGCTAAATTGCTCAAATAAGAGAAGTAAAGGGAACTAACATTTATTTAAAATGTTAACAGTACAAGACTCTCTGCTGGTTGATAGAAGTTTATTTTCATATGTAATTCTTAAACTAGTAATGCTGGAACTTCTACAGGGAGCTGCATAGCAGAGTGGTTAAGGAATGACTTTAACATCATACACATTTGGGTCTGCATCAGAACTCTGCCACTGATCAGCCATATAACCTTGTACAGTTTACTTAAACTCTTTGTGTCTCAATTTCCTTATTTTAAAAATATATATTAGCGTATGTGGTAAAAACTTTTATAAAAATTAAAGAATGTAGGTAGAGCTTGTAGCACAGTGCCTAATATCCTTACTATTACTACTTTTCACTTCTCAGAGATGTAACTAAGGCACAACACTCCACCTAGACAGTAAGTAGCAGAGATATTTGAAACTGGGTCTTTTTTACTCTATAAACTACTGCTCTTCCCACTATACTGCAATAGGATGAATGGTGACTAAGTGGAATGTTGTGAAATATAACAGAGAAGGACAATGTTAATCAGACTAGAGAAATGATGTTGAGTCTTTTTCCTAGAAATTAACATGCCAAGTGCAAAATAGTCTCATCAGGATGTTGTTGCAAATATTAGGGATCTTTTCAAATGGTCATGTTTCCAAAAGTACTTGAGTACACAAAAAAAGACCTCAACCACTGATGAGAAGAATACTTTCTAACAGAAAGTGAAGAGACAAGGACAGAAATAACAGTCGCCTCATGTACCCCCACTGAACATCCATTCGATTCTACTGGAGGAGAAAATATCTCATCCTTTACCAACTCAGTATCAGTCATGGGAACAGCTAGTAGTATTCAGTCCTCCTCCAATATGGCAACACACACACACACCCATACACACACACACACACACACACACACACACACAACTTAAAAAGTCCAGTCTTAATGGAGAAGCCAGATCTAATAAAAGACAGTATCATCCCACATGGTATGCACACAATCCATGTCATAGTAACTTTCAAGTATCTCCTCCTGCTTTTTCAGCCTTTATTACAACCAAAAAGCATGCACTGATATAAACCACAGATAGACCATTTAGAATTAGCAGTAGTGTTTGCGGAAAGACTGACATTACCTGTATATTGTCTAAAGAAATTAATTTTAGAAATTAAATGCAGACATTTAGAAATCAATCAAATTTTTTAAAAAATCATCTGGCTATTTTTCAAAATAATACCTCTACCTTCACAGAGTTCACCTTAGGTCCACACACACCAGCAGCACCCTCTACTGTCTAGCAACAACTCTGTGAAAGGAAGGTTGGTAACATTTTTTGGAAGCCACAAATCAGTTACCCTTTTCAAATGAAAACATTTTATCAAGCCATAAATTTTGACGATATATGTGTGTGTGCATGCATGTGTGTGTTTGTGTGTGTATATATGACAAACAGCAATGAAACAAAATATCTGCAGTTGACAATCAATAATCCATGCTGAAAGAAGAAATTTCAAAATAAAGAGGAGAGTTCAGGGGGAGGGGAGATGGAGTAGCCAACTTCCAAGATGCTTTCAATGATCCCTGCCTCCTGGTATCCACGTCCTTATGTTGTCTCCTCCCATATTGTGCCAGGGTTGGTCCGTGTGAGCAATAGAACACAGCAGAAGTAACTGTCATTTCCAATATTGGGTTATGGAAGACACTGTGGCTTCTATCTTCTTGGTGATCTCTCTCGGGTCACTTGATTCGAGGAAAGCCATGCTGTGATCAGCCCTACAAAAAGGCCCACAGAGCAAAGGGCTGAAGCCTCATACTGACAGCCACATGAGTGAAGTTGGGAGCAGATCCTCCAGCCTCAGTCAAGCCTTCGGATGACAGCAGCTTAAATTCAACCTCATGAGACCCTGAGCCAGAACTAACTAGCTAAGCCTCCCTTAGATTCCTGACCCTCAGAAACTGTGTGAGATGATAGGTGTTTTTTTTTTTTTTTTTGAAGTCATTACATTTTGGAATAGTTTGTTATATAACAGCAGATAACTAATATAAGAGAGGAGAGGAAGAGGATAAAAAAGGATGAAGAGACGATACTAGGATAGTCAAATTAAAAGTAGAGATTTTAACAATTATTTGTTTAAGTTTCTCCTTTCATTTTTATGATTTTTATTCTGAGTTTCACCAACCACGTCCCAGCTCTCAGCTTTACAATATATATAACTAAATGATAATATTTGTACTGATTGCTTTCTGACATAATCTTTGGTTACACTATATAATCTTGGTACAAAGAGCTGTGGAGAATAATGATGAAAGTGTTACTGACCACAGAGAAGAGGAGAGATTTAGCAAGTATATGTATGTTTGCTACATGTCCATATACACATACATATAGGTATATGCAGACACACATGTGTGTGTCCTCAATTTCACAAAGAAACACAAAGGCTTACTGGAAATGCCTCCACAGAACCCTAGCAAATTTTAATTGAGCCCAATTAGAAACCCCTTCTTAGACACACATTTCATCTCTGTAAAATATGAATGTCTTGAATGATTTGAATAGGGAGAAGATAAGAGAAGGTAGCAAGGCACAGGAAATGCAGATGCTCAGCTAGACGGCATCATACTTCATTAAGAAAGATGAAGAGCCATGAGAACCCTGACCTAGAAGTCCTGAGTCTTGGGCACCAAACCTCATTTGATTATTGTCACTGCAGTCTCTGGGCTAGCAAAGTCTTCATGGTTCAAATGTGAAAATTAAATAAAAGGATCTTAAAAGAGTTCATCTGAGTCAAGGATCTATGAATTTGTATGAATGGAGAGGAATATGAGGTTACAATGTGGAAAATTAACAAGAAAAAAGCAGATATCCCTTCTATCTCTGAGAGAAAATTTACTATCTATTGAGGAAAGAGGCCCCTTTCCCCCTCCCTGACAATGGGGTTTATATGGTATAAGAAACTTAAGGCCAAGAATACCTAAGAAAATTTTAGAGATAAAGAATAGAGTGTGGGAGGGGTGGTTCTCACTCTATAAGAGCTCAAGACGTAACACGTACTCGGAGTAATTAAAATGGTGTAACTAACAGTAGATAGCTCTATTTAATGTGATCATAAATTATTTAGATTTTTTATTCATGCTCTTCTGTAAATTTTCAGTTTTCTACAGAAAATATGTACTAGCTTTGTGATGAAAATAAAGCTTAAAAATAAATACTTTGAAAAAAATTTTTTAAAGAAACATAAGGCTATTGATCTTATTTTATTGCAGTATTTAATTTAGCTCTTCTCTGTGTGCCAAACCATAGAAGGTCTTATAGTGAATATATCAGAAATATAAGGCAAGTTTTCTGTATTCAAGGAAATTTTTCAATCTCATGTGCAAGCCACACCTCCAGGAAGCAATCAGGGAATGTTACCTGACAGTCTGCAATATATTACCTAATGCAATGCAAAAAGGGGCCATGGTTAAAAAAATTAGTGGTGACTGCATCATAGAAAAAGATAACTCAGGTAGCCTCTGAAGAATGAGTTGAACTTAAAAGGGAAGAAGAGAGAGAGGATATTTCAGGTTAACACAGCTTCACTGTACCTTGCATTTCTGCTTATGAGAGGCAGAGGCCCAGTGGAATAATGGTCAGTTTCCTGCAGCACGTTACAGGGGTGGTAAGTTATCTTCTGAACTGTGAAGCTCCAGCTGACAGCTCCCCATCATTCCTGCTTCATCTTTGTTTCTATTCCACTCTTTTGTTGTTGTTATTATTATGACTACTACTAGTAGCATCAGTTCCCATTTATTCATAACCTACAATATGCTCTATGTGTTTGTTTCATTCAATTCCCAAAATTACTCTGAGATGTATATTTTATTATTACCCTCATTTTACAGATGAGAAAACTGAGGCACAAAAGCATTAAATATCTTGCTCCCAACTTACGTAAGTAGTAACTTCACATTATTGTCTGACTCCATAACCCCTGCCTCCCTCCCAGTCTTAAGATTTGTTCATGTTCTTTTTCTCTTCCCGTCTTTTGGCTCCATCACCAGTTCTGTGGAACACAAACAAGCAGAAACACAGACAAGGTAGTGAAGGGGGTTTGATGAGGGAGAAAAACTCCTGCGCTGTATTGTCCCATGGTTGCTGGCATTAAGAAATGGCAGCCAGAAGAGAAGCTTGTTAGAATGGAATACAGAGAGTGCCTATTTCCAGATTTTAAGGTGGAGTTAGAAGTAGTCATCAGTCTCAGATTTCTTCACAACAGACAGCAGGAGTGGAAATGCAGGTAGAGCTGCCAGGGGCTAGAAGACCTTCACCTTCACCCACAGGCTCCTGGCTCCTCACAGGAATGAAAGTTGGGGCAAGACACCCTGTGTCAGACACCCTGCATCGCTGGGAACATCAGTGCGGCAACCTTTCATAATTGGGATTTCCTTAAAAATATGGAACATTTTTCACTATTAAACACTATCTTCAAAATCCTAGGGCAATGTTCCAAGAGCTTTGATTCACCCTAAAATGATTTGGTTCTCGGAATGTTTCAATTTCTGGATTTAGCAACTCTGAGCTGTGGTGCAGAAAAAAAACATATTTTGAAAAATCCTTGAAGCTAAGGGCTCAGAAGAGCTGAGTAGCCAGCTAGAAATTGCAGAATATTTCATTTCGTTTTCTGTTTCCACATCAAGATTTCTGCATGATAGGTACCCAAACAAATATAGGATAAAAAATATCATGCAAATTAGACATGGAGGTATAATCTTTTTTGTATTTATAATTTTTAACAGAGAATGAATCTGCTAATGATATTTAATAATTACCAATTTCTGTATGATTTATATGCTGTGCATTCTCATTGTGCGTATAAGCCCACCTAGAGCAGTCTCTAGCATGTACAGAGTGGTCAATAAATATTAGTTTTTATTTTTAATAAGAAAATACTTTTATAATCTTTCCTGGCAGCAAAAAAAACTACATTTGGTTCCGACTAAGCACTAAAGAAGAAATCTGTTTCTTCTCATTTTTTGGCCAAATTTTAGTTATATAATTGACAAATTGAGTTGACTCTCCTCACTGATTCAACTTCCTCTTTTCCACTGCCATTAATTCGTTATCATTGTGATGTAGTCTCTACCACTTACTAAAACAGCCCTCTTAAAAGGCACCAAAAACTTACTGCTTACAAAATCCCATCTGTGATTCAGCCATAGAATATAAGTATTGGAAAATGCCCCTTCAAGCCTCCCTCTCAATTCATTCACAAGTAACAGTCACCACTACTACTATTGCCATCTAAGTGGTCAGAAAGCTCTATTGGTTTTGCCTAAATTCCCTGTCTCCAATCCACCCCAGCCTTTCAGTTCCCACTTCCCCTGCCCTAGTTGGAATCCTCATTACTTCTTACCCAAACAATTACACTTGTCACCTAACTGATTTCCAGGCTCTTTCCCTTCCGGGACATATAAGTATTACCACCAACATTGTATTTCCTAAAACATCAAACCAATGCCATTCCCTTGCTGGAAAGCTTTCAGGTGGTCTCCTTCACATGCTCCATGATGTCCCACCAGCTCAACTTGTCATTTAAATTACTTAATAACATGGCCTTTATTTACAAGTCAAGATTTAACTCTCAATCTATAGCAATTTTTCTTACTGTTCTTAGAAAATGATCTTACTTGATTACCTTAACATCTAGGTAGTTTGTTTTAATCTTTCAGGAAGGTCTTGCCATCCCTCCCCACTTCCTCTCCACCCTTTTTCTCAACATATGTTATTTTAGTTTGAATTCCAACCCATTCTCTTTCAAGAAGCTTTTCCAAATCCATTCTATTGTAATTTCTCTTTCTCTTTCTCTCTCTCACTCTCTCTTTCCCTCTCACTCTCACAATTGCTCTCTCTCTCTCTCTCCTAATTCCCAAAGCACTTCATTTATTATTACAATGTCTACCTCGTTTTAAGAATAATTTTAAATGTGTTTGAATCGGTGACCACACTGTGATTGCCTGGAAGGCAAGAACCCTGTACACTCCTTCCACAGCACCCAATGCTGCATGTAGGACTGTCTATGATTTCACAGAGTAGACACCTCATAAATGCTTAACAAATTGAAATAATCATACACTGCACTATTGCATTTGAAAGTCAAAAATTATTATGTAATGTAGATCCCCCATAGCATATTTAAGTTTCATTGCACTAGGTAATCTGTTTTTCATCTCCATTACTTGTATCCTCAGCAGTTAGCACAAAACTTGCAAAATAAGACATTCAAATATTTTTAAAATAGGTGACTGATTGAATGGATAAATAAATGAATAACTAAATAAAATGAGAAACTAAGATTAATTGTAAAATAATTTGAAATAAATATGAATTGTCTCAATTTTACAGCTTAATGTAAACTGTATATTAAATCAGGATTTGCATAATTCATGATTAGATCATTTTCCCTCAATCAGGATCCAATAATTTTCCCAAAAGTTCTAATTAAAAAAATGATGCAAAAAGGAGTTTTCATAGCAGTTGTTTTAAAAAACTTTTTTCGCTAGTAATCGCACTGAAAAATCCTGAGCATCTATTGACAATATAACAAATGAAGCAAGCAGGTGCATTATGGTCCTTCCTGGGTGGTTGGAGCCTGGGTCTCTCAGGAAACAATGGCGTGTATCAGGGGGCCAGTTTCAGAAACCAATATTTGGCATCACTTTGCTGAAGGAAGAAGAAACTCATCTAGCTGTTCTCCTGAGAAATAAGACCTTTGAGAATAAGTCGAGAGCCAGAATAGAGTATGCAGCCATATCAATGCACCATATATACACCTTCTGGCATCCTTCCCTAAAGCACCTAGTGTAGCGCTCAGTACAGAAAGAGATAAAAAATGCTGTTGATTATTTGCCTAGCCCAGTTCTATGTGGCCAAGAAAGGTGGGCAGCCACTGGAAAGGATTCAAAAATGCCTTTCACTGCCTGAAACCATAGGACTGATTCCCTTGAGAAACACAGATGTTCAGTCCACAACTGCCCAAATTTTACCATAGGGAAGGTATGAATCACTTTTTACATTTCTTTCTTTTGTTTCTTTCCATTTACTAAAGCAATTTCAGTCTGCATAAGTGTTTAAGATTGAGCAGATTAGTGGATATTTCAAAAGTCCTTCCCTTGACGAACAGGGCAGCATTCACTTTGGATACAGCTTTGACACAAAAGTTTTAAAATAGAAAAAAAATAAGGAAATCATCAAAAAGATATGTCAAGATAGAATGGATAGAGAAGGAAAGAGTGAACAATTATTAGGAAAATGAAACATTTTTGTATCATTCTTTTGCACAAGTAGTCTCCAATATAATAAATCATTTAGTTATTTAAAAAGTTAATATTTTATCCTCTCTTATTTTTCCATTTCTTGAAAGTAGTATATGCCTGGGTTGGGTACAATGCCTGAGAGTGAGTAATTAAATGATCTTTCTCTAATTCTACTTCATTCTATATTCTAAACAATATTTCACTTAGTCTTCTCTAGACAACAAAGGGTTTAAATGTTTTTATAATAGAGTTGAAGACACAATGATAGGGTGATGTTAATATTCTGTCCAAACAAGGTAATATAATATTGTAACTAGGTCAAAGTAACAGTCTCGAGTGAGTCTTCAACTTCACATATTCACTATTAAGTTTACTGATGATGAATAAAGTCAAGGAGCTGGGGTATAAATACCCCATCTCATCCAGCTTCTATAGACAGATTCCCAAGAACCTATCACTTCTTTCCAAGCTGTTTCCCTTTCCCTTTATCCTTTCCCATGGCTGTTCCCTGGTAAGATTTTCCTTTCCTCAAATCAAAATTTCACCTTTCAGAAAATAAGCAACAAAAGAACTTGGAAATATTTTAATTACAATCTTCCCAATTTTATGTCCAAATAAGAACTCAAATACAGAATTCTGAAGCTATTAACTCCTGTAAATGAGTTGCTAACCTAAATTACATCTTTAGAGTTTTATTTTTGGCTCTAATATTATGCAATTCTATATAATTAAAGCACATGATATAATTTGGGCATAAACATAGGTTAAACTTTCCTTTTGATTCAAAGAATCTTCATACACATCAAATAATATATGTATTTTAGTCTTCTCTTGAAAGGTCAGGAAACAAAGGGGACACGCAAATAAATGTCTGCCATATGAAGGGGATCAGAGATGATAGGAGTTTCTGTGTTTTCAGAATAGGCCAATAAAATGGACTTTACCATCCATCAGAAATCCCTATAACTTGGGAAAAGTTGCTGCCAACGACATCATCCCTGGGAGGGCAAAAGAGGTGAACTACAGATCAGGAACAAGAATAAGCCGTAGATCCTAGCAGAGCCTCAGGAGGTACTTTGCAATTAGGGATCTCCAAGCACATCTGAAAAAGGCCTTCTGAACATGCCACGGAGAATTTACTGGTATTCAAACATCAGTGATTTCTGAGGAATCTTCTACATGTCTAGCCTACTTCCAGAGGGAGGATAGAAGAGAAGCCCTCCAGTAGTTCAGCCAGTGGGGAATGTTAACTTGTAAAACAATTAGATTCATATAAGATGACATGTTATTAAAAGTCAAATATAAGTTATAGGCTATGAATAAGGAGACTATGTAATGTATTTTTCACTCTGGGACACTTTTGAGAGAGAAAGGTGACATGAATCAGACAGGAGGCCAGACAACAGGTAAATCCAAGGCTGTCCAAAATAACCAATGCCTGTGGTCACTGTAGCAATAAGGGCATAATCATCAGAGAAGAGGGGTCAATGTGATATAGAGAAATCTGGGAAAATCTCATGACTTCCGAAAGAGATAGGAACTGAACTAGATCTGAAGGACAGGTAAAACAGGGAGTAGAGATCTCAGGTGATTCACAGAAGAGTAAGACCAGGTCAGGCTGGGCTTCCCAGTGTGACTTAAGATGGAGCTGTATGGCAAGATGCCAAGCAGGGCAGCAGGAACACAAAGATAAAACCATTTACACCAGGAATAGCAAAATCAGTTTCAGCTCATGTGTCAACTCAAATCAATTCAAATGGCTACTGAGAGCCAATATCTGTTCTCAGTTAATAATGTTGGCTGTGAGTGTAGGAGGGGAACACAGCATCTTTATACTAGTTGGACCTGTTGAGGTTATCAGGCTTTAAATCCTTGGTAAGAATGATCTAAAAAAAAATTAAACTTGATTTCATGCAATCCATTTGTTGATTTTGTTTGATTATTAAAGGCAAGAATTAGCCAAGGGTATACTTGGGTGGATAGGAAAGAAGCCATTAAGAAAAGCCTCTCCAAAATGACCATATTATATTACAAAAGTTAGACTCTCTGTAGAGCATTCCTAGAAAGATGAAAAAGTTGTGGGGAGAGAGGGCACAGACTGGCATGCTATGTTAAAATATTAATGTTGGTAAACATTCATTTGTTTAGATTTAATATAAAGCATAGAAAATAGATTGTAGAAATAGGCAGAAAGCTGTGCCCCTAAGGTAAAATGCAGTTTTATAGTTATGAAAATTTAATTTGACTGCTTTCCCAATAATTGCTCATATTTGTAGCAGCAGCATGCCAGCAAGATAACAGTCAATCAAACGGACATCACTCTGTAAATGCTCTTAAAAAGCCTACACTGTGTTTCTTCTCGGGAGAATGGTATTGCTTCCAATTGTTAAAAGATGCTCAGTTGAAAAGCGGAATAAGAAATTGGACAGTAGGAAATCTTTATATATTGCCATTTCCCTCCCTCTCTCAAATTAAATTCCTGTTGGGAGCTGGAACTATTTTTTTTCCTTCTGAAAATGAAAAATCTGTCACATCATAAACCAAACCTTGAGCAGAACGTGTGAGGTTCTCTTTTTAAAATTCTGTTTGTGGTCAGAAAAAATTAGGATATGCTACTAATATGGGCTGCGCAAATGTTTCTTTCATAGGTGAGTAAAGGACAGCAATAGGTGCCTTCGTGTATGAAAAATCTCTCTGGATCCTCATTGAAGAACAGCATCAGAAAGATTCCTCTCTGTCTCTGTCTTGCTCTAAGCCTCCTCTAATTCCTCTCTTTCTTTTGTTCTTTCTTGTTCCCCTTTTCCCACACTCTTCATGACCGTTGAGAAAATGCCATTAATAACTGGTACAAAGAATCGTGCTCGGTGCATGGAGATAAACTGGGATGACAAAATATCAACTTCCTGCTGCTCAATTGAAAGCCCTATCTGTACAACTGGTAATTACTTTTAATTTAATTAGGACTCCTGGTATTGTTTCTATCTCATAGATTACATTATAACATGTAATGTGTTAAAGCAACAAGACAAATTAAGGCAAGAAAACACAAAAAAATATTACCTTTTTTGTCTATAAATAATACCACAATTTAACTCTTCAAAAAGCCCTCGAGTAGCTTTACTATGGGCTAATTATTATTTTCCACATTCCTTTGGCTTGAGTAAGCAAAAATCTTATAATACCACAATTTAACTCTTCAAAAAGCCCTCGAGTAGCTTTACTATGGGCTAATTATTATTTTCCACATTCCTTTGGCTTGAGTAAGAAAAATCTTATATAATCTAATAAAAAACTACATCTCACAGGTTTTTGAAAAGAATTATTTTTAACTCTATACTTTTCTCCTGTCCTCTCCTATGCAGAATAAATAATTTATGCTGTTGCATGCTAAAACAAAATTCACATAACCACAAAGAACAGCCATTGGCACCAGAGAAAAATTATGACCTTGCTGCTTAAACTTGAAGATGTAAAAGTAGCTTGGGAAAGGCATCATTTTTAGACAGAAACACACAAATGAGCGAGGCCAGGAAGCCCATTTGAGATATTTGCTGACTCAAAGGAATATAAGGAATCTATTCCTTTGTAAAAGACATAAACTTAATTTGAGTTTCCATATGAAATTCACAAATACATTGTGAACTACTGAATAAAATCCTCAAAGTAGCCTTTAAATAGTTAAATTATATAATAAGGATGTTAATTAGGACCCTAAGGATTTATCTGTCCATATTGCTAAACTAGAGAACAGATAGTGGAGCGAGGCAGAAGAGACAGAGAGAAAAAGAGAGAGAGAGAGAGAAAGAGAATACGGAGGCACCAGTACAAGGAAACAGATTCCTCAATTGGAAGATTTCCTACACTGAGCTTATAGCTGCTGTCCAAGTAAAAAATCTGAATGAATGGCAAGTTAAAGTATGATTGGAAACTCCTCTGGTAATATTTGATCTTTTCATTTAGTAAATTAAATCTGTAAATTTGTTAGATAGATTTATGAGCTTACTAAAACCTTACACTGAAAATGTCATAGCCCACAGGCAAAAAATCTTTTCTAAGATTAGAGGTACATGCTCACAGATAATTTTAGAACCAGAAGATCTTAAATATCTCCTTGCACAATAGCCTCATTCTACACATGGTAAAACCAAATTCTCAAAAAGGAAATTAAAATATATATCCCAGCAAGACTGAGCAAGGATCAAACCCCAGGTCTCATCATTTTTCATTTAAAGTTGTTTTCCCTCCCCAAGATCATCATTGTCCATTGCACTAGGTAGAACTCAAACTAATGAACTTCAGAGATGTAACAAAAGTTACATAAAATTAAATAACACCTACTTTTTATCCTAATTTTTCTGTTATTCCAAGAGATAAAAACACTTAAATTTACCTTGATCGCTGAGCTAATTATCATGGTGTCTCGGTTTCTAGAACAATACCTCTTTGGCAACCTTACATCCACAGCTTGGTATGGAAGGGACAGCTGTTGCCCTATTTGCAGCCCAAGAAACCATCACTGGCAGCCAATTCCTGCAAGTCAGAAGACTTTTGGCAAAATGGCAGTATTCTCTTACAAAAATAGCAAACCATCATCTGGGTAAATTCAGGAAAGATTATGACTTCTGCCAAAGTGAAATTTTGCAGAGCTGATGCAGGTCAATACTCTATGGGGACAGAGATCTAGATAAAGGTCAATTTAGATTTAAAGAAAATTTGTAGAGTGTTGGGTGCTAGATAATTGAAACAGTTCCTTAGGAAAGCTATGACATTTCCATCAAAAACATTCAAATAATTCTTAATACACAACCATAAAATGGTATATTTTAAAGTATAATAACATTTTAAAATAAGACTATATAGCTATACACATATTCTGGGAAAGTTGCATGCCATTTTACCAAGAGATAGGATTAAAAGAGAAAGGAAGGGTGATAGGTTGGAATGGGATTGGGGCTAGATCATATTTAAATATTGCTTTCAACAATATAGCATTGTGACTGATGCCCCACAGATCTGGGGATATAATTAATATAATACATGCTCTCCTGGAGCTAACAGTCAGGCAGCAAAGTTGAATATGGAATGCTGGAGGGAAAAGGCTGATTATTAATTTTAAAAAATGTCACAATAACTGAGGAAGGAGATCTTCATAGGATGTGATTCTAATAAAGTTCCACAACATTTTATGGAACTGGAACATAACTTTGAAATATATCCTAATTTCTTCATGCAAGATTGTGTGTAAATCATGTCAAGAACAAACGTGAAACTATCTGTATGCTTCTTGTTACTACTTGGGAATTCAGTGAAGTTTTCACTTCCCATATATTAGGAAAGGAAAATGAGATTTTCCTTTGGGAAATCAAGAGTAACATCAACATACAATGAAGCAAAGCAGAGATGTACAAAGTCACTCAAAGAAAAAAACAACGACTCCTAAGTCAGCAAGACTGGACCATGTTATGTTTAGTAAACAAACATATCTGGAAAAGAAAATATCAACTAATAGAGAATCAGTCTGCAAAGAAAGCATACAAAAGTAGATTTGTACAGACAAACATTGGCAGTGCCTACTTAAGCACTATCCAAAAGAAAGAGATTTTGGATGTCAGTTGGTCCTCTCCAGATGGAATAGAAGGCCATCTCTTGCATGGAGATGCATGCATAAAGCTAAAAACCAAAGTATTTGGCAGATTTCTTATCCCATTAGCAGTACAGTATATCCTGAAATGAATGCATCAGAATTCTTTATCTTTATCTTAATTATTTTAAAAATTCAGTTTATCTACCCTACATATTCTTCATCTTCTTTCTCTGTCCTTGCCACATAACCTTCTGATAACACATTAGGTCTATCTGGAGGGATGAAACATACTGATATGCCACACCATGTTTTCCCATCTTGGTGACTGTTATTTTTCTTTTGTTCTCCCCTTGCTCTTTATAGCTCCACTTTCTCTACATGAGTAGAACTATGGAAAAGCAGGGCCTATGTTGGGAAGGTTCAGAAGAGCAATGGTGGTTTGATCTGCTAAAAACTGTGTTTGGTGGAAGAATAGCCCGGTTTTGCCCATATGTCTTTACGATAATTTATATTACTCAAGAAGTCTACTATGTTTCCCAGTCACTTAACATAGATTAGAATCTTAGTGCTGAAAGACACTTATAACCATCTAGAGTGATTCCATCATTCTGTGTAGAAAGAAATTGAGGCATATAGAAGTCAAATGACTTGCCTATGACTGAGTTCTGCTCAGACAAGAACATGGGTCAATGTTCTTTAAGCACCTGCTATAGCTGCCTTTGAAGCCCATTTTCTGAAGAAGAACCTGAGCCAAAGTTGTGACAGGTGAGAGAGTTTTAAGGAGTGGGTCCTCGTGTGAGGTTTTAGAGGTCTACTTCCACCTGGCTTTCAGGACAGAAGAAAGCATTGACTTTCTCTTCAGCAGGCCAAAGATGCCTCCCCCACTGGGGGTACATCAAGTCCAAAGAAGATAATCCTCTGAAGCCAGCTTCTCTCTACAATCTGCATTCTTGGTCAACTCAAGAGATTGTGTTGAAACTTGACCATGGAACCCCTATTATGAACCGGACAGGGTAAAGCCTCACATCTGAAAATAGCCATTGGGTGCGGAGACAGAGACTGATGGAGGCATAAATAGAGACAGGCTCAGCACCTTTATAGGAAGAATTGGCATTGGCATTTGGAGGGAAAAAAGTGATCTCCTGTGGCTAAAAGTGGACATTTTTATAAACGTGCTACCTGGAACCACTGACAAGTCCCAGTTAATGGAGAAGGAATAAGACGAGCTCAAGAGTGACACCCACAGGGGAAAATGAAGAATCCAAGGAGATTCATTAAGAGGGTGGGAACAAATCAACCAATCCAACGAGTAGTACATGGCTTAGATTTTTAAACCAAATTAGTAGACTGGTCCTGGGAGAGAATGTCATATAATACAGCCATAATGCGTTGGTACTCATGAGTTTACAACAGGAAGATGACACACCCCAATGAAAACCAAGCTTTCAAGACAGAGAAATATCCAGAAATAGATTCTAGCTATACCACATAAGGACAATAATCTGTATACAGGATGCCCATAAATATCTGTAGGTGATGTTAAACTTTTTAGTTCTGTCCACACACCTACACTGAAATGCACATGTCCCAGATGCATTCTCCATCAGATGGATACTGTTGAGAAAAGACTGCTGGCATTCATCATTACAAAGAAGGACATAGATTTTATTACATGATGCTTTGTTGTGGCACAGTTCTAAAGAGCTCTACAGTAAAGAATGAGGAATTCCTAGCACTGCTGTTCCTCTACAACTCAGACTACTCCCTTATACCTTCAAAAATACTCATTCTCCAAATCCACAGCCTTTGCCTCTGACCTCAGCTGCTCAGTAGCAAGCACCAACTTTCCTGGTAGTCTTTATACCTTCATGTGCTACTTACTTGTTTATGCTATTGTTTATTATTTCTTATGAAGTGGAGTTAAATTTTTTAAAGTTATCTTTTCCACTAAATGTGTCACCATGTTAAATCCAAATTTTCCTACTAAGACTTCAGTCTCAATTTCAAGAGCTTCCATAATCTTATCTCACTACTTGAATCATTTTTTATTTTCTATTCCTCTAACCAATCTCATTACCTTCTGAAAAAATTGTGATCACAAGAAATAGCCTCTTTTCTATTTCCACCACCAGTCAAGGCCACTTCTATCTGAGATCAGCCTTCACGTACGTAGACGGTGCTCCAATTCACCATAGCACCCAGCTCTCTGCTGAATTACACCCTACTGATTTACTCATCCATGTTACCAGCCAGGTCTCATGGGCATTTAAGTTTGTGATCCTAGTTCTCTGAGAGCAATGATTTTCAAACTGTGCTCCTCAAAAAGTGCATCCAATTGGCAAAAATATATCACCCTTACCAGAAAAAAAAAAAATGACACAAAATAATTGACTTGCTCAAAGTTGTCCTTACGTGAAGGAAAAGAAGGTTGTTTCAGTTTTAAAAGCCCTTTACCCTTCAATATTCTGCATTGCCTGTAATCGTCTCATTCTACATAGATCAACAAGGACAAATAATAATGATAATGAAACTAATGATAATAAAACAACAATAACCGCAACACCTAAAACCCGCTGATCAATCACTTTGTGCAAGATCCCATTCTAAGTGTTTTCTTAACTCATTTAATCCTCATGAAAATCCTCTAAGGTATTATAATTATTCACATTTTAAAGAAGAATAAACTGCATACAAGGTACTATAATTAAAATTGCCTTTAAGTACTAGACTGTCAAGCAGCCTACTGATTATTCACACCCTAAGGAGAGCTACTATAGCCATATGCTTATCCTTTATCAATAAGCTGAGATCAACATTCTGAAAGGAAGGACATTTTTTACAGCTAGCCATAGGAGAAGATCTTGGCCCTCCCTGGCCCTCTGTGGCCCCTAGATCTAATACCTCCTTTCTGGCAGTTGAGGTTTAGGGCCCCAAATGTGATAGATTGCAAAATGTCCACAATTCTTCACTTTTGTTCATATCCATGCCTTTAGGACACAACTTTGCTTCTTCTCTCATCAAGGGTTGGAGTCAGGTCGGGTGTGGTGGCTCACGCCTGTAATCCTAGCAATCTGGGAGGCCGAGGTGGGTGGATCATTTGAGCTCAGGAGTTCAAGACCAGCTCTGAGCAAGAGCGAGACCCCGTCTCTACTAAAAATGGAAAAGAAATTAGCTGGACAACTAAAAATATATAGAAAAAATTAGCTGGGCATGGTGGCACATGCCTGTAGTCCCAGCTACTCAGAAGGCTGAGGCAGGAGGATTGCTTGAGGCCAGGAATTTGAGGTTGCTGTGAGCTAGGCTGATGCCACAGCACTCTAGCGTGGGCAACAGACTGAGACTCTGTCTCAAAAAAAAAAAAAAAAAAAGAGTTGGAGTCAATTTTCTCCCTCCTTCAATCTGAACTGTTCTTGTGATTTTGGCCAGTAGAATGAGGGAGAAGTGACAGTGTGCCAGTTCTGAGCCTAGGTCTCAAGAAAACTTGCATGCTTCTGCTTGTTCTCCTGGAACCCACCCAGTCTGGTGCCATGAGAAATGAGGCTAGGCTAAAACTGCTGAATGGTGAGACACCTGTGCCCCAGCAATCCCCATCACCCTAATCGTTAACTACCCACATGAATAAGACCATCCTCAGCTAGGTATCTCCAGCCAGCTTTTGCAAGCTGACTACAGACTCACAAGTAAGCCCAGCTACAGTCAATCACAACTGACCCAGATTAAAGAGAACCATGAACTCATGAGTAATAATAAGTGCTTGTTCTTGTAAGCCTCTTAGTTTTGGGGTGGTTTGATACACAGCATTAGAATAGCAATAGATAGTAGATATAATATCCTCTAGGTTCAATACCATTACTGTCTTTAGAACCAGTTCTTTTCTTGAGTAGATAGATGTGAGGCGCTACCAACTAACCATGATATTGAGAAGACTGCCATCTAATCACCCTTTAACTAGTTTAGCACCAACCTTGGTCCCACTTATACCTGGGTTTCTTCCCGTGTGTAAGTTCGTTTCTTCATGAACTTCTTAGCAAATCAGTCACTCTAGGTCTGGGAACAAAACTTGCCATTTTCCACAGCTCAGGATCAGACTCTGGAGTCACAGGAGCCTTGTTAATCTCAATGAGTCGTCTGCCCTCTTGGATTTCAGTGTATCCCCTGCCCCTGAATTCTCTGCTATAAATTTCCCCTGTATCCCTAGCCATTTGACCTAGTGGAAGCCAAATACTTTGCTGACATGCTTGTTGTGTTTATCTTTGTCCTGCAGACACTATGTTCTGTAGCCACTGCAGGAGAAGAGATGAATTCCTAAAACAGAGACCTACCTCTGTCTCCTCACTAGGATCATTCTCAGTTCTGTCCCAATGATTAGCAAAAAGTATTTAATTCTCCCCAAGCGAGATAGTCCTGGGTTAGGAACAATCCCTTGGGACCAAGGAGAGAGGAAGCACCAGGGTGACAAATAGCCTATTTCACAATATTCTGAAACTCCTCAAGAACCTTACCTTACTTATCTCTATATGCACTTAACATAAATGTCTTATGCATCTTGTATGCTCAATAATTTTTTAAAAGTAAAATTGGCCATTAGCAGTATCTTCTTATATGAAAGAGAATATATTTTCTCCTAAAGACTATAATATTAATATAAAATTTGCCATTATTATAAACAAAATAATATACAATATCTTTGCATCTTGTAAATATTATGACCTCACTTATATGTGGAATGTAAAAAAGTCAAAAGGATAGAAGCAAAGAGTAGAATGGGGACTGGAGGAGGAGATGGTGGGGAATAGGAGATGTCGATCAAAGGATACAAAATTTCAGTTAGAAGAAATAAGTTCAAGGGATCTATTGTACACCATGGTGACCATAATTAATAATAATGTATCACATACTTGAAAATTGTGGAGAATAGATCTTAAATGTTCTCTCAACAAAAAATAAATATATGAGGTGATGTGTATGTTAATTCGCTTGGTTTAACCATTTCACAATGGATACATATATCAAAACTTCATACCATACACCTAAATACATACAATTTTTATTTGTCAACTGCATGCTAATAAAATAAAATAAAATAAATATCTTAGAGTTTTTGATTATTTGTTTTCAATGAAAATTAAACATAATAAAACAAAATCAAAGTGGGAAGGAATCTTTAAGTCATTTGTAAAACAACACATTTTTCTTTTATTCTTTCAATACAAAGATGAATAGGGCATTATTCCTGCCCTCCAGAAACTCAAAATCTAATAATGAAAGAGGGGGAGATTAAAAGCAACCATAAAATTAAATATTTTTTACCTTAATCAAGTTGCCCATCATCCCTCGCCAGCCAAATATGAATGATGAGGACTGTTATACCTAGTGGTTGCCAAGATTAAAGAAAATTGCATGTTTGAAAATGCATGTGCCTGGCATTTTACCACACCTTAGTAGGCACTCAAAACGTAGGTGTTAAACGTGTTCGTAAAGGTCAAGTGTCAACTACAGTGTGATTTACTGGGGGAAAATAAGAAAGAAGTAGGTGTATTTCCACATGTATTTCAGAAATTTAACTTGGAACCTTCCCTTGAATATTCATTGTGTCACCTTGTTTATTATAGCTTTCACTAGTCATGAAATAGTCATGAGATTAGAAATGCACTGCCTTGTCTTAATTCTCTGGAATAGGTTTCATAAATGTAGAGACATATAACTTGGATAATTCTGCAACCTCACATTTCTATAAGTACATTTATAAAATTTAATTAGGAATAATACATACAGTTTGGCAGGCAGTTGCTGAAACAGCTCTATAGTTTTATGAAATATATTAGATTTTGTACACAAATAATGTAATCATTTAATGGGTCAATTTCAATTACACTTTTCCACCTGGCACCCTGGAAATCGATTTCTTTAACCTAGAGACATTAGTCTTTTTCATATTCCTACATATATTTCAGTCTCATGAATAGAATTGAAGCTAAATTTAATAAATCTTTTCTTCATTTTCAGCCAAGTGTCCTCCATTTGATGGATATTAATGACAAAGCAGCTTATAACTATCACAAATGTTAAAAACTTAGGACAAAATACTTCATTGCACGTTCACAATATTTTGAAATGACTTTGAGATCCTTTAGAATGCAGTTTGGGGTATGAATCAACTGTCAACTTATTAAATATTGTGATTAACATATCTCAAAGGAGGGACACATAAGACCTCAAGCATTGCTTATATCAACTAATAAAATGAGAGCTGTACATGGTATGGCAGGAAATTTTCATTCTTTCCCATGTATACTCCTTTGGTGTCGATGTGGCAGAGTATTTATAATAATGGATAAGCATACAATGACAAACAGGATCTCAGGTAAAGGGAAAATGACAACTGTAAAAAAAAAAAAAAAAGATGGAGTATTCTTCCCATTTAATTCCAATCTTTTCAAAACCAAGACACTACTTTTTCTTTCTTGTAGTTTGGGTTTGGGATGAACCTTTGGAAACTGGGTAATAGCTTAAAAACAAGCTACTTCATGTGCTAAATATATACAGATTTTGTAAGTTCCACCAAAGGACCATGGTCCCAGTTGGCCTTTTTCAGAACCCACAGGGAAAGATGCGTTACTCAAGGTTCCACATCCAACAAAAAAAGAAAGAAAGAAAAGAAAAGAAACAAAAATGTTTACTTTGGCTTTTCTTTTTATTCCTCATCTTTATGAGTGTGTGTGGAAGAAAAAGAAATTGTTTTTGCTCTCACTCACACTCTGACATTGGAAGTAAATGTTCATAAAACAGGCTGGGTCCAACCACAGAAAATCATCTGGGGGTAATTACCACTTGGCACTAAAGCAACGTTTAACATGCTTGCCTTTTTCTACTGAGAGATGAAATAGTCAAGCATGACTTTCATTGAATGCCAAACTGGATTTTCCTTATTCATGCAGGTTTTTACATTGGTCTAGATTCAGATTAGTTGGGGTGGCAACTCAGGATGTAAGAAAGGAGCCTTGATAATTTACCAAAGTAGAGAACTTTAATTCAGCTGTTGTTTGTCATAATATGAGAATGCCTGCCTTCTCTGAAGAAGTACATAAATAAAAATAAGAAAATTAACACATATCAATTAATTAATCACATGTATTAACATTTATATATGTCAATACACACATACACATGAATACATCTCTTTTCTTATGTGCTCACTGTTCACTAATTTGAATTCTTACGTGTTTATACAACTATTTTTTCCTCAAAGTAGCCTTTCTAGATATTTTTTTGGTTGTTTGTGGTTGTAGCTCTTAGCATAGTAATAGAATTAAAGTTGAGCTGAGCATATGAAAAGGAGCAGGGTATCCTGAAAATTGGCAGGGAAAAGAAGATAGAGTGAAAAAGTAAGAAAATTATGAAAGGAAATAGAGATGAAACCTGCAAAATAGGAAAGGAAATGGAGAGTTGCTAGGAAGAGAGCCAGCTAAAGTTATACATTTTTCAAATGGACATAAAATCCCCCCAAAATCCTGGGACTATATTTTTCAGCACGTCCAATCATGAGGATGGTAGAGGCTGAATCTCTGAAATGTCAAGTATTCCAAATCAGAAGCAGCTGAACTAGGACAATACAGTCCTTTGCTTGATATTTACTAGGGAAAGGCTTCATGAAAAACCATGACCAATGTGTAACACAGGAAGATATATGCTTATGTAAGCTTGCATGCCTGTGTCTATGAGGAAATTGTTGTATCCTAGAGATTTCCTTCTTTGTATCCACAGAACCACTCCCTTCCTATCCACCGCACCCCCATCCAGATATGTGCCTTTCCCTTTTCCTGCTCTTTGAAAAATGATGTTTGGGCAACATAGCTAGTCAGTAACCATTAATGGGTTAAGAGGGTTGGAAACTCATTTGATTTCATAGTTGACTGTTTGCATGACTACAGGTTAAGCTGTGATTAGATTTCCATTTACAGCTCCCTTATTTTCAGGCATTTAAAAATAACTCAGCCCTAAAAGTTCTTCCTAAATTGATTGAACTAGAGCTTGCCAATGAGTCATAGATAACCCTCAACCTCAAAATTCACAAACGAAAAAGCAACACCAAAGTTGGAGGAGGGAGGTATAGCGACCCACAAGTAATTTTCGTAAAGCTTTTTTATTCTGAAAGAAATCATTTTGAGAATGCAAGCCAGTAAATTTTTGTCACATGTGTATAGCCATTTTAAATTATTTTGTAAGGACCCAAAATAAGCTAAAATACTCAACTTCTGCACTTGAAAAAGACCTACCCTGCCACCCCCACACATACACACACATACATACACACACGAATCATATATTTGTCTGCATATAAATAGATAACAATTCAATGGCTTCATGGAGGTTGTGTAAGACACATTCAATGTCAAAATGAGTGTTTTGTGATGGTTTGGTCTCTGAGGAAAACCAAATAACTTTATGAGACCTGATAAAATATCTTTTTTCCTCCTTTTTCAGTCTTAGATTCTAGGCTATTCAGGATTCTGGCCAATTTGCCAATTCACAGCTACAGAATTACCTAAAAGTGTAGGTTTTTTCAAAGCATTCAGTAGGTTACATGGAGTTCAGCAGGACAGCCCCTGGTGGTGGTGTCTCATTAGACCTCCAGCACAATGCTGCTATTTTTCTTTCTACACAGGCTCCTTAGAGGAGGAACTGGTCTCTTGACCCATCCTATGACTTCCAGATTCCAATTTCCTAAAGCACTACAGCCTCTTATTATTTCATTTGAAAGATTTAAAGTATTTCTTTTCCTCATGCCAAGGAACACAATGATGCTTTCAATAAAGTTAACATCCATGTGAACCATTACTATTTACAGGCATATTCTTTACATATAGTGGTATTTCTGTCATTTGGGAAGGTCATTTTTTAAGTAATCTTCCATTGTTATGGAAGTCTAAATACTCACCAAAACTATTAATAATAAATCTAGCAACAATAGAAAAAAAGACAGGAATTTTGATATAGTAAAACTTTATTAATTTGGCTTCCAATAATGCAGAATTCATAATATTATGTCTTGGGTTAGACCAAATGCTATTATTTATTATTGATTAAGAAAAAACTTGCTATGTGAATTAAAAGAAAATAAGACTAGGTTGGGGGTGGGCTGTTAGCATAATGGGGAGGTGCACTAAACCTACATATGAAACTTATGAAAACGTAAACTTCTAAAAGAAGCATGCTTCAAAACACTTTCCACATACTCAACAGTCTGGCACTTTAGACCCTGCCTTTAGGCTTCTTTTACATTAGAATCGTTTTTATAATTTTGAATAATAATATTCAATGATTTCAAACTTTAGCCCTTCCACATTTCACGGCTCAGGAAGCTTGCTAATAAGCCATTGACTACCTAAAAAGTAAATAGTATGAAAGAGAAAGATCAATAAGAACCATGGATAATTCAGAAATTGGAAAATAGATCCTGGATAATTGAAGTATGATGGAGAACCATAAGCTATGAAGTCCATCCATTTGCCCACCTCTGCCCCCTGTAGGAAAAGAAGTGGAAGTGATCTGAAGATGGTGAGGAGATTTTGTCACAATAAGAAGAATGTGGACTCTGGGAGCGTTGCGCACCTGAGCTTTACTACTGGATTTGCCAATTACTAGTTACTTGAATGTGAACAATATTTTAAGTTCTCTGAGCTTCAGCATCCTGATCTACAAAATGTGCATAGAAACGAGGTTAATTTATGTCAAGTGGTTATAATGGTGTTGGCACTATAGCAGTTTAAGAAATTGTAGTGGTTACTCTTAATGAGTTTCTAACCCAGCAAGATTTGTAGGTCAAATGAGATATTTTTATAAAAGAGAACATGTTACATGTTTTTTAATCTTTTAAGATGAGAGAACAGAAGCATACTGAGGGAGTGGGCTGGGCGTCAAAGTTCACATCCCAGTGTCCTTTGCGACCACTTCCTGTCTGTCTCTTCCGGTGCTGAAGATGTAAAGCCGGAACGCAGCGAGTCCTCCCGTGCGAAATTGGGATGTCCCTTGGTCTTTCTTGTGTTAGGAGCCATGTCAACCGTACTGACAGCACAGGAGCCAAAAATCTGTATATTACCTCGGTGAAGGGGATTAAGGGACGGCTGGGCAGACTTCCTGCTGCTGGCGTGGGTGCTGTGGTGATGGCCACAGCTAAGAAAGTCAAATCAGAGCTCAAAAACAAGGTACATCAGCAGGGGTAATTTGGCAATGAAAGTTATACTGGAGAAAAGATGGCTTTTTTTAAATTTTAAAGATAACACAGGGGTCTTTATAGTAAACAATAAAGATGAGATGAAATGTTCTGCTATCACAGGAACAGGTGCAAAAGAGTGTGCAGACTTGTGGGCCTGGACTGCATCCAGTGCTGATAGCATTCTCCGGTGTATTACAATTCTAATGTAAAAGACGTCTGCAGACAAGGTCTAAAGTGAGCTCTGAGTGTTTCCTGTGGATTTTTTGTTCTTGGTTCCCTCTGCTTAGATAAAGGACTTATTTCAGCCTTTGGTCTGTCATATTCATTTTATTTAGCCCAAGCACACATACACACATATACACATGAGTATTCACTATGTGCTAGACATTATTCTAAAAGCTTTATGAATGTCAACTTATTTAATCCTCTTAATAACCCTCTATGTTAGATACTATTATTATCTTCATTTTTCAGATGAGGAAAATAAAACTCAGAATAGGTGGCTTGCCCAGCATTACACAGCCATCAAGTGGAAGTGCTAAAATTTGAATGGAAGCATTCTGGCCCCAAAGTCAGGCTAGTTCTTAACTTAGGCAGAAAGCTGCTGGTTGGCAATTCATTGATACGACCTCTTCTCAGAGTATGTAAACTCATGGACTTTCTTGGCTTTGTACTGAGGGTCCATGGTAGTGGTATTTTTACTGTCAGGTAATGTGTTTAAGTAATATATTTACCTCACACCCACTGTTTTTAGAAAATGGAAAATACACTAAAGACATTGTGATTTGCTCAGGTGTGCTCTTGCCTTTTTTATAATAGGCTGCATAAAAGAAGGGAAACGTGACTGGTATCAGCTTCACCACATTTTTCTGGCTTTAGCATTCCTCCATTATGCCCATGACAATTTAGGCATATAGCTTTATCATTGGATAAGGAGTTTGTCTTATTTTTCTTTTTATTTCTAGTTCTTAGGACAGTTCTTGGCTCATATTAGAAGAACAATAAATATTGATTTGAAATATTGAATAAAATTAGGTGAAAACCAAAGAAAGGTTATCATTCTTAAACCTACTCTTCTGGGTTTTCTTTATTTTTTGTTGTTGCTGTTGTTTAAGCTATTGCTATTTATTGATCATATACTATGTGTCAGAAATTGTTAAATGCAGGGACACAGCAATGAATAAAATATTATCCCTGCTCTTGAATGCATCACGAGCTTTCAGAATGAAATTAATATGGAAAAGTACTGCAATGTCTATTTTACAGATGGAAAAAATTGAGGTATGAAGAAGTGCTGTGGTTTGCTTAAATAGGCACTGTGGCAGTTCTAAGAGGATAATCCCAGAACTTGGCCATCTTTAACTGAAATCTTTATTCAGAAGAAAATTGTTCATCAATGAGAAAATGGAAAGAGCATTTCCTTTTCCATACCCACTTCTCCCTTCAAACCATTTTTTGTTTGTTTGTTTTTGTTTTGTTTTTATTTTTTATTTCAGCATCTTACAGGGGCACAAATGTTTAGGTTACATATATTGCCTTTGCCCGACCTGAGTCAGAGCTTCAAGCATGTCCATCCCCCAGATGGTGCGCACCACACCCACCAGGTGTGCATATACCCATCCCCTGCTCCCCCCTCCCACCTGCCTAACATCCGATGAATGTTACTACTATATGTGCACATAAGTGTTGATCAGGGCCTGGTTAGTTCTTGGATGGGTTTTCTTATGAAATGAATTAATATCTCTCAATTATTCACCAGAAATTAAATCCTATGATGTTTAATGAATCAGAAGGTATAACATATCTTGCCAAACTCCTGTACCATTTTTCCCTGTCCCTGGAATTTTCTTGGCTATTGCTGACATTTTACCTACTATAATATTCTCAACAAAGAAAACAGAATAAACAATCTGCTGTTAATAGCTTTTAAAGTGAATCAATTTATTGTCATAGTAACCAAAATTTACAAAACAGATCAATTAAAAAAAGATTTAAATTCAAGCTAGGAAGTGAATGTTCCCAGAAAAAATAAGATAAACTACTCCATTGTTCAAAATATAACAAAGACAAGCCTCTTTCCTCTCCAGACAAATTTTCCAAGGTAAAACATACAGCATATACAGAGTCCAAATGGGATACAGGAGTAGAAGATAGCTAAAGAGACAATAATGATACCCAAGGAGGCCAGCAATGTGTAATTGGAGTCCCTGCTCTGCCCCTATGCCTGCTTGTCTTCCACTCATCCTTCAGCTATCAAATCATCCTTTAGATTCCAGAAAACCCTCCATTAGACAGAAGAGAGTCCCCCTGTCAAAGCACTCACAGCACTATGTATGTTTTTTCTTCATACCAATTATTAATGTGTAATCATACATCTACTTTTGTGATTACTTGACTAATGTGTGTGTCTCCCTGTAGAATATGAGTTCCATGAGTTCAGTGACTGAGTCTGTTCTCATGCTCATTGTATACCCAGAGATTGTCACAGGATCTGAAACACAGAAGGTACTCAAAAATATTCGTTGAAAATGAAAAGGAGTGTCCTTGGGAATATTTTATACCACATGTAGTAAGAATTTAATACTTTTTTCTTTGTCCTTCAGAAAAAGAAACATGGAGGGCAAAATGTTAAAGGGCATGTCAATGGAGGTGATTCTATAACAAGCTAAAGTACTATGGTCCAGTTATATAGCCACGAGCTTAGGCTGGGAACCTTTATTCCAGGATGGAATTTAGATTCCTGAAGGTAATATTGTTCACCGCCCAGCTGCCCTTTTAAGAGGAATTGATGGAAGAATTTCTAAGATGGCTGACCAGAGATACCAGTGGCCAGATTATCACAGAAATAAGGAAAATCTCAGATGAACACAAATAAACAATCATAGATCAGGTGTAATACCAAGGGAACAATACCAGAGCCTACAAGAGATTCCATGTGAAGAAGTTGTGGAGCAGACCAAGAAGGAAGAAGATATCAGCAGAGGTCAACCGCTGAGAAGCTTGGAGTCCAGTGAAAAGAGTAGGCAGAACCGTTTATTTCTCCCACCCTAACATCTCTGGCAATCAGCAGTCTTCTGAGCTGTTGGAGAGCCTTACTACCCTCATAAGCCTAAAAGTTGCTGACACCAGTAAACTGAGCTTCTTGAGGATAAAGCACCAGGCTACCAGCCCCCTTGGGCCATTTTCCATTACCACAGACCCAAGCAAAGATGTCAGGTGCCATATTGCTTCTCAATCCACCATGTGCCTACATCCTCCCCACAGGACTTTAGCCCTCAGTTTTCATCTTGCTCATCCCCACACAAACAAGAGACTCCTGGAATTCATAAATAAATTCAGCAAAGTCTCAGGTTACAAAATCAATGTACGCAAATCAGTAGCATTCCTAGATACCAGTAATAGTCAAGCCAAGAGTAAAATCAAATACTCAATACCATTCACAATAGCTACAAAGAAAATAAAACACCTAGGAATATACTTAACCATGGAGATGAAAGATCTCTACAAAGAGAACAACGAAACATCAAGGCAAGAAACTGCAGACAACACAAACAAATGGAAAACATAATCATGCTCATAGATTGGCAGAATCAACATTGTTAAAATGTCTATACTACCCAAAGTGATTTACGGATTCAATGCAATCTCCATCAAAATACCAATGTCGTATCTCACAGATCTAGAAAAAATAATTCTACACTTCATTTGAAACCAGAAAAGAGCCTGAATAGCCAAAGAATCTTGAGCAAAAAGAACAAATTTGGAGGCATTACATTACCAGACTTCAAACTATACTACAAGGCCTTAGTAACCAAAACAGCATGGCATTGGCACAAAAATACAGACATGTACAAATGGAAAAGAACAGAGAACTCAGATATAAAACCATCCACGTACAGCCAACTGGTCTTTGACAAAGCAGACAACAATGTACACTGGGGGAAAGAAACCCTATTCAATAAAGGGTGCTGGGAAAATTGGACGGCTACATGCAGAAGATTGAAACAGGATCCCTATCTCTCACCACTTGAAATTAATTCAAGATGGATAAAAGACTTAAATGTAAGGCATGAAACCATAAGAACCCTAGAAGAAAATATAGGAAAAATTGTTCTAGATATCAGCCTCTGCAAAGAATTTATAAAGAAGACCCCAATGGCAATCATGGTAACAACAAAAATAAATAAATGGGACTTGATTATATTAAAAAGCACCTGCACAGCTAAGGAAATATCAACAGAGCAAATAAACAACCTATAGAATGGGAGGAAATATTTGCAAGCTATACATCCAATAAAGGGCTAATAGCCAGAATTTACAAAGAACTCAAGCAAATCAGCAAAGAAAAAGAAACAACCCCATTAAAAAGTAGGCAAAAGATATGAACGGAAGTTTTTCAAAGAAGATAGACAAATGGCCAATAAACATAAAAAATGTTCAATGTCACTAATTATCAGGGAAATGCAAATAAAAACCACAATGAGCTATCACTACCCCAGTTAGAATGGCTTTTATTATTATGAAAAGTCCATAAACAATAGATGCTAGTATGGATGCAAAGAGATGGAATGTTTCTCTCCTGTTGGTGGGACTGCAAATTAGTACAACCCCTATGGAAAATAGTATGTATGGAGATTCCTCAAAGACCTAAAAGTGGACCTACCATTTGATCCAGCAATCCCGCTATTGGGTATTTACACAAAGGAAAAGAAGTCATTTTATCAAAAAGACATCTGCAGTGGAATGTGTATTGCAGCACAGTTCACAATTACAAAGATGTGGAATCAACCCAATCCCGTCAATTCACGAGTCGATTAACAAAATGTGGTATACGTGTACTGTGGAATACTACTCAGCCATGAGGAAGGGTGGATTTTGTCCTTTTGCAGCAATTTGAATGGAACTGGAGACCATTTTCCTAAGTGAAGTTTCTCAAGAATGGAAAAACAAACATCACATATGCTTTTTACTACTCTAGAACTAACTGATGAGCACTCATGTGCACAGAAGGAAGTAAAACTCAGTGGAAATCAAGTGGAGTGGGGGAGGAGGGGATGGGTGAAAACCTACCTGACGGGTACACTCTCTGGGTGATGTGCACACTTACAACCCTGACTAAGCATAACAAAATCAATACATGAAACCAAAAACATTTGTACCCCCGCAATATTTTGAAATAAAAAAAAAAGAGCTGATGATTTCACTATGCTCTGGAAAGCAGTCAGCTCACAGTGATACATGTGAGAGATTCCCATCATGACACATTCCCATCAACCTACACCAGACCATGAATAATTCCATTAATTACCAGTCACTCCAGACTTTTCTGTTCCACTTAAGAAAACCTATTTGCTTTCTTAAAGGGTAGACATTGGGTAGACATGGCCAATTGCATACCATCAACAATTCCTTAGGGGTGCTTCCATGCCTGCTATAAGACCTCCTGGTGAACCAACCTGAATAAATTAGTTTCAAATTCAACTCCCCATGACTACACAACTTATGTTCAATTAAATTCAATCTTGTTAGGCTTCAGTCTTAACAAACTTCTGTCTATTACTCTATTTGGTCATATTCTCTTTGATTCTAATTCTATTGCCCTTTGTATTAAATCTTCCTTCTAGTCTCTTGTCACCTGAAAATTTGATGAGCATTATTTGATGAAGTCAGTTAAGACAAAACAAAGAGAACAGCCTACTTGCACCAGTGTAGGCCTCTCTTTAGTCTGGCATTCATTTTCTGGTTACTCTGCTCTGGATATAGCCTGTCAATCAATGTCAGCTCCTTCTAGCCATATTATCATATTTCCTCATCTTGTCCACCAGAATATCATAAGAAGTGTGCTAAAGCCCTATCTCTAAAGAGGTTTCCTGATCATTTCCTATGATTTCATGAGCATATTCTAAAATAACAACAATAAGAAGGATGTGAGGTTGTTTTGATACGATTTCTATGTGATCTCTGATTTTTTTCCTAAATGCTCATACATAATACATTTAATAATCCATTCCAGTATTTCCTAGGCATTGAATCGAGCATACTGAATCGAAATTCTTCCCTCTTGGAAACTCAGAGCAAGGCCTCTATAATTTCTTCCATTTCTCACCATTCTTTAGAATTCAGCTATAACTTCTCTTGAAACATCCTTTAGAATGAATTTATTAAAGCCAGGGGATACGAACATTTTTTTATTTCAAAATATTAAGGAGTACAAATGTTTTAGGTTAAATACATCACTTTTGCAATGCTTGAGTCCTGGCAAAAGCTAGGCCCATCACCCAAATAGTGTTCATAGTACCTGCTAGGTTGGTTTTTGCCCCTCCCCTCTGCCCGCTCACCCCTGGTTGATTTCTGCTGAGTTTTACTTACCGCCATGCACATGTGTGCTCATCACTTAGTTCCATTGTAATAGTGGGTACATGTGATGGTTGTGTTTCCATTCTTGAAACACTTCACTTAGGAGAATGGTCTACAGTTCCACCCAAATTTTCACAAAAAATATTAATTCATATTTTTTATGGCTGAGTAGTACTCCATGGTATACATAAACCACATTTTATTACTCCACTCATGAATTGGTGGGCACTTGGGTTGATTCCACATCTTTGCAAATGTGAATTGTGCTGCAATAAACATTCAAGTGTAGGTGTCTTTTTTATGAAAAGTCTTTTTTTCCTGTGGGTAAATACCAAATAATGGGATTTCTGGATCAAATGATAGGTCTACTGTCAGTTCTTTGAGGAATCTCCATACTGTTTTCCATAGAGGCTGTACTAATTTGCTGTCCCACCAACAGTGTGTAAACATTCCTTATTTTCTACATCCACACCAGAATCTGTTATTTTTGGACTTTTTGAAAAATGTCATTCTAACTGGGGTATTTTGTTTTTTCATATTGCCAGGGTTCTTTTGCAACTTTCTTTTCATCTGGCTCGCCTTCTCTCTGCTCTTGGTTAACAGGATTGCAGGGCACCTGTTCTCTTTTGCTGGGGACTCTCTTGAACCAAGTCCAGGAATGACAGCTGCTCAGGGATAGGGGTCCTGATTGAAGTGTTGGACTGAGGGGAAGTTCTGCCAGCCCAGCAGTAGTGGCGACTCAGTAGTGGGGACTTAGAGGCCAGGCACAATTCTGGAGTCTCAGGGGTGGAGCTGCATGCCCAATGGGGGCCCTGGAGCTACAGGGGCAGAGCCTCATACTTGGGCAGAGTGAGAGCTTCAGAACCGTCTCTAGAGATTATGCGGCCAGAGCCACCCTTATGGAGGGCTGTTCCATCAGCATGGGGTCTGTTGATGCCCTGTCATGCTGTCTCAATGGCCTAATGTCTGCATAGGCACGCTGGCATTACTGTTCAGCCCACGTTTTCCCCCATGTCTAGAACCCACTGATTCAGTCATCCCTAGCTTTCCAGGGGTTGCCTGTGGCATTGGGGGCTCCTTCTCTGTTTGGCCCCCATGCCGGGGAGGAGGCGTGCTCAGGCCCTAGTCACAGGGCACTACACAGGGGAGCATCTTTTCCCTCCCTGGCTTGGCAGGGGTGATGCAAAGGCTATTGCTGGGAGGTTGGGTCCTGTGTAGACTTGGCTCTATGCACCAGAATGATTAGGATGATGTTGGTTGCAGAAACCTGGGATTGGCTCTCTGCTGCACCTGCTCTCCAGTGGAATGTCTCTGCACAGACTCTGAGCAGCTCTCCAATCAGTGCAGAGGTCTGCATCGGAGAGGAGAGAACCCTCACAGATCAAGCTGCCTATAACTTTTGTTTTTCTCCTGAAAAGTAGTGTCCCTCAGGTTTCTTTTATCCTGCTGTCTTCCCTTCTTCAAAACAGTGTGAATTGTACTGGGACCCCCCACCCCAGTTTAATCTCCAAGATCATAGGTGATGCTTATGAATAAGAATCATCCATGCCCTGTTTGATTGAGTTGGTGGATGCTGTAATGAGCTATTTGTTCTCCCTGTCAGTGGTTGATGCTTGCAGGAAAAAACCAACTACAGAGATGTTCTTTTGCACCTGTGATAAGCTCTAGCCTCTCAGGTGGAACACTTGAATGTCCCAGGCTTTGGGAGGGGCCTTGTAGCTCCTAGAGTGTTGCTCGATCTCCCCCACAGCAGAGGTGCGTGGAGAGGCAAGGCCGAGTGTGATTAGGTTGTACAAGTCTAGAAGGCTTTGCAAAGCCTCAGCAGAGTTCAGAGGTCATCTTCCTGGCTGTTAGAGGGAGCCACTGGGAGAAGAGTCGAGGCCAGCTTTCCAAGCTGGAAAGTCTGCTTGTGAGGGAGGGGCCACACTTCCCATTCTGGCTGTGAGGAGTGAGCTCCACCTGTCTTGCATTGCCCCTGCCCTCAGGCCCTGAACACACTGCACTCAGTTGCAATGGCGCCATAGGCTGAGATCTTCCCCTGCCAAAGGAGCCACCCTAATCCAACAGCATGGCTTTCCTGTGAGGGGATGGGTGCTTCCCCAGTTTACCACAACTTGGACCCCCACAGTTTTCTCCCATCAGTTCCACCATGTGGGCTCCCTCAGCTCCCAATTCCAACTCCTAAACCTCACTCCCCGTTTGTCCCCCAGCGACCTGCCTGAGTTCTGGGGGCATGAGATCTGGCCTGTGTGTCAGACCTGCTGGCATGCATCTCTGCAAAATGCCAGCAGGCAGGGAGCTCCCAGATGAGGTGCCCTGGGTCCCCTGCAGGTCTCCAAGGGGAGAGGTGTGGGCCCCAGTCTGTGGAAACTTCAAACTGCAAGATGTGCCAGCTGGGGCAGGGGGCCACTCGCCAAATTCTCAGCTCAAACTACTCTCCCGGTTGCAGTGGGTGTGGGAGGGGTGGGAAGAGATGAGTATCTGAATGGAAGAAGGGAAACACCGCTCAGAGTCCAAGCTCTGTGATCATGCAAGTTTTCCCCACAATTCTGTGGTTGCTGCAGTGCTTGGGTTTGTGGGGGCGGAAAAGCTTCCCAGTAACTAGGTAGCCTGCTGATCACCAAAGGACTGTGAGAGGGAGAAAGGGATCTCCCATTACCCCTTCACTGGGCTCCTAGCCTCCCTGGGTTTGGTCTTCGCTGATATCTTTTTTTCCTTTATCCTCTTCCCTCTCTGCTTCACCATTTTCCTCATTGAGGTCCCCAGCAGGCTCCAGCACTTCTCTCACTGAAATTTACCTGCACTGCATCCCCTCTCCTGTCTCCCTACCCAAAACCCTTGCTTCCCTCTGGCATAGTCCAGCAAATGGTGTCTCTAGTCAGCCATGTTGGCCTATCCCCAGAAGATACAAACTTTTAAAACATCTTGGTACTCTTTTTACCGGCACTGTTTATTAATCCTCTTTTAACTAGGATTTTTCTATTATTTCTAATTTAAAGAGTGCTCTTCTTCACAGAAGAGATGGAACAAACATTGAGGTGTGTAATTCTCTCTGTCCACTTTATCAGTCATCATATTACAAAATGTCCTATAGAGAACACCTGCCCCTTCTCACTGTGTTTCCTCTGAACATACAGCCAAAACTCTGTAATTAATGTGATCCAGCTATAGTAGTTGATAGCTTATGTGTGTGTGTGTATGTGTGTGTGTGTGTGTGTGTGTGTTACACTTAAACTATCTAAATGGACATTGTTTTACCATTCCTTTGATGCTGAGTGAAGGCCTGTTCTTTGAGTATGATTTCTGTGTTTGGAGTCCTGTCGTACTTAGCTGCATATATCACAATCTCTCAAACATAGGCTAGAATCTTTCATTTTTGGTTCCTTAAAGTGAGATAAAAACTTAAAACATTAGCAAGATAATCTGAGTGCAGAAATCTCCTACGTTTTTATAATTTTTCCTATCTTTTTTGTTTATAATATGAAGTGATTTATTGTTTATTATTTTCGTTTTTATTATTTATTTTCTCTTATTTTTAGCAACTCATCTTTACAGAGTCTTTCTAAAATATTTAATTTAGAATTAATTTATTAAAAACTTCTTTTCCAATCATTTCATGAGTTTGCATAATATTTAACTACTACAACATATAAAACTGACATAAACTGGGAAGAAGAGAAATGAAATCTTGAGTTGCATGCAGCTCCAATTTCAGGTTTGCTTAGTATACACAGGTACAATAGAAAGAGCCTAGGATTCAATCATTACCCTTCAGTGGGCTGAAGTCTCATGTCTTTAGCAAGGATATTTTATTAATAAAAACAGAATAAAGACCATCAGTTAATCTGATGTGTCATTAGGCAGAGGTCAGTTAGGAGAGGTTATTCTGTAACTTCTTAAAACTCCTTTTTATGATTCTTCGCAGTTTTTACAAACCTCAGCATCTTAGAGCTTTGGTCTATAATATAATGGAATTCTTACAGGGCCGTGCTACTCTGTCATTTTCCTTCTGGGCTATGGATGCCTCCTTCATTCCTTTCTATGAATGCTTAAAGATGGAGAGTTTCCTGTAGCCATCACCTCATCATCCTTAAAAGTGTCCTCTTCATTAATCACCAGATTTCCAATATTAGTAAATTTTAATTTAGCTCTGTTCACTTAAGCCACTATTGATTGCATGCTGATCATGTGCACGGCAGTGGGCCTCTTATTTGAGCAGCTTCCTTTTCTGATCTTCAGGCTACGGAAACATGCTAAAATTTCTTTTGATTGATTGATTGTTTTTTCTAAGTTACCATCCTTAAATATGATACACATCTAGTCATTCTTTTATTTTTTTTCTGAGTATTTTAATAAAGAATCTTTTGGTTTCAAGTGTCGGAATTCTCTAACTGGCTTAGTGAAAAAGAAAAGGTGAGTCGGCGGGGCGGGGGGTGAGGAGGGAACTTCTTTTCTCCTGTAGCTGAAACTCCTGAGGTAGGACTCTCAGAAGGGATTTAAACCAGATTTTCACAGTGGCATCAGTCCTCTGACTCCACTTCCCTCAGTTCCCTTGGCTTTGACCTCATCTGTGAGTCAGCTTTATCCTTAAGGCTGGTTCCTCTCGTGTAACTAGAAATTAATTGAGCAATCCCCATTAATTGAGATAAGTTACATGAGCACAGGGGCTTCATCTTGTTTTGTTTATGATTCATTATTTTCAAAATCTAGCATGAGGTTGGCACAGGGTAAGTATTCAATAAACATTTTTTGAAGAAATAAATAAATGTCTGTCTTAAGCCCTAGACTAGGTATTTTATAGATCTTTCCTCTAAAACATGGATGAATTTAAGACTAAAACATCAGGGTTTTTAAATGGTCACTTTTTAAAAATTACTCTTAATCAAACTGCATCTTTTCTAAGCCCCCAATCTTTTGATTGATGAGAATTTCAATCTTAGTCATTGGGGCGCCCCTTATCCCTGTATTTGTACCACATAAAAATGCTGAACTTATGCAATGCCAGACAACTTGGTGAGAAGCAGCTTCTTTCATCCATTGTGAGTGCAGTCCTCATACGTCTTGGTCCACTGCACATAGTTGAGCACTTGCCAATGCCGTCTGTCTCAGTCACCATCACTCTAAGTAAACTCTCAGAGATCTGCCCCTCTGCCCCCTGCCTCACTGCTGACTCCGTATCTCACAGCCTTTCTCCGTCTGAGGCTCTTTATGCCACTGGCCTTTGCCACATCATCCCCAGGCTAGGGAAACACAAAGTCTGCCCCAGGTCTCCCAACTTCTACCTCCACCATTCAAAGTACTTCCTACATCTCTGTAGAAAATTCATTACCGTCAATGAGCCATTCCTGGAGTGGAAGAGGGCAAAGAATATGTTATTTCAAGTTACTCTGCCTTAAAATGAATGACTTATTGTTATATTTCATGAGTCTATGTTTTATATAAGATGGTCCTCAAAATCAGGAGTAACAAAAAGGAAAGGCAGCCACTGTGGCCCCTATTCAGCAAGTTCATGGCCAGCTTTGTGTCTGTGTCCATCAGTTTCCTACACATTCTCCACATTCTAGGTCAAAACAAAATGTGAAGTGGTCTCCTGCCCTGCTTGTCTTTATACCTTTTTCCTTCCCTCACTACAGGGAGCAATATTAAGCACATTCACCCAATTAGCTTGGGAAGAAAAGCTTGTCAAGTGGCGTCTTTGCCCAAAATGGATGCCAGCACTAACACTTCTCCAACCTAACTCCTGAGGGTAGCTTGACTGCCCCATGTTGTATTTTTCTCCTCGTCCAGTAGCTATTGGAAACTCCCACCAGCTTTGTGATATCCCTCCAATAATATATGAATACCACCTGTCAGTGTGATATGACCATAGACAGCGAAAAAATCCTGTATGCTCAATTACAAGTTCTAGCTATAAAGGGACTAAACTTTTCTTTTCCAGGAAAGAAATTAACATACTCATTTCTCTCATAGCAGAGATCACTAAATCCAATAAAAATTCATCTTTTATAACTATAAGCCAAAATATGTAGTATATGACTAATGACATCAAATATATTTTAAACATAAATTAAGGAAAAACCCAGAGTCTTGGTTGTTGGTTTTTAAGCTTTTGACAGGTTTATAGAGCTAGAGAGACATGGGGCAATGTTCAACAATCTAATCAACCCAGGTCAGTCTAGACAACTGTGAGAACTTGTACTCAAACCACCTACACTATCTAAATGAGCTGGATAATCTATGCAAACCCAGGTCCAGTTAGATACCGTCTTGGCTGACATGCATCCTGGAAACAAAAAAGAAGAGAAAAAGTAATGATCCTTAAATTTACAAAATTGGTTTGGAATACTCAAAGACATTCTCCGAGAGGCAACTATTAGCAATCCTTCCTTCCCTTTATGCTGGAAGGGCTGCTACTTATAATATGGCCTAGAAAAAAAGTGCAGAGGAAGACAAAAATGGGTAAATAACATTTTTAAGTTTATTCAAATTTTAGAATTTTAAATCAGCCTACTTTAGTGCTGAAGAAATATCTGGTCACTCATATGATTCATTATTGTTTCCTCAGCTCTAGTTCTACGTCCACCAGTATGTTTCTATTTTTAAACATGCAGAAATCCTTTGGGGTGAATACCAGAAACTTCAGTAATACTTTGTATCTGAAGTTTCTATTAAAGGTTGGCTAGCATCATTTCAAAAGAAAGAGAGTTCCCTGTGTACTGCTAAGATATATAGTCTTCTTAGATAAGATGCCCTCCATCGTTAGCTTGCTTCTTCCACTTCTAGGTTTAGAAAGGTATGAATAGTCTTCAGCTCCACTTTAAAATCCATTCAAAATTGCCTTACATAAGTAAGGCAACTAAATTCGAAGTTTAAAATAAGACAATCCTTGCAGGGAAAATCAGTCACTTATCAGTAGAGTTCCATGCAGCTCATTGGAAATTCAGAATTTGGAACACAAATTCAGAATATTGAACATGGCATTATTCATTGCTTGGCACAGAGTCATGCAAGGCAGTTAGCCAAACAAGCTATCTCTCTACTTACAGGTGAAACAACGGTTTGGAGAATCTTAAAAATTTGAAAACATTCATAAATCAAAATAGGAGGTTTTCTAAGGGGGAAGTTAACACTCTGCCAAGTTAAGCAAACTAAAGAAGAAAACGAGTCGGCCGTTAAAATGGTTTTCATGACAGACACTTACACTTCTTCAAACAATATCAATTAGTGTCTTTAAAACAGACTTCCCAAAGATGATATTTCAATCAGTATATTTTCTGGATGTAAAGAGCTTTCTTCCATTGTTTCAGGCTGCAGGAAATAGGACAATGGATAACGTTGCTGACAGTGGTAGAGCTGGGCGGTCTGATGTATCTGCATGCTTGAGCCGATATGAAAATTGCAGCACTTCCACTCTGATGGAAACTTTTTCCTTTCTAACAACATGGCTTATTAATGTATGGATTTTCTCAGATTACGTGTATACATCCCTCCTTTACCAAAAATAATTTGGTCTTTTTAGGATCAGCTAAACTTCCCCCTTTTTTTCTAAAGTATGTTCCATCTTTGCCACCTTATTATAAGGCTATATCAAGAAAATGAATTAAAAGATATGGAATTCTAAAACAGAGAAAAATAGAAGACAATTTTTCCTTGCTGAGTCAGTTACTGAGCTCTCCTTTGCTACAGAAAACCTAGGCAGGGAATTTAAGCCAAGGGAATTAAGTTGATCTGTAGCATAAAGAGTTGAGGAAAAAGGGTAACCAGGAAGTGACCCAGAGAAGCCTCCTGAGCTGGGTTCTGGGGGAGATTTTAAAGATCTGGCATTTGAAAACCTTCAGAGCTGCATTTAGGGGAAAGAGAAGAGACAATTGAGATGTGCAATATGGGTTATGAATTGAGTTTCTTCCATGTTTGAAAGTTGCAAGTAAAAATTCAAAACCTTTTGTTTGCTGTATCTGTTTCTTTGAATGCTCCGTTTCGTAGAGTCTGGGTGATGCAAAAGTACTGGGTTTTATTTAGGTTATATCCATGCTACACACTAACTCATTCATGTCCAAAAAGGAAGCCCTAATTCCAACAAATTCTTCAACAAATTGTACATAGAATAAAGGCACAAAGATCCTCCTTCAATTACAGTAACACCAACTACAGCAGAGTTGTAATGCTAGGAGCTGCGGTTGAGTTCATTATCTGAGCACACCATTTGATGTGGGTTTTAACTGAAAGAGTGTTTACTACAGTATTTTTAATCTTTCTGAAAGATTATGATGGTGATGGCATATTGGAAATACTGTAGCATTCACTTAAAATCATTCAATATTAGAGATAAAACATGCCTTTTCTAAATCATCTGGTTGGCACTCCATATGTTCTCTTAGTAGGAAAAAAACAAAAAATAAAAAACACCAAAAACCCAAACTCCTATCTGTGAAAAAGAGTTGCTAGGTATGGATATTATACTTTTTACTTTTTTCCTTTGAAATAAATACAAATTATCCATTAGCACATTTTGGCCTATTGACAGTCTTTCTGCAAGTTACTGATTGTTCCAGGGTATCACCTTCTTTGCTCTTTAGCAAAGCTGAGAGCAGACTTTCATAAACATGATGCGTTTACATTGGTTGACTTGGAGCCTCCCTTCACCTGCTCCAGCCTGGATGATGGTTCTCCAGGAAGCTACAAAGCAGTTATTCTAAGATTTCCTTTACTGTCCTTTTGAGAAGTCCCTTTACCTCTGTTGGTTTGGATCACCTTTACCTGTCCAAGCTCTTCTTCTTCCTTTTTTTTCCCCTTTATTGAAACAGCCTCCAACAGCTCCCTGAGAAATGGTACTGAGGAATTAAATATTTGAGACTCTACTTGACTAGACATATTTTATTCCATCTTGACAATTGATTGACAGCTTTGGCGGGTACACATTTCTAGGTTGAGAATCATTTTCCATCAGAATTTTGAAGATATTACCCCATTGTCATGGAACTTCCAGGATTGATGTTGAAAAAACTAAAGTCATTTCAATCCCTGAATCATTCCTTTTTAAATTTTTTAAATTTTTAATGTTTTATTGATGCATAATAGAAGTACATAGTTTTGAGACATATGTGATAATTTAATATGTTAATTCAATTTGTAAAGATCAAATCAAATCAGTATATTTGGGGTATTCATCACCTTAAATATTTGTCTTTTCTTTATGCTATAACCATTTGAATTCTTCTCTTCTAGTTATTTTGAAATATACAATAGATTATTGTAAACTATAGTCACCCTACTGATCTAACACTAGATTTTAATTTGTCTATCAAACTATATATTTATATCCATTAATCAACTTCTCTTCATTGCCCCCATTTCTTCTACCCCTTCCAGCCTCTAGTAACCATGGATTTATTTTCTATCTTCATGAGATCCACTTTTGTAGTTCCCAAATATCAGTGAGAACATGGACTATTTGTCTTTTTGTGTTCATCTTATTTCACTTAACATAATGACCTTCTAGTTCCATGCATGGTGCTGCAAATAACAGAATTTCATTTTTTATGCCTAAATAATATTCCATTGTGTATATACACCACATTTTCTTTATCCATTCGTCCATTGATGGGCACTTAGGTTGATTCCATATTTTGCTATTGTGAATAGCACTGCAATAAACATGGGAGTGCAGGAATCTTTTTGATACATTGATTTCCTTTCTTGTGGATTTGTATCCAGTAGTGAAATTGCAGGATCATATGATAGTTCTATTTTTGGTTTTTTGAGGAACCTCTATACTATTCTCCATAGTGACTACACTAATTTGCATTCCCACCAACAGCATACAAGGAGTCCCCTTTCTCTACCAATATCCTTTAATGCCATTTTAATTGGGTAAGATGATATCTCATTGTAGTTTTGATTTGCATTTCTTTGATGATAAGTGATACTGAGCATTTTTCCGTATTCTTCTTGACCATTTATATGTCTTATTTTGAGAAATGTCTATTCAGGTCTTTTGCCCGTTTTATAATACAATTATTTGGTTTTTTGCTATTGAGTTGTTTAAGCTCCTTCTATTCTAGTTATTAATCCCTTGTCAGATGGGTAGTTTGGAAATATTTTCTCCCATTCTGTTTCTCCCATTCTGTGGTTGTCTCTTCACTTGGTTGTGTGTTTCCTTTGCTGAGCAGAAACTTTTTAGTTTGAAGTGATCCCATTTGTCATTTTTGCCTCAATGCCTGCGCTTTTTAGGTCTTTCTCAAGAAATATTTGCCCATGCCAATGTCCTGGAGTCTTTCTACAATGTGTTCTTCTAGTAATTTTATAATTTCAGGTCTTATATTTTTATATTTTTATTTAATTTTTTGTATGGTTAGAAATAGGGGTCTAGTTTTATTCTTCTACATATAGCTAATTCTGTTTTTTTCAGCACCATTTATTGAAGAAACTGACCTTTCCTCATTGAATGTTCTTGGCTCCTTTGTTGAAGAGGAGTTGGCTGTAAATGTGTGGATTTATTTCTGGGCTCTCTATTCTGTTCCTTTGGTCTATGTTTATTTTTGATGCCAGTACCATGCTGATTTAGTCATTACAGCTTTGTAGTACATTTTGAAGTCAGGTAGTGTGAACCCTCCAGCTTTGTTCTTTTTTCTCAGGCTTGTTTTGGCTATTCAGAGTCATGTAGGTCCACATGAATTTTAGAATTTTTTTTTTCCTATTTTTGTGAAGTATATCATTGGTATTTTGATAGAGATTGCATTGAATCTGTAAATTGCTTTGTGTATGCTTATCATTTTAATAATATTAATTCTTCCAATTGATGACCTGCTCCTTTCTTTATATGTGACTGACTATGTTACCTATTCATTTTGTATGTTTCTCTCTGGAATCTGTTAGAATTTGCTATGTATCTCTGCTGTTCTGAATTTCATAAAATAATATGATGGACATTTTATATTTTTATGGATCCATTAACATGATCAGCATTTTTACTTGGTAAGATATCTAGATCTGGGAATTATTATTCTTTGGTTCTCAGAATTTTTACATTATTTCTTTAATAATTTCTGTCCCACTATTTTCTTTGTTATAGTATGTGGTAATTTTTGTTTCTGTTGGATAGTGGAACTTCTAGAATCATCTTCGAATTTTCTTGTCCTTTTCTCTCATATTTTTATATATTTGACTTTTTGGTCTTTCTTCTGGAAGATTTTTCTCAAGGATATTATTCAACCCTTATACTGAATTTTTGGTATCTACTTCTACTTTTTTTTCCATTTCCAAGAGCTCTTTTGTGTCCTCTGAATGGTCCTTATACAATCTTGGTTGCATTTACATATGCAATATCTTCTTTTATCTCTTTTGGGATAATAAATATAGTTTCTCTGAAATTTCTTCCACTCCCTGTATGGTTTCTATCCTCCGGCTTCCTTGCTTCCTGTTTTGGTTGTTGTATTTTATATTAGAGTCTTATCTAAAACATCAGGTAATCTTTAGGGCCATTCTAATTTCAGCAAAGTGGTAAAATCCTGGTTGGAATATCTGTGTACATGGGTGGGATTTGTCAAATTGTGGTCTTCATTAAGGGAAACTGTGTGGAGGGTATTTGCCAGACTGCCAGGGCTGTGGGAAAATCTCAAATGTCCATTCTTACAGACCTTTTCTCCTGAGTGGGTCAGTTTCCTCAGACAAAAATCCTTTCCTCTCTTTTCTGAGTGGGAAAAGAAAGGCACACAGTGTTCTGGGAGGTGAAAATAGAAAAAAAAGGGTGGGCTTTTTTTTTTTCCCAGTATGAAACTTCACTTAATGTTTCAATGTAACACTTGCCCTCCCTGTGCTTTGCCTAGAGGTGTAGATACCAGATCCTCCGCAGTGCATCCTTTCTGGAATCAGAATCTGATTTTTAAATTTCTGGTATCCCATTCATCACCTCCCATAGGATTATGAGCCCTGAGAGGGCAAGGATCATGACTATGCTATTTAGTATTGTGTCCTACCACTTAGTACAGTGCCTAGAATGTAAAAGATGCTTAACAAATGGTTGTTGAAAAGGGGAATCAATGGATAAATCCTTTCAAGAATTCAACTCCTATGGGTGAGTTTCACATGTGCAGAAAATAGGAGTGGGTAGAATACTAAATTAGCTCCCAGCAGAAACATGGTCATTATAAGTAGCAAAGGCAAATTCTGTAACAACTCTAATTTGGAATCAGAAACACTGGCTGGAAGAGCAGTCTTCATGATTTTCTGACCACGTGATCCTAGACAAGTCGATTAATCCCTCCAAGCTTCAATCACCAAATAAGTTAGTGTGAAAATCAAATGAGATAATGTACATGCAAACATTCTGTAAACTAGAAATCCCTGTAAATGGTTACTATGAAAGCTTTCTCCCCAGGCCATATCAATCTGGAAGTACAGTTGTGGTATTAGTTTAATAAACCTGTCATTCTCAGGGGTGTTTCATGAACTGCTGCCATCCCCAGGATCCTAAGTGCCTGTTAGATTCCTTGTTGATGACGAATAAATGTAGATTGTGTGAGTGGGGAAAGTGGGAGGGGGAGGTGGGAGAGGGTTAAGGAAGGACAGGCTACTCATGCTTCACTCTGTCCCCAAGTACCTAGAAGACAAACAGAATTGAAATGCTCAGAAAAGTTTTAGAATTGCCAAAAAGTACATGAAATCAGCTACAGAAGCTGTTAAACAGAAGTGATGATTCTTATTTGTTCCAGCCACAGTGCAGGGGGAAATTCTCAAGTTGCTTATAAAGATGGGGGTTGGGGGAGAAAGAAGTACAGTGAGTTTTCTCTTATGTAGAGACCAATGATCACCTCCTCCCATCAACCAATCTGGTTAGTTGATTCATCATTAATTAAATAATTGTTTGTTTATTCAACCAACATGATAGATATACACCATCTATTATGTGTCAGGTTAGTACTTGGCTACACTGGTGAGCAAAAAAAACCACAGCATCTCCTCTCATAACTTGCAGCCTGGGGACTTATAGTTAGCAACTCCATGCCTTTGCTTCTGAGTTGGAACAACCCTATTATCCTAACCAGTGTGAGTTTTTCTTCATTAAAGAAACTATGATGGTCATAAATGGGAGATGGTTTCTTCTCTATAGAGAATATCAGACAGATATTTATGAAAGTATATATTCAGTTTGGGAAATAATTTCTGAAAAGGAAAGTGAGTTCTGGTAACACAAAGAAAAATATTTAAATTAAAAAATGTATGTCACATAAAGAAAAATTAAAGGGGTTTTATCAGGAGAAACCAAAGCATGATTTAATTTCTGCCTTCAATAAAAGGTTTTCATGTAGGAAATGGTCTTAAGTAATATAGGAGAAATGTGGCCCTTGACTAAGGAAGAATTTCTCAGCATTGGATGACAAGGAATTGAAACAAGCAACCAAAGAACCTTAGAGAACTTCACTTCCAGGAGACCCATGGGTTAGACATCAAGTTGCTTCATTATGGAGGCTTGAGTAAGACCATTTCTCCCTGTACTTTTCAGCTTTATAGATAAGTGAGAGACCAATTAAAACAGATGGCTACTAGTTCTGTTTAGAGAAAATAAATTTCTTTTTATCCCATTTACACTTCTAATGCAAAAACCAGACTAATGCCTATAAATCATTTCAACATTATTGGACCCTTTTTTTGTGTCAGGCACTGTAGCGAGTGATGGAAATCTACAAAGATTCTTCTACTTTCAATAAATTTATAACATCCTCAGGAGACAGAGCTAACAGCTAGTCACTGTCTAATAACTGCTTACTATGTGCCAGGTATTTTGTTAAGTATTTTAAATGTCTGATTTTATTTAACCTTTGCAAAAATCCTAGGAGCTGTGTATCACCATTATCTCCATTATACAGATACAACAACAGCAGCAATTCAGGGCCTTTGGGAGGTTAAATGACTCATCCAAGGGCCCATCACCAAATCATGGAGCCATAATTCAAAACCCAGTCTACCTGATTCAAAGCCTATGTCCACTTGACCCTTACTCTGCATCTTGTGCTTTACTCCAAAGCCAATACAAGCAACAATAATATAACACTTATTATAAAAGAGGTATAAATTCAGTACATTAGGATTAGAGAGGATGAAACAATTAATTTGGAATTAATTTGATTCAATTTGGAATCATTGGAAATTTTTGGAAAAAAGTCATTATTTTGGAAAGACGGCTAACTTTTCACCAATATGTGAGTCTCATTTCCATAGTAGAGCTGTCACTCGGCAGCTCATTCAGGGATGACATTTCCCAGCCTCTCTGCTATATGACTGGTTCTCAAGTGGAATCCGAGTGGAAGTGATGTAGGTCCCTCCTTTGCCAAGTCAGTAAAGAGACAAACACACTTTGCCCACCTTCTCTTTCTTCCTGCAGATCAGGATACCTGCATGAATCTTGCATAAGAAAAAAATATAAACTTTTATTCTGTAAAGTCACTGATTTGTGGATTTATTTGTTAAAGCCACTAGCATTACACTAACTGTTACAGAAAGTGTACTAAGCAAGGAGTAGAAAATAAGTAAAGTCACAGAAGCATGGTGTGTGCAGGAGAATGAATAATCCTGTTCTTTGGAGTATAGATGCAGAAGGGAAGGAGATTGACTGGAAAGGTAATTTGGAACCGTGCATGCCAGGTACAAAGCTTGAACTGTTAGTAACAGAGAGCTCCTGAGATGGCAGATCGTAAGTGAGACATATCTCATTTAAAGCTAACTAAATGTTTATACTTTCCATTAGAGATATGAGCCAAAAGAATTCTGTATCACAGATTCCTAACAGTTCTTTCCTATTTAAGAAATAAGCCTATGTTTGGTTTTAGTTGGAATAGCTACATCCATGTTCACATATACACACAGATGCACACACACATACAGGTACACACATGCATACACACCTGCAAAGCACTGACATGCACACATATAAGTGCAGGCATACTCACATATCCACATGTGTGTACACACCTGCAAAACACCTACATTCACACACAGGCATGTGCAGACATGCATATACATATTCACACATGTACACACACAATTTTTCTCCTCAATCAGTATTAGATATTATCTGTATAATCTCTTAACTGTATATTTATGTAGCTACCTATTCTTTTCTAGAATTGCATCTGTTTGGACCGCTAGTTTAAATATTTTCTTAAGGGAGGATAATGGAAATTTGTAAAACTATAGTTCATGGTTTAATATTTATGTTCTTATTGCCTTTGTGATTTTCACTTCCTCTTCTTCACCTCCTAGAAATAAATCAGGAATGCAAGGAGTAAGATTCAAGGGAAGATAGCAGATATTTTTCATGTATCTTTCTCTCTTTCTCTTTCTATTCTTAAAACACTTTCTTCCGTAGGTCTCCACAGAGTCTTCTCAGGTGAGTTCAGAAGGTCCCCAGAGTTGCCAACACTTCTTCAGTAAGAAACTTGTACAGAAAGCTGGCTGCTACCAAGAGGGATGTGACAGATGGCAGAATCACCGTGCCGAGCTCAGATGGCTCACCCAGGTGGAGAGGTATTAGGGAGCTGGAAGCGGAGCTCTGGAAATTATTCTTGGCCTGCTTCAGCTTCTCATATTGATGATCCCACACCCTTCTGATCTGTGAATTTTGAAGGTTGGAGAGCCCAGATGCATGCTTCTTTCCCCCCCCTCAAAAGAGTAAATTTGTTTGAGCTATCCAGAATCACCATTTCATTGGAGGATATTACCTTTATTACATTCTACACTGTTTGCTAGCATTCACCGATGCCTATCTCAATCCAATTTCCTTAGCTGGGTGTGATGCTGATGGCAAGCCCAGAACAACCTTTCACCAGCCTACTCTAGGGGGCTTTTCAACAACCCTGGGACAGCCAAAGCCAAGACAGCACATGGAATGACATGCCTGGTATGTGGCCCCATGTTACAGTCAAGAGTTTGCAGCTGGCCTGATGGAGGAATGGCAAGTGTGGAGCTCTCAGAAATTGTGATTTGATTGTAGATAATGATACATTGCTTAAGGTTCTTTCTTCCTCCCAAGAGCCACAAGGGAATGCCAAGCAAGCAGCTTTACTCTTAGACACCATCACTGGTAGGGAAAGCCCTACCAAGCAGAGGTTAAAACTCCACATCCACTTGTACTCGCCATCAAATTGGTACTAACTGATCAACGCTAGGGTGATCACATAGCAGAAATACTCTCTAGCGATTAGGGGGATGGGGGAGCAAATCTATAACTAAAGGACACGGGGAGCACTAAAGGGAGGGAAGGGCATGCCTTTAACCCGCACTTGGGTGAGGCAAAGACATAAAGTATAACTATAATGTTTGTACCCTCACAATACCCTGGAATAATAATAATAAAAAAAAAAAACTCCACATCTGAACTTTACCTTCAAATTACAGAACTAGTAGCAAATTCCAGATACTTTATCTTCATGGGGTTAATTAGATTAACACTAGCACCTGTGCAAGTTACTAGATTGACGATGTTTACTGCCAGAAAGCCGGAATTCTGTTTATCTATTGGTTTCTTGCAAGGAAGGTGTTGCCCACCACAGTTTTGCTGTATTCAGTAGTTGTACCCTGTCTCTTCGTCACAAAAGTAACACCAGTGGAAAAACAAGTAAACTACCCTTCCTCTAGGGTAGCAATCAGCACTATCAAGATGAAGAACACCTGTGTTAAATTTAAGACTCTTGGTATTTGAAGGAACTCTACAACAGGCCCTTGATGTGCTTTTCATTGAGGTGATCTTGAGCTTGAAAAGGTACCGTACACATGTGAGTAGATTTTAGTAATACACATTTTCAGGAAGCTTGGCAAGATTAGAGCAGAATTCATGAACTTAGGAAAGTTTTCTTTATATTAGATTTGTTAATGCTCAGCTAAGTGGCCTTCATGTGGATCAAACCCACAACTTTGGCAGCAGTTTAAGCCTGTACTACCCCAAGGGTTTTCAAGTTCATATGTATCTGTACAAAGAAGCATCTGAAAAACTTGATAAAGTACAGATTCCAGGGTCTTACTCCAGAGACTCAGCAAGTCTGAAATGGGGTTCAAGAATCTGCATTTTAATAAATATCCCAGATTATTCCAATGCAATAGTATTAAAACCAAACCCAGAAATAGTGCAAATTAAGCCAAATGTTAATTTAAATATTTGAGCTTTCCTTATACATTATGGACAGTATTGTCATCGTGCATTAAGCTTATCTGCCATGACAAAAGCAGGAAAGAGAAAGAAAGAAGGAAAATTACAAGGAGAGAAAGAGGGGATGCCTTATGTTTCATTCCCTGGAGGCAGAGGCTGAGATGGGGATCCTCGTGCAGGTGATGTTTGAGGAGTCATCTCGAGAGAAAGGAGGGAGGAAGGGGGAAAGGGGAGGGCAGAGGAGGGGAAGGAGCTAATCAGAAAGGGGATCTCCACTGAAGTCTACCTTCAGCCTGATCCCACAAGGAGTTCTAGAGCATGAATCACACTACAGAATTGACCTCACCTTGAGGCCACGGGTCAGCTTTTTGAATCCCCAAATCAGTTGTTGGCTGATGGGCCACACCTGAAAGTGGGGCTTAAGTTTGCTTCAGCAGAGACCAACTCTCTGGAGGAAGAAGCAGCTGTGAATTTACCCAGTCAACACTCCCAGCAGGTGGGGGAAAGGTGCATCAGCTCTATAAAGGACATTTTGGTGAGCACCTCCCAGCTACAGGGAGAAATGGAAGTGGGGAAAAGAGAGAGAAAAAGCAATCAATGCATACTTCTCGGTAAAAGATGATCCAACTGAAAAAAAGGGTTCTACTGTCCCAGTCAACAGCCTGAATAGCACTAAAAAGTCAGGAATCTACTTCCTGTGGTACATGCCACTGAGGGGTTACAAGTTTTTGTATTTTTGAGCATCCACAGCTTTGATACTAGCATCTGGATAGCTCCTCTGGAGTAATCTGCGTTCATGAGACTCAAGGGCTCAAAGGTATGAGGGAGATAAGACCACATCAAATCATAGGATCTTAGCATTGAACAGCCAAGCAGTCTAACCATCCATCTCCAATGCACAGCCATCAGACTCAACTTTGTGCCATCTGCAAATCTGGTGCATACGAATTTTCACAGTGGTTAAACTAAAATGTAGTACATCAATCAAGAGTACTCTGATTTAATCAAAATTTCATAACCATTTACATGGGATAAAGCACTACAGGAATTAAATCCATCCAAGTCACATTTTTCAACTTGTCCAACATTGTTTGAATTACTTTAACTAATAAATGCCTTCTAAAATCAAAAATATGCCATTACTATGTCAATCCACTGTATCCCTCCAATTGTCTCATTTTAGAAAGAAATAATTAGATAGTATTAATGAGTCAATATTTGCTCCTAGTATCACTACTTTTTTGGGTATAAATACTAATAAACCTCATGTATGATCATTTTTCCAGGACATTGCCAGGGATTGACAGTATTTTACTGAGCAGTAAAATTTTAGAAACTCCACTATTTTCCCTTTCTTAGAAGCAGGTTATATACCTATCCACAGTACTTTGGTAAGCCTCTCAATCACTGTGATTTCTAAAAGAGCAGCCAGAACAACACTGCGATGCTCTCTGCATGATCTTCCAGTACTTTACAATTTAGTTCATCCGAGCATTTGCTCATGTAAAGCTAACAGATGTTTCTTTACAATTTGTTTGCTTATCTAACCTAGGCATCTATTTCCTCTTAATGATCCTTGTTCAACCTTGTTCATCTCGAACATGATCTTCCTTGCTGGTAAACATGTAATCAAAGTAGGATCTAAATAATTTTGCCATTACCTTGGGCATATATCTATGGGAGCACTTACAGATCAACTTATCTGTTTATTCTCCCTTCTCTCTAGAAAGAAATAAGCCCTTTGGGTTGTATTCAAGTGTTTTTTAAAACTTACACTTCACCCTAGACTTTGGTCTTCCTGACATTCCTCTCCAAGTCCACTTCCCTCTCCTGCCTGCAGTTTGGCCAGTGCCTCCCTCTCTCGATTTCGGCAGACGCCCTACTACTAGATGACTTTATCAGAAAGCTTCTTTGTGTTTGCATTGTTAACATTAGATACTACATTTCTGCTTCTTAATTATGCTCATTTGTGATTACATTTTTTAAAATTCTACTTTTCAAAGATTCACTCTTAAGCCACATGAACTTTTGACTTCACTGACCATGAAATGTGGTTTGCCCTTGTTATAAACTCTAAGCAATGTATTTCCTAAAGTCCAAGATATAATATTGTCTCCTGTGATCTCTCTCTCTCTAACCTAATATCTCAAATGATTTGACTACTTCCTACAAAGGTTCCTATCATGCCTCTATCGCAAGACAGTTCTTTCATAATTTGGTCTAGAATATTGTTTTCTTTCCTTTTTCAACTTTCTGAGTTGTCAGCAAGTCTACAATTTATCAGATGCCCTGCTTTTTGTAGAATAAGACTTCAGCAAACATTCCAAAGGGTGTACTTTCCCTTCTCTTCAAGGCCAGTTTTGTAATCTGCCTTCGGAAACCTTTATCCATATCCTCTGTCTGGTCTGTTGGTCTGCGAAATACTTCTAGAATAATATCACTTCTAATTCTCTTTTATCTTATCCTCCTTGAAAGGAAAATTTGCAGTGTTCATTCTTTCTGCAGAAGGAAAAAGATCTAAGTCACAGCTGTCACCTGGGTCTCCATGGGTCCATGTGCTACTGAAAGTTTGAATGCTCAAAAGAGAGGGAACTCAAAGACCAATAAAAATACATCTTCTGACGAAGCAGCAAAAACATCTCTTGTCATTTTCTCTCAAAAGTTCCACATACCCAATGATATCATCTCTGTCCCAGGTTGTATGAACACATATACTTGTCTAATGAAAGTGGAATTATTTTAAAAATTATTAATACATATAGGCAAAGAGTTATTAAGGACAACAACTTTGAAACTTCGAGCTGACTTGACATTGAGTCCCAGCTCCAGTGACTATTAACTGCCTTTGATAACCTTTCAAAGTCTCAGATGTTCATACCTATGAAATGGGTTTATTACTAGTACCTATCTCATAGGATTGTTGTAAAAAGTATTTTTGAAAGGTTAATCACATCTCCTGGATTTCAATAAATTCATTTGTTTAATAAAAAAGAATTAAGGATTGTTCACTATATCCCCAAAAATATTCTAGACATTTTTATTACAATAGTGAACAAATATAACGAAATTTATTACCTCATCAGAAGGGAGTCAGGTGCAAACTCCAAAGTCATCAATACATAAAACATACATAAATTAATGACAATGGGAGATGCCATAAAATAAATAAAAATACGTAAAACAGGAACTAGAAATTGTGTATGTGGGAGGCAGCTACTTTAGCTAAAATAGTCAGGGAAGGCTTCTCTAAAGACGCAAACTTTCAAGTGAACCAGAGAGATGAGAAACTACCAGCAATACAAAAGTCTGGAAGAAATGTGTTTTAGATTGAGGTATGAGCAAAGGTAAATACTAATAAACTGTTTCTCATATCCTCATCAAAGGATACATATGTTTCCTTTAAATAGATTTTTGCCAAGGGTTTGATCTGATTTTATATTACCTGTTTAGGCATTATCAATTTTCATTTAAAAATGAACAGATTCCCCTTGATCATCCTCTGTACTATCATTCAATCAATCATCAATATTTTAAGCTTTTGAATATTGCAAGTTGATGTCTTACACATCCATGTTTTATCACTCAGAAACGATGGCTGAATGCCACGTAGATGAATTTGACTCTGGAAAGCATGTCCCTTCAATTATCTGTTTAATGCCTCTTTTACACCCAACCTGCTGACAAAAATGAGAAAGCAAACAAATGAGATGAGTTGCAGTGAGGACACAGGAAGCCAAGAGAGCAGAGTATCTAATTGGAAGAGCACAGGAGAATGTTTAAAATAAGTTTCAGAACAGCGATAAGGATGAAGATGATGTTATCTCTTGGATAGAAGAAGCTATTAAAATACACCAGAGTGTTTTCAATCACTTAATCAGAAAGCCCTTTTCCTGAGAACTGTCTTTTGTCCGTGTGCCATGAACAAACATAAATATTTTGGATTTCTTGCATCCTTCACCCTGATAATGGACTCTTAACTATAAGCTCTTCCCACCTCAAAGAAAAAGCTAAAAACAATGATAAAACATGAAAGATAGATATGAAGTCTTTTCCAGATGAATTATGGAATCCCACAAATAGTTTTTAATGTTATCCTTTCTCTTGTCTCTTGCATTTCTAATGGATATTTTATATGACATTTTAAATATAATTCATGATGCATCCTAGATTTACAGCGTAAGACATGATACAAACATGTACACAAGAGTTGAATTTAGGTAAAACAAATAAGTTTTCTGTACAGTTTCATGGGAATTTCTTTTAAGATGACACATAATTTTAACCTTTCATCTGTATATAAATTGTCATCTTACATTTAATATTTGAAAAATTCTTAAAATAATTTCACAAGATAATGTTGTAAAATGTTAGATTTTAAATTCCTAAAGTCAGTATGAATAACTTGTGCCTGGATATTTTTGACAAAATAATTTATGTCAAAATTAAAAATTCAAAAATACCTATCTTAGCAGCCCTATTCAGGGAAAACTAAAAAACCATGATTTTTAAAAAATTATAATTAAAACATAATTTAACAGAAACTTATTTTACTATTATGGGAATAAAGTTTCATGAGATGTTTACGTTCTTATGAGATTTTAAATAACATTTTCTGGATCCAAATAGAAATGTGTCAATCATTTGAACCATAATAAGCCCGAAGTTCTCTTTTATGTTAAACAAATAAACCAAAGTGAAATTCTGCTTGGCAAAAGGTGAAATTAAGTTTAAGTGAACTATATTCAGGAATAAAACCACTATGAAACACGATTAAATGCATTTTTCCAACTATTATAAAAGACAAATTTTCCTATAATACCTATATTTTAATTTATAATTGGAAATTGAAATCCTGATGCTTAGACTGATCCCATCCGGAGTTTCACTTTTAAATTTGACCTCAGAATTTACACAATAACATCAAGTAGATAATAAAATTACAGGGGAATTGTGTAATAATAGCACTCTTGCAAAAATCTTTACTTGCACAGCTATGATTCTTGGATACCAACCTGGCTTTGCTTTACATAAGGATATAAAATCCCCATCTGTTTGAACCTCATGTTACCAAAGTGCTAAAATACAGATTTGGTTTAATTAAACAGTGAGACTCAACAGAAAGGACTCAATCAATATAAATAATATTCTTGTTTCTCTCTCCAAAATAAAATAGACTGCTTGAGTGCTTTTTGTTCAGGCACAGCAAGCCAATGAGTGCTGGGTGTCGTGTCAGATGATAATTCAAGGGTTAAAAGGACTAAATTATTATTCACATTTGACAGAAGCTGCTATCAGCTCCCTTATTGACCTTATGTTCGCTCAGGGGTAAGATGCACTGTTACTTATAATAAGATGAGAAATGGATTTATCTGGATAAACCGTTAGAGGAATCTGATGGTCTCATTAGTAAGGTGGCTTCCTGGCCAGCAATACTGCCTCCCCTTACTAAGGAAGCCGCCGCTAATCAAATGTGCTCCTGGAGAAGTACAACAGGATTTGGCACTAAATTTCAAGATAATGATGGTCGAGTAGGGCTTGATTTATTCTGTGCCTGGATTTTATTCTTTCTATTGATTCCTGCAAAATAAAGATGGCTGTGCCTGTTACAGAATTTGAAATAATCAGAATCAGTGTTATTTACATATGATTTCATTTTTGCAGAAGTTGGGGAGTGGGTGGGGGATTGGTGGCAGGCAAGGGGGAAACATGTCCTTTGAACAGCTGCCTTTGGAAGAAATGTTCTGGTAAAAAACTGCCTCTAGTGTTTGTCTAAAATAGAGAAATAAATAAATGCTGCGTCGGGTGAATCACATCAAAATCTCAAGACAATTCCAAGATGAACCAACTCAGAGAGTAAATGACCTCTTCATCTGGGTGATAAAGTTCCAGCCAAAATATTCTCTGGGCCCAAGACGTGATTCATTAGAAATATGTGCATGGTGTGGCGCTCCCCTCTCTATCTGGCAGAGTCCGGTCTGCACACTGATAAGAAGCAAATGCAAATGTCCTGATAAGAACTGAATGCAAATATTTATGATATGATATTCCCTGGGAATTATGTGCAGATAAAACAAAGTGTATTATTTTCCTGCTTCTCTTTCAGGTTTGCCAAAATGCCCTTTTTCGCTTTTGGAATTTGCATTTCTTCAAAATTGATTCGGCTTGCGTATTATGTTAAGCTATTTGTTTGCTAAGGATGGTAATTAGTTACTGTAATTACAGCAATGACAGTTGCTAAATTGTTTTTAAAGCATTACAGTAAGCCTGTGCCAGAAGATTGCAGTATTTTTTTGGATTTAAGCAGAGGCTGGAAAAACTCCCACTCTAGGGCCAGCATGGGATTTTCAACTACAAAGCTGCTTTTCCTGATTGAAATTTAAAAAAAAAAAAAAAAAATCATTAATTTGCATTGATTGCAAGTGCTAACTTTACATTTAGGTTTATTCACATATCACAGAAATATTAGTGATAGTGGACTTTGGCGCAGAGGAGACACGAGGGGACACCCATCGTAAATAAAAGTGAAAGCTGATAGCAGAGGAAAAATGGTATAACTATTATTTGGAGTCTGTTAATTAAACTTTTTAGCCTGTTTTTAGATAAATTAAAAACAATTAAAAATGTTTCTCTGAAAGTCATTCCCAAACTTTTCTGAGCGCTCCTGGTTAAAATGAATAATGTGGAAAAAAATAGTTTGGCCATACTCTATTTTTGACATGTGGAAAGTAACAGAGAAAAAAAAAGGAGAAAGGTTATTTACCCAAATACTTCTCACAGATTTAGTTTATAAGAAAATAACTGAGGAGGAGAGATGTGAGCTATAGTACATTTCCAAGATGGTTCGTATGATTTATGTTTTATATAAACTGTGACTCAGAGGTTAAAGGCAGGGAATGTGGTTCTCTATGCAGTCTGTTGTCTCAAAAATGTCTTCTAATAGTACTTTATAAAATCCAGAGGATTCAGGTGAGCCCAAGTTTTGTCTCCAGCCACGTGAAGTCAAAATAATCCAAAATTTGAATACATACTTTAAGGTTGCAGGTTTTTATAATCATATATTCACACTCACAAATGGCCTCATAAATAACAAATGCTACTATATTTTAAATGTTGATGTTCCTCTGCATGAAGAAAGTTATCTACTACCATAACAATAATAATAGGAGCTAACACTTATTGAAATCTTTCCAAATTCCAGGCACAGTGCTAAGTATGTTACATATATTTTTTTCAATAATCTTTGAGACATTATTATTGTCTTCATTTTACAGAAAGAAATACTGAAGCTTAGAGATCTTAGAACTTTCCTATGGTAAAAACTGAACATGGAAGTCAAATACAGGTAACCTGAGTCTATCCATAACCTGTGCTCTTCTTGAGAGGGTATAACTTTGTATTTCAATGTAAATAAATAAATAAATAATATCTTTAAAAGCCTTGACTTCCTCCTTAATTGACAGCTAAACTGAAAGCTAAACCACACAGTCAAGGAGATGTCAATACATGAGTGAGTTAATAAAATATGGTATATGTATTCCATGGAGTACTACTCAGCCATAAAAAATGGTGAACTAATACCTCTTGTGTTATCCTGGATCGAGTTGGAGCCCATTCTTCTGAGTGAAATATCACAAGAATGGAAAAACAAGCACCACATGTACTCACCATTAAATCGGTATTAATCGATCAACACTTACGTGCACACATGGAAGTAACATTCATCGGGTGTCAGGCAAGTGGGAGAGGGGATGAGGGGATGAGTAAACTCACACCTAACGGGGGCAGCGCATGCTGTCTGGGGGACGGGCAGGCTTGTAGCTCTGACTCAGGCAGTGCAAGGGCAATTTCTGTAACCAGAGCTCTTATACCCCCGTAATACTCTGAAATTAAAAAAAAAGATGTCAAAAATCAACTTTTTATCTCAAAGTTTGTTCTCCTGATATTTTATTCTATTTACTTGTTCAGTAGTACCAGTGCTTAATGAGAAATTTGACTTTTCACAAAAGAATCACCTCCTAGGAATTGACTAGTTCTGTTCCAAAAAGACTCAATAAATCTAGTTTGTATGTTTTTTATCATTTGAGAACAGTAAATCCCGGATTGTGTAATATGGTTCTTATATTTCAATGGATACAGATAAAATTGGTGAATGGGCATGTATGGCATTTTAAAACTGAGTTTTGAAAATGACCTCGTGCTGTGCATACTCATGTTTAGCCCTCATTCAATATGACTATTTCATACATGAGCCCAATTCTGTAGCCCCAATGTGGGAGACAAGTACCTTACACGTACACGCACATACACATACATATACACATACACACACACACACACACACACACACGGAGGCATAAGTCAATCAAATTTACACAAGCAATATCTCCAATGAATGTATTCAGCAACCTGTCTTTATGACGTCATTCCTGATACACCCTCACCCCTTCCAAGAGGGCTATTATTTCTTCAGTCTCTCAGCCCACATAACACTATACTTTTACCTCTTATAGTATTTATCAAAAGTCTCATGATACTTTATATGAACCTGGTTCATTGTGTAAATAATCTTTCTCCTCCAGTAGAATGGAAGCTCTTTGAAGGATTGGTCTTTTGTATCTCCTGGATCTAGCCCAGAGCTTGTTGCATAGTAAATGCCCAATAAAGACTTTCTGAATGAATAAGCACTGAATTCATTCAAACGATCACAAAATTTCAGTGACATGGAAAATGAGCATTCATTTCTCACTCATGGGTCTACAAGGCAGCTAGGACAACTCTGCTTCAGGCTAGGGGTCAACTAATCTGTAGTATTTGTCTCAGTTTGGATCCGGGCTAGAGGCATACAGCTACCTGGACATATTTTTCTTATAGTGAGATCAGAAGCTGGCAGACGGGTAAGTGAAAGCACGTGATGTCTTTTAAGGGCTAGGCTTAGAACTAGCACCCTTCACTCTGACCACATTTAATTGCCCGAAGTGAAGAGCTGAGCTCAATAGGAATGTGGTGGTGAAGGGCACTCCTCCCATGGAGGGGTGGAGAGTAGAAGGTGGAAGGGTAGTGTTTGTGGCACACTAACGTAGTGACACAAACACCAAATATTCATATATTAAACAGCATAGCCAATCATCCTTTCTCTAAATTAAAGCATCTAAAACATCTAAGAGAGACAAGAAAGATGGAGAATCGCCTCATTATCAAGGCCCTGGAAAATATTTCATGATTTCCACTGATAATTTTCTTTTAGTTCAACAATCTTAACTGACAAGAATTTTCTTCGTGGATTCAGCATTCATACAATAAGCTACAGTTTGGTGTTTTTCTTATTTTTCTCCTCTGTATGTCTGAAGAAGTAATCAGCCCTCTTCTTCCATGCTTGAAGACCATTAGTCAATTGTTTCTATGTTCGTTCCTCCAGCCTGACATTTCTTTCATCTCTTCTTCTATATTTCATTGTCAAACTGCATCCAACCTTGTGGCTCTTTTCTGGGACTCTCCCCCAAAGCATTTAGAGCCAAAAGCCATACTGGAGTCTTTTCTTACCATCGATCAATCAAAACTGGAAAGAGAATCTTATTTCCTTAGAGGATAAATACTGGCAAATTCCCAGCTGAAGAGAAACACATGGGTTCACATCCCCACTCCCACATTTTTCTAACCCCTACTCCAATCTACAAACATATCAGAGTCAATTTGACTAAACTGTATTGGATCAAAGAAGACCTCTGAAGAGTGTGAAGTCAGGCTTCAAGTATCAGCTAAACACAGTTTGGTTACAGAAAGGAAAACATCCCTCCTGGAGTGAGACATCTTTCTTGTCCAGACGTTCAAAGAGTGTTATTCATTATGAAGTTTATGGTACCCACATTGGGAGCACAGTTCATTACTTCAGAATTTCTGCCCAGTTTACAGGGAAGGTCTTCTGTCAGCTGCCCAGTGCTTTCCCAGCAGATTTTGTCTCAGTGAATATAAAATAGATCATTAGATGATCTCTAGCTGCACTTGGTCATATGGTGACTGTAAACACCCTGGAGCCAAGAACATTTAAATTTTTCATTTAAGTTTTAAAATTAGGAAGATAATTTATTTTGTAATGCTAGAAAATAAGTCACTTTTTTTCATTTTTTTCATTTGGCTTAGCCAAATTTCACTGAAATAGAGAAAGTGGTGATGTGTTAATATCAAAGTGTACAGGAAGAATCACACTTTGGAACATAATTTAGTATATAATCCCTGGGGACAGAAAAAAGAGATGAAAGGGCACCCAACACCCTGACTTTTATTAGTAACTCTCATATTCGAGTTTCCAGATCACAAAAGGGGGATAACATGGCTTACAATTCCCTTCATTCTATTGCTTACTTGATCAATAAACACATACTGAACACCTGAACATCGCAAACCTGGCACTTCCCAGGATTCCAGGGAAGGCTGTAAAATCAATGATTCTGAATTATTATACATGTTTATTTACTCTCAGAAACATCAGGAAACAAATAGACTTGGAATCACCGCTAAATTGGGTCTCTCCTAAAACCTTAAAGAAATTAGGACAAACATGCAAAAATTAGGAAAGAACACCAAAAGACACTTACCAAGGTCTACCCAAATAAGATGTTCCCATTTTCCAGGCTATTCACTAGAGTAGAAAACAGGAGAAATTTAATTAGCTAGTGAAATGCAAACCAGCAGTCTGTGGGCTGGTGAAAATGCTTCTAGGATCACACATTTTTGCAAGGCTGCTTAAATTACCGTATACCTTTTTAACCAAATCTTGAGTCAATCTCTTGCCTCATAATTTTAGCCTCTCCATGTACCACACTGAGTCTGAGAACCTCAGACTAAATGCTGGGCAGGGAAGGATAGCCTATCCTGATGTACAGCTCATACTGACATCCTTGAAAAATGAGAAATCAAGCAGGTAGCATCTTAATTCAATGAAAGCTCATTTGACTTTCTCATCCAAGGCCAAACACAAGTCCACATGTTGATTATGGGTGAAGTGTTGCCTTAGAAGCTGCCTCTGGCATTTTATGAATTCGCAGACTCACATGGCCTCTCATACAGGGCAACTGCCTAGACCACGAGACATCAGGCTGTTCTGGAACAACTTCCTCAGGAAAAAAATGAAACAATTCAGGCAGCCTCCCATTCAGCACATAATTTTTCTTATTCACCAAAGAAATCTCAAATTGCTGGAAGAAATGTGACTCCTCTCCATTTAAAATAAAAAACATATTTGCACATCCAGATAATTCCAATTTTAATACTTATACAATCTTAAAGTCATCAGTTCACATAGAATTGCATTAAAATCCCAGGAAACAGGAATTCTACAGCTTCACAGTGTTTACAGCCTGCACCATTTTACATGTTGTAAAATGTACTTTCACTGGCCACGGGGCTTGCTGGACCTGAAAGGGGGTCAGGACTGCTAGAGCAGACATAATGAGGTGGCTTCTTTCTCTGGGAACAGTCTCCACCCCTCATAACATGTTGTTAAATTTTTATTCACTCAATTTTCTAACACATTTCCAGGATTTATGTATAGAATTCAAGGATTTCCACCATAGCTTCCAAATTTGTTTTCTATTTTACGTGTGTGTATTTATGTGTGTGAAAATATGTAATGTATGTGTGCATTCAATAAACTATTCAACTAAAATTTACTGAGAGACTGCCATGTTCAAGACCGTTTCTAAACCCTAATAGTCCAGTGGTGAACCAAAAAACATAGTCTTAATTCTCAAGAATTTACAGTATAATGTGAGAGAGAGTTGATCAAATTTATATTATATTTAAAATTCTGATAAGGCACCCGAAAGAAAAGTGAATACTAAAAATGCATTTAACAGGGGAAGCAAATTTATCCAGTGGAGTTAGAAAAAACTTTTCCTGGAAAAGTGGTATATTGATTCTGTCCTGAAATTTAAAGAATTGTCAGATGATAAAAAAGTATGAGGGAGCTATGTTTTGGGCAGTGGGAACAACATATGAAAAACACCTCTGAGAAATACACAAAGTGTAGTGTATAGCTGAAGGGCCTTTTAGGTCATGGTAACAGTTTTATATTTGATCCTAAGTGCGTTGGGAGGGGGGTGTTATTGTCAGATTTTGAACAGGTGAGTAACAGATATTAATCTGTATTTCTAAACAATCATGCTAGTTGCTATGTGAAGAATGAGTTTGAGGAAAGCAAAAATAGATGTTGTGAGGTCGGTTAGGAGGCTACCACAGACAGCAGTGCAGACAACAGTGGGCCCTAGCAATAGACATAGAAAACAACAGAATAGATGAGAGATGTATTTTGTTCATCAGATGCTCTAGGGCTAGGTCGTTCTTGAATGAGGGTATGATGCAGGGGAAGATGTTGAGGGTGACTCCCTGGATCTAGCATGAGCAACTGAGATGGAGAACATTGGATGATGATCAGCACTGAAAATAATGAGTTTAGTTTTAATTAAAAATGTTTAGTTGGAGATGCCTATGAGATACATAAGAGGAAATAAGGAGTAATTAGTTAGGTACACTTTCCAAGAAGTAGTTAAGAGGTATGAGTTATTACAAATTTAGAAGTCATCAGATTATATCTGAAAGATGATAAAGAATTAGCTCATGTTGAATAAAGTGAAAAGAAATGAAATTCTAGGGAGATTCCTATGAAATTCCAGTGAAGAAGGATGAGACTCACAGGGGAAAGAAGAAAGAAAAACCAAGAGAGTGTGTCAACTCAGAAGGCAAGGGTAGAGTATTTCAAAAGAAGGTGTGTCCAGTGATATTAAGTGATGATGAGAAGCACAGCAGGGAGAGTAGATGACGTGTGTGTCACCAGATCCCCCTTCCAGGACTAAGCCCTTCATTCCTCCAGCTGCTGGGAGTATGGGCAGCAAACAGCTCTCCGCTGACCTCTCTCTGGGAACTGCCCTCAGCTAAGGAGAGCCACTTTGCCTAAGGTCACGCCCCTCTCCAGGGTGGCCAGCATCTGATGATGACTCAACAAGGAGAAAGCAAGGCCCTACTCTCTCCATCCAGGACAGCTCTCAAGAACCATCTCAAGTTCAGAGCTCTCCTTTGGGATTGGCTTCAGCTCTTGTTACAAATGCATCACAACTGCCTATCCCTCTGCCTGGCCTTGCTTTCCTCACTCCTTCAGTGGAGTTGCCCCGGAGAGCACCCCCAACCTCACTCCATGTATTAAATAAATCTGCATTTTAGAGTCAGTTCCCAGGTAACTGAACTTCCACAGTAGGATAAGTACTAAAAAATTGTACACTGGACATATCAACAAGGAGGATATTGCCGATCTTAGCAAAAACAATATTTTTCAGAAATATAGGAAAAAATGGTACTATGGTTACATTGCATTTCATGGCATGAGTGAAGTACAGTATTCAATTGATGATTATTTAGATTCTTTCAATTATTGTAAACCATCTTGTGATGCATATCCTTGTACAGACTTTTTATTAGGATAATATTTCAAATCTTGAAGAACTTATCTTGCCCCAAGCTACTCTGTAATTTCTAGATAATATGGCTCAAATCAGCCACCTCATAGCAAAAGCATAAGGAAAAACCATCATCTTAACACAGATCTCTGAGCTGCTTTTATTATTCCTGTTCTTAAGCACTAAGGTTCTAGATTAAGTCCACCATACAGATCAATAATATAACAAAAATGTTTCCTTTGCCTCCTTAAGAAAACCAAACACCTTTATTTCCCCTGGCTTATTTAACCTTTACACTACGAAAAATTTATTTAAGGAAAAATATTCTCAGTTCAATGACCACATTAAAGGTAGATGTACTTAGGTAAGTTTTTGTTTTGTTTTGTTTTGCTTTTGGGCTCTGTATGTGTTTTTTATAATTTTTTTTTTCTCTCCATTTATTGAGTGTATAGATCCTATTTTATAGTAATTTGATGTACTCCAATCTAACGTTTCTGACGACCACCTGTATCATTTGATTTTGACATTTGTCTGGGTACCCTGAAGGCCCCTAAAACTAAAACGCATGATATTTAAAAGAAGGATACCCGAAATGCTGATTGATGCACTTTAGGTTCTCTGCTAGCAATGTTCTTTCTTGGTTCATGACTCTTTCTCATCTAGTGTATCTCCCCTTAACCTAGAGTAAGTTACTAATGCTTTTTTAAATGTAAATAAATTTGTTACTGCCAAATTTTGCTTACATTTGAGTGAAAGTAACATTGATGTCCTTGTAACCCTGTGGCCTAAAAAGAAAAAATCATCAAGGTAGCACAAGTGAGTATAACTGCCAAGCACAAGACAATAAATTCGGATTCAGTTGATAGTAAGTGCTTACAAGTGTCCAACATTCAAATAGAAAAATAAATTATTTTAAAAAGGAAAGAAAGAAAGGTTTTTTGAAGGAAATAAGAGTGAACAATAAAGAATGGAGACTAGAAAGAAAAGTTAAAAAGAGGAAGATGGGACTTCTAATTTCAGCTCCAATGTGTATGCAAGAGCTTAGAAGTTATTACTCCCATTTTTGCAACAACAAAAAGCTGACCAACTGAAAATTAGTGAGTTTTCTTGGACCCATCAGAGAACTAAGGTCTCAGGGCAAACTGCCACGCCAAAATATAGAAAGACAGGTGCATTTAGACAGTCAAAGCCAATAGCTGCTTCCCTGAAACTGTTGGGGACATAAAATGGTAGAAACAAACTCTTGAATGGTAATTTTTTTTTTTTTTTTTTTTTTGAGACAGAGCCTCGCTCTGTTGCCTGGGCTAGAGTGCCGTGGCATCATCCTAGCTCACAGCAACCTCAAACTCCTGGGCTCAAGCGATCCTACTGCCTCAGCCTCCTGAGTAGCTGGGACTACAGGCATGTGCCACCATGCCCGGCTAATTTTTTTCTATATATTTTTAGTTGTCCAATTAATTTCTTTCTAATTTTTAGTAGAGACGGGGTCTCGCACTTGCTCAGGCTAGTTTCGAACTCCTGAGCTCAAACAATCCGCCAGCCTCGGCCTCCCAGAGAGCTAGGATTACAGGCGTGAGCCACCGCGCCCGGCCTCTTGAATGGTAATTTTAATGAATTTTTGGAGGTTGAATATGGACTAGTATGAGAGTAAGAAACTCCTAGAAGCTGCTGTTTCAGGGCATCCATCATACTTTTGTTGTCTTCATCTGCAGGAATCCCACCAGGTACTCAAGGTCAGTTTTAGCAGGGCAAAAGGGAAAGTAATCACTGTGAAATATAATAAGAGTTCTCTCCATATCACATAACAAAGGCCTGTTCCCAGGGTAAAGGACATTACCAAAGGCTTATCCCACCAAAGTGGAGAGCGTTTACCCAACTGAAACTCCCTTAGTGTTTCACCTAAGAAGAAAAAAAAATAGTCAAAAGGGGTCAGGGTTTTAAGGAAATAGATCACAAATACTATAGTCAAGGAAGTAGGAGCAGAGGATAAAAAGCTATACAATTGGAGAAACCATTATGAGAGCCACAGCCTCAAGACACATGCTCACTAAAATACTGAGATTTAATTGAATATTGCAGAATTCTCTCTCTCCCCCAAACCTTACCATTGTACCAACATGTCTCCTGTGTAATAATAGAGGATTACAACTGACAGAGCTGCAAGACCCAGACTCTCTCTAAGGAGGAGTACTTAGAGAAGCTCAAAGTCAAACATCTACACTAGAGGAATTTGAAGCTTCTGGCAGACATTATACACAACAAAAATCCCATGCATAAGTTCCTATTTAACCTAAATTCTAACACTGATAGCTCATTTATCTCTGGCATGTCCGGCTTTCAACATAGGTGACTTTCAACAAAAAAAATTAAGAAAAAACACATTTTGAAGAGACAAAGCAATCATTATCATAATCAGACTCAGACATTGTATAGATGTTGGACTTATTGAAATGGATTTTAAAATAACTATGATTAATATATTAAGGACTTTAATTGGAAAAGTAGACAATGTGCAAGAACAGATGAGTAATGTAATCAGAAAGGGAAAGTCTAAGAAAAAAATCAAAAAGAAGCACAAGAAATCAAAAACAGTAACAGATAAAGAATGCCTCAATGGGTTCATTAGTAGATACAACAAGGCTATGGAAAGAACTATTGAACTTGCTGATAGATCAATCAAAATTCCCCAAAGTGAAATACAAACAGGAAAAAGGGAGAAAAAAACAGAACATTCAAGAACTGTGAGGCACTTTTAAAAGGTGTAACATACACATAACTATAATACAGAAGAAGAAAGAGAAAAAGGAATAGAAAAAATATTTGAAGCAGTAATGGCTGAGAACACTCCAAAATTAATGACATACACCAAACCACAGATCCAGGAAGCTCGGAGAAGGATAAATACAACACAGTCTCCCTCATTCTGTCCCTGCCAACATACCCCTAGGCACATCATATTGAAACTGCAGAAAAACAAAGACAAAGAGAAAATTTGAAAAGAAGCTGCAGGGAAAAGAATACCGTATTTGTAGAACAAGGAAACCATGCAAACAAGAAGAGAGAGGAGTGAAATATTTAAAGTGTTGGAAGAGAAAAACCCACCAACCTAAAATTCTATATTCATCAAAATTATCCTCCAACTATTAAAATTATAATAGTAACAATGTATTTGGTGATAATAGTGTATAGGTAAGTGAAATGAATGGCAGCAAGGTCAATAGAAAATTAGAAATAATCTTTCATAAGATAACTATCTATACTATCCATGAAGCAATATAGTGCTATTTGAAGGTATGCTTAAATTAGTCAAAAATATATACTGTCAATTTTAGGATGATAACCAAAAAGATTTTTTAAAGATATATATTGATATGCTAAGAGAAAAGGTCAAATGTAATCATGTAAAATGCTCAATAAACATCATAGAAGGCAGAAAAAGAGAAGAAATGAAACAGAAACAAAGAATAAATGCAAAAAATGGAAAAGAATAACAAACATGGCAGATATTAATCCAGCCATATCAGTAATCACATTACATGTGAATTGTGTAAATATACAAATTAAAAGAATTGGTAAATATGCCAATTGTCAGAGTTGATAAAAAGAACAAGACCCAACTATATGTTGTCAATGAAAAATCCAATTTAAATATAAAGACTCAGATAGGTTAAAAGTAAAAGAATGAAGAAAGATAAACCATGCAATCACCAACCCATAACAACAAAAACTAGAGTAGCTATATAAATTTCAAACAAAGCAGATGCAAAACAAGGAAGATTATCAGGAATAAAGAGAGGCAATACTTAATAAAAGGATCAATTCTCTAAATGGATAACAATACTAAGGGTGTATGTATTTAACAACAGAGCATCAATATGCCTGAGGCAAAAACTGATAGACCTGAAAGGAGAAATAAAGAAATCCACTATTATAGTTGGGTATTTCAACACCCCTCTGTTAGTAAATAATATATCAAGTAGGCAGAAAAGCAGTAAGGATTTAGATGAAATGAGTGGTACTAGCAATCCATTTGCTCTAATTGGAATTGATAGAATAATCCATCCACAATGGTAGAATACATATTCTTCTCAAGTTCGCAAGAAACATTCACCAAAATAGAACAAGGATTGGACCATAAAACACCCCCGTCAAAAATTTATAAGAATAGAAATCATACAATGTATGCCATCAGACCACAATGGAATTAAACTAAAAATTGAAAATAGAAAGATAGCTGGAAAATCTCCAAATTTTGAAAGTTAAACATATTTCTAAATAATCCATGTGTCAAGCTAGAACTCTTAAGAGAAGTGAAAAATGTTTTGTACTAAATTAAAACAAAAATATAATTTGTCAAAATTTGTAGATTATGGCAAAAGCAGTATCTAGAGGAAAATTTACAGCATTAAATGCATATATTAAAAATGAAGAAAAATCTGAAATCAATAACCTAAGCACCTGCCTAAGGGGGGAAAAAGGAGCAAATTAAGCCTAAAATAAGCAGAAGGAAAGGAATAATAAAAAAATTAGACCAGAAATCAATGAAATTGAATACAATAGAGAAAATCAATAAAACTGAAACCTATAAAACTGATAGACCACTATTGAGGCTAATCAAGGAAAAAAAAGGGCCTGGTGTGGTGGCTCATGTCTGTAATCCTAGTACTCTAGGAGATCAACACAGGAGGATCACTTGAGCTCAGGAGTTCTAAGACCAGCCTGAACAAGAGCAAGACCCTGTCTCTACTAAAAATAGAAAAAATTAGCCAGGTGCGGTGGCATGCCTCCGTAGTCCCAGCTACTTGAGAGGCTGAGGCAGGAGGAGGCTGAGGCAGGAGGATCACTTGAGCCCAAGACTTTGAGGTTGCTGTGAGCTAGGCTAACACCACTGCATTCCAGCCAGGGTGGCAGAGTGAGAATCTGTCTCAAAAAAAAAAAAAAAAAAACCCACAAATTAACAATATCAAAAATGAAAGAGACATCACTACTACTGAACCATGAACAATAAAGAAATAATAAAGCAATACAACAAACATCTACAAAAAAACTCTGTGTCCACAATTTTAACAAATTAGATGAATTGGACCAATTTCCTTAAAGATGCAAACTACCAAATGTACAGAAGGATAAATACATCACCTGAATAGCCCTATATGTATTAAAGAAATTGAATCACTAATTAACAATCTTCCAAAAAGAAAGCACCAGGCCCAGATAATTTCACTGATAAAATTCTATCAAATATTTAAGGAAGAAATAATGGCAATTCTCCACAGTCTCTTCTAGAAAATAGAAACATAGAGAATACTTCCTAATTCATTCTGTGAGGTCATTATTACCTGAATTCAAAACCAGATAAAGAAAAGATAACTACAGACCAATATTTCTCATAAACATTGATGCAAAAATCTTCAAAAATATTAGCAAATCTAATGGAATAATGTGTAAAAAGAAGTTTTATCCCACCTATGGGAAGAACCTTATAGAATATAAAAAGGATTAGACACCACAACCAAGTGAAATTTATTCCAGATGTGCAAGGCTAGTACAACATTTGAAAATCAATCAATGTAATCCACCATATTCACAGGCTAAGGAAGACAAGTGATATAATGATATCAATTGATGCAGGAAAAGCATTTGAAAATATCCAGTACCAATTTATTATAAAGACTCATAGCAAACTAGGTATAGAGGGAAACCTTCTCAAACCGTCTCAATTTGATAAAGACCATCTAAAAAAACAAACAAAAAACAAAAAACCACTTCGAAGGTGTCATTGTACTTAATTGTATTTAATAGTAAGAGACTGGATGTTTTCCCCCTAAAATTAGAAATAAGGCAAGAATGTTCTCTTTCACAGTCCTATTTAGCATTGTACTAGAAGTCTTAGATAATGCAATAAGACAAGAAAAAGAAATGAGAGTCATGAAGATTGGAAATGAAGAAATTTTTTTTTATTTGCAGATTACATGGTTGTATAGAAAATACCAATCTACAAAAAAAATCTCCTGGAATTAATAAGTGAATATTTCAACGTTGCAAGCAAGATACAGGGTCAACATACAAAAATCAATTGCTCTCCTATATATCATTAATGAACAGTTGAAATGTAAAATTCAAAAATAATTCCATTTACAATAGTACCAAAAAATTGAAATACTTAAGCATGAATACAACAAAATGTCTACAGGATGTATGTGAGGAAAACTACTAAATATTGATGAAAGAAATCAATAAATGGATCAAACAAATCAAATAAGATAGTCTACATTCACAGATTAGAAGGCTTCATATTGGTAAGACATCAATTCTTCATAAAATGATTTATAGATTCAAAGCAATCCCGATCAAAACCAATAAAGCAATTTTGTAGACACTGAGAAACTAATTCTAAAATTATGAGTCAAAACACCTGGAATATCCAACATAGTACTGAAAAAGAATAAAAATTGGAGGACTCCACTATTGATTTCAAGACTTACTATAAAACTAGAGAAATTGAGACAGCATGGTATTAGTAAAATAATAGACATGTAGATTAATGGAACAAAGTGAGAGCACAGAGTCTGAAATTTGGTAGATATTCAGTAGTTTTTTTATAAATTTATGAATGAATCCTTACTCGGGTCCCTAATCGGCAGTGAAAAATGTCATATGAAATTGGATCAGGGCATACCTCTTATGCAACTGTAGCTGGGCATACTAGACTATACCTAGTAAGTGAGGTTACCTCAAGATCAAGAATGCATCAAGGTCTGGGTCTCTAGATCAGCTCCAGTCCCCAGTAACCCTAAATGGAGATAAGATACTACCAGTTGTACATTCAGTGTGGCATAGATAGAAAAGCCAGCTCTTGTCCTACCAGAAACCATCCACAGGCACAGGTCCTATATACAAAAAGACCTGTCATCTCCTAATATCAGCCTATTATTCTTCTTGCTGCCAGCACATTGGCATATGAGAGTGGATCATGGGGTACCATGAACTACTTCCGTTTTTTTGTAGTTGTGGCCCTGGGCCCACTGCTGCTCTGTATGACTGGCACTACTAGAAGATTCCACAGGTTGGTACAGACAGCAGTCAGCCAGTGCTTCCAGCCAAATGTATTGATTGATGAACCCCAGCTCAATTAAACTGCCCACCACTTTTCACGGAAGGCTACCACCAGGTTTTTCTTAAACTTCCCAAGATGTGACCACTTGTTTTTGTATCACCACCACAACCGACTGAACCACAATGAGTATTAATAGTTTAGTATTTTCTACCTGTTTGATGCTCAGTTTGAAAGGGTATGTGCCATATCTTAATTTTCTGTAGCATACCTGAGATGAGACCTGAGCAACACTAAGTAAATAATTTGACTTACATATACCCTTGACTCATCTACCATTTACCAAATCCAAATCAAATAGAAGGAATCTGGGAAAAATATAAAATATTTTCCGTATCTTCCATAGTCCAATTTCCTTCCTTCTTCCCCAATGAGAACAGAAATACTTAGCCTTTCAACAGAGGCACCAGAAGCCTATGGATTTATGAGAATGACTAATTTATACAATCCAACAAAATTCAAATCCAGAATGTATATTTTATGTATTTATGTAAAGCAGCTCCAGAGGTCATATATTAACCCATCACATAGTCTCTCTGCTCTACCTCCAAGAGATGTAACACATTAATAACTTTCAAAAACTGTTTGCACATTTTTGTCAAATGTGGATGTGTTGGTTTCACATTAGCTTTACAATTTTTGAAGAATGTTTAAAAGTTAGACATAAAATTTCAGGATGAAACTTCAATGGGATGTATTTTGAGTAAGCTTTTCCTCTCCTTTTTCCATGTTTATTCTGCTCTAGGGACACTATCCTCCTTGTCACTCTCAAATACATCAAGAATACGTCTGCCTAAAACCTCGTCATTTCCTCTGCCTGGAACACTGTTTCCCAGAAACCACATGACTCATGTCTCATTTCCTTCACTTCTCTGCTGAAATGTCACCATGAAGCTGACCCTGACCACAGTAATAAAACTGCAAACTGCCATGCCACTCAACACCCCAATCCTCCTCTCCATAGGACATGTTACCTTTTAATGTATTTTATGATTTTCTTATTCATTATTTTTATTGTTTATTGAATCCCAATTCAAGAGACCCACAGGATGAACATCTTTCTTTTGTTCACTGTCTTAAGTGTCTGAAATAGTGATTATCACAGAATAAGTGCTTAACAAATATTTGTTGAATCAATCAATCAATCCTGTTTTCAAAGAAAAAATAATCCATAAATATTTTATTTGTGTGCATATGTATTCATGTGTTTTGTGTCTATATATCACCATCTATGTATGTATCTATCATGTATGTATGTACCGATTATGTATGTATGTATATATGTTTCTATCTACAATTTTGGACTGACAGGTGCAGTTCCTGGGGCAGCACTGAGCCCAAGTTCCTCCATTCCCCACTGGATCTCCTCCTTCAGCTTCTACTCCTGGGCAAGTACATAAATATCTCCATGAAGAACAGTGCTAGCGTCACCTGCAGGTCACCCACGTCATCAAATTGGGAGCTTGGAGGTGTGAGAGATCAACATAATCCCACGTTCCAGTTCATCCTTGCAGTTCCCAGTGTGCAACTGCTCTTTCCCACTTCATGCCTGTCTTCACTTTTCAACTGTCTGCATTGCTGACTTCAGGCCCAACAATAGACCCAGAAGCAACAGCTGTTCATAAACTCTTTAACCAGTTCCCACAATTCCATAAGGTTGAATCCCTATAATAAATCCCTTAATATATATCATTCCTAATGGCCTGCTTCTCAGAGAAAAGAGAGAGACAGAGCGATGACAACTAATGCCTAATATGAACCAGATGTTGCGTTAAGCACTTTATACATGTCATATCACTTAATGCCCACTAACATTTTATGTTGTCTGTGTAGAGGAAATCTGTCCAGTGTTTGTGTGTGTTTGTCTGTTCGTTTGGCTGCTCATTATGGACTCTTGAAAGTATCATATGAATTGAAAAGACCAGATGCTTACCCTCTGTGACATATCTAGTCATGGCTGTGTAACCAACACTTGACCTACTCAATGCTCCTGCCTGGGAATCTGTATTTAGAGTGTGATCAAAAAAGTTTATATACCTTAGAGCTACACAAAGAGCAAAAGGGACACCCTAACCCAACTGTTCCCATGTATGGCTTGTATTTTTCCCTGCAATATAACATGGTTCCAGCCCGTTCTGAGCCCAATTCTCCAGACTTATGAATTCTGGGAACTCCCCTCCCAATACATTCCTTTCTTGCCTAAGTTTGTAACAAACCCCAATGAGCAGGTACAATTTTTATCTATATTTTACAGATGAGGAAAGTAAAGCTCAGAGAAGAAAAGTGACATGCATTTCTGTCCAGATTCAAAGCTGGTGACCTTAATCAGTAGTCTATTATGCCTCCTTTATTTACTTATTTATCTTTTGTTTGAATTTTTGGTAACTGGATTTATTTTTTATTGACTCCATATTGAAAAGCAACATGCCAATACAAAAATCTACATGTACATACATCAACTGACAATCTTCCCCTATAAACATTTAAAAATAGGTTTTCACTAACATTAAATAATCATGTACTCCTGTGGTCCCCAACCACCCAGACCACAAACCAGTGCCAGTTTGTGGAAAAATTGTCTTCCATGAAACTTAGGAACAGGGTTGGGGGTGGGGGTGGGGGATGCCCAGCATGAGGTGAGCAGAGGGCCAGGAAAACTTCATCTGTATTTACAGCCACTCCCCATCACTCACATCACCACCTTAGCTCCACCGCCACCCCTACACCTCTCCCACCCACATCTGTGGAAAAATTTTCTTTCATGAAACCGATCCCTGGTGACAAAAAGGTTGGGGACCACTGACTGTTTTTTCATCTGGTTTAAATTCATTGATGACAATTACATTATGTAATATTGAATTCATGTATGAATTTGGATTTTACAATATAGAAAATTTAAAAAAATCAGGCAAATACATTTATGAAAAATTAGCCCCTAATTCTTAACATAGCTTTTCAAAAACGATGACCTACTTCTGCTATATCATGCAGGAGTGAGCAGACTGCCAGAAAAAGCCTCTGCTTTTGCCCTCTCTCTATCTTCAGAGACATTTGTAGCCCTAGATAAAACAATTGAGTGACTTAGGGTCACAGGTGGTGTGCTCATGTCCAATCCCTGTGTAAGGTCATGGCTTTGGAAAGGAAGAAAGAAGACCAGCTGGACATGCGAATGGTGCTGAAGTTCAGAATTTTTTCTTAGACCACGGCTTATTGTGTGAGAACAATGAGCTCCTGGCAGTGGATTCAGTGTCTCTTATGAAGAGAGGGAAAGACAATTCTGGCAGCAGGATAGCTGGGCTGACCATGGTGGCCTTAATTAGAAGGGGGAAAGGAGAAAAATTCACTGATTACACCCTAAAATTACTATTATGCAGGCCAAAAATCTGTTAAAGGAAATGGAATAATATTAGAAAGCCTACAAATTTATTTTTAAGAGAATGATGCAGAAAAGGAGATTTGGAGCACTCTTTAGATCTCATATATTTTATATTAAACTTACAAAGAATTAGTTAGACTGTACAACAAGTCTTAAGACATTTAAAAGGATTGAAATCATATTTTCTGACCATAGTGTAGTCAAATTAGAAATCAACAACAGAAGGAAATTTGGGGATCCATAAATATTTGCAAATTAAACAACAGATTTTTAAATAACCCATGGGTCAAAGAAGAAATTACATGGAAAATGAAAACGTATTTTTATGTGTCTGAAAATAAATTTACAGAGAATAAATAACAAAATGAACTTGAAATATTAAGAAAATAACATCACAAACAATAGCTAACATGTCTTAAGTGTTTACTATGTGTCTGGTGTTTTGCACATACTTTGTCCTTTAATTCTCCCCACAGCCCGATGAGGTAGGTACTGCCATTAACCCTGTTCAAAAGATGCAGACGATGACTCTTAGAAAGCCCATATGCCAAAAAATTGTGGAGTAGGGCTTCAACTCAGGTCTGTCTGACATTGAAATCTTGTGTTCAATCATTAAGTTATGCTTCGAACACAAGATTAATGTGACCCGTGGTTATTGTTGAATTTTGTTGAACACCTAGTAAGTGATTGAAAATACACAATCTAAAAGGGAATGGCATTTATTTTTTTCACGAAGGCACTCATGGGTTTGGAATTCCATGTTCCTGAGCATAGGGCTATGCTGAAGAGCATTTAGGTGAGGATGAAGGGAAAGAGGCAGTTTAGGGATATATGTTACCCACTGCCCAGCTGTAGGGAAAATAACAGATTTGCCAAGATTCGCTTCCAAATTCTCACAAAAGTAAGATATGGAAACATTTATTGAATAACCACTTCCCTTGAAATACAAAGATGAACAGACATTCTGTGCCCTTAAGATACTGACAATCTTCTAAAGTCAGATGATAAAGATGAAATTACTAATGATTTAAGTAGAGTTCCCTAGGACACAGATTCCAGGATATAAATTAGTGTGCAGGAAGTTTATTGGGATGTGCTCTCAAGAACTCTACCTGTGAGAAAATAAAGATTTTTTCATTCTTCATACCCAATTTTTACATCTCAAAAAAACTTTATGTTCAAAATGTTCACACAAGAAAATCAACATGAAGAATCATCTATGCAATTGGACATTGTTTCTACATTTTAAAAGTCAGAAAACCAATTCAGAGGAAGTTGACTGGCAAATACTAAGCAAGTAGTATTTTAGCTCATTCAAAGAATTTATAAAACTACTACCACTGACAAGTTACATGAACCAATACAAACACATTTTTAAAATGCCATATTAGGTTAGAATAGAATCTATCCAACACACTTTTCCATCTTTGGAACTCCCGCTTGGAAAATATGTTCTTAGAGACGAAGGTTTTACAAAGCTCAGTTTCAACAGCACTGATAAAATAAATTTGTTATGGCTAAGACAGACCATGGAAGGAAAGAATCTGGTGACAGGTCTATATTCATACTTCAACTGAATTTTCATACTATTTATATTACAATTGGAGACCGAACATATGAAAATGAAATCTAAAATCTCCCAAATTCTGTGTGATTTTCAACACTCTTTGCTGATGAATGTCAAATCAATCATCTCTAGCCACAACCTCTTCCCTAAGTTCCAGATTTGTATATCCAGCTGGCTATTGTATATTCCCCCTTGGATGTTCCATAATCACCTGGAGCTCATTGAGTTCAAGGAAAACAATCTTATTATCGTCATGTCCAAACCTGACCTTCCTACAAGGCTTCCCATTTCTATGAATGGTACCACCATATACCCAAGCCAAAACTTTTCTCTATTTGCCACATTCTCAATAGCACTGGACCTCCTTGTTATCATCTCTTATTGAGTTCTATGCTGTTTATTCCCACTGCTACTAATTTGATTTAAGCCCTTATTTTCTACATCTATCTTATCATGCATAACTGTGCTTCTTGTTTTATTTCTAGTCCTTCTCCAGTTTTTTTCTCATCAGAGTGAGGTTTTACATTATAACTTCTTCAATGCTTCCATTGCCTATGAAATCAAGTTCACCTTCTTAGGCATGACCCAAAAGCTAGTTATGCTCACTCCTTCCCAGCACACCTTTCCAACCATATCTGCCACTTCTCTGCCTTATGCTGTACACTGTAGCTATTCTAAAATAGAAATGTTCCTGGAAATATCTTGCCTCCAATGTTTGTTCCTTTGTATGGAACATCCTTTTCTTTTACCAGGATAGTCTGAGTTTGCCCTTCAGTTCTGACTTACAGCTTAAGTGCCAACTGGCAAAGAAGACTAAGGAATGTAGTTTGCAGACCTGCGGCCTCATCAATATTACAGTAAAATGGCTATTTCCACTTTGGCTTCCTTTAAAGCTGTTCAGTCTCCTCCACCTCTGGGATAGACAACATAATCTCAAAAATAAGTTTGGTTTTTACAAAAGAGAGAAATAACTGTTCATTCCAAATAATTATATTTTCTGCTCTGTAGAAATGACAAGGCAAGTAATTACTGAGGGCTTTTCTCCTACTTGAAATCATGTAGGAGAGAAAATTACAAAGAACATTGTATCTCAAAAAATTGTCCTTTACAGTGGCATGAAGTCAAAGTAGGGCAGTGGAGTGGACGTGAGATTTGGTAAAAGAAATTGTAGCAGACACCTTTGAAGTATATGCATAGCCCATAAACACCTTCTTCTTTTCTCTGTGACCTATTCCCAACCACATTACTACAGGAGTAAGATTCCAGTAGTCAGGTTTGTAGGACATGACCTCATCTCTTGGCCACATTGATTATTTCAGAAGTGGGAATTTTACCCCGGTTGAGCCAACTGAGACATGGTCTCTAAGAATTTGGAATTGAGACTAAGTGAGACTTAACCTGTAACATAAGAACTCAGGAGTGTGGAGCAGCTATAATTTTCACCACAGACCTGAAGAGCAGAGAAAGCTGGTCCACAGAAAGAGTTTGTAAAAAAAGAAAGGGGCGGAAGGGGGGAGAGAGAGATAAATTGAGAGAAAATACTGCCTTGGTTTACTATTGCCTTGCAAGTTTCATTTTCAATTTTTCTTAAGACCTGCACAACTTACATGACCTTAGGTTCTACATACTTACAATAATTCCTCTAAGTTTTGTTTATTTCTGTTATTAGCAACCAAAAGAGTCCTAACTAACACTTAAATAGTTGGTTATAGTTCCAGAACTCCACCTTATGAGCTTTAACTACATTCATTCCTCAATGAGCACTTTCTGAGTGTCTTCTATGTGCCAGACTCTATGCTGGGTACTGAGGATGTGAAGGTGAGCTTGTCATCGTCCCTGCAAAAATCTCTAAATCTGAGCCTCAGAATCCTCTTTTTTTTACTAAGGAGAGTAATAACAGCAATGGTAATATCAGACTTAGGCAAGGTTCAAAATTAGATCACATATATGAAAGAACTTTGCAAACCTTAAGTATCAAACAAAAACTATCATATTGCATTCATTAGGATATAATTTTGGCTTTTTAGCTTCTTTGTAATTTTTGTAATCTCTAGGGGATAAGAGTGTTCCCAGTTTGACTTTTATCTACAGCACCTGCCCTTATTAATAAGCATGCTACTGGCATATTTTCAGGGAAGTTGGCTCTGGATCATAAAGTTACTTTATTGTAAGTGTGAGGAAATAGTCAAGGGCAGGGAACACAAAGATCCCTAGGTAAGGCACAGAAGAAAGTCACCAAACTCAGCCTCATCCAGTTTAGCCTAAATCTAGGTGGTCCCTCTGCTCTCCATATTTCCATCCAATTATCTTCTTCAAGGCCAGCCAAATGAGATGTCTAGATTTTCTTCTTTACTCCACTGACTTTTCCTCCCTGTTTACGGACTTGTGTGTGTGTGTGTGTGTGTGTGTGTGTGTGTGTGTATGTGTGTTGGGCTGTCTGAGTTCTCCTTATCATTAATGAAACAGGTAACCCATTCTTGTTTCCCGGGTCCCATTCCTAGTTCAATTTCAAAGTCATGCCAACACTGAGTAACAAGATTATCTGAGGGCAATTGTCCTCACCAGCTGAAGAAATCTGACCACCCAGACACCAAAATTTTCCCCAAGATTTCTTTTCTTTTCCTTTTAGTATATTGTTTTAGGATACACAGGACTTAGGGTTGCCTCCTTCATAAACTATGTAGCACTGTCATTTCATCTACATACCGCTTCCTTATTCAATTGGTGAAAAGAAATATAGGGCTTTACTTATAGCCAGTGATAATTTACATTTATTTGGCAAATGCAGAGTCAGGGTTCTATTCCCATTCTGTAACTCTTCTGTAATTGGTTAATGAACAGTCCAAAGGACTTAGTGAGTCAAAGTTTATTTAAGTTGTTCTTCGATATTCCCAACTCTAATGACATTGAATATGTCTGAATCTCTGTAACATGTAATTAAACAGTACTTGCATAGTATTATTAATATTACCAATATATATTCTATCCTCTACCCCACATATCAGTTATTCAAGTATCACCCTATAAATTAAGAGTAATCAAAAAGCAAATCAAGTGTTTACTGGGCAGCTAAGCAATGAACTTGGTAATGGCCTTCTTTTCTAGGGAGGTTATCGGTCTTCAATTTTCTTTCAACTCTTATGACTTTTATCTATGGACTGCATTTTAGCCACAGCATTCTTAAAAAATATATTGAAGATTCCAACAGATTTCAGATTACTAATCAACACACATAATTCATCACTAAGTACTAACCTAGCCTATCTTCTTAATGTACAACTTAGTTAAAACAAGAAAAAACATAGCGTATATTAATGCCAAGTGTTACTGCATCTCTCCAGAAAAGAGTGGTTGTACACAATTTATTAACAGTAGGTTGCTGATTTCCAAATGGTGTGTTACTGATTCTAAAACAATTTGACTATAATCATTCTGTTGCAGTGCTTAAAGCAACGCACATTAACAGAAGATGAATTCTTTTTTTTCTTTTCTGGTATGGTTAAACAGTACAAATGTAAACACTGAAAATTCCCCAGTCTAATACAAAGCAAATATCACACTGGTTCTCCATATGGAACTTTGATGTGCAGGGAAAACTTAACTGCCACACTGTAACACTCAAATTTGCTTTCTGGAGAATGTATCAGAGGGCAGAGTAAGGCACAGTATCTAGTGAAATATTCTCTCATCCTATTTACTCTGAAAGCATACAACCCCACTGGTTTATGCTGCATTATGGAGATCTTTTAAGTCAAGGGAGGGAGAAGCACTTTCAAATAAATATGATTTGCAACATTTTACCTTTGTTCTCTGTTACTGTTACACTAATTATGCAACTCAGAATCTTGGTCCCAGCCCCAGAGTGAATATTCAGCAGGGTCATTTTTCCCCACATACAGTTTCCTGCTAAGTCCTAGTCTCCAGGAATCTCCTCTGCCATTGGTAATGTTAGAGCCCTGGGTACCCTGAGATGCCTCCAGGACTGCCCATGAGATCAGAGGAAGCTGAGCTGGGAAGATGCTTGGCTTCTCATTGCTCTTCAAGTAAGAAACTTCCACTTTTATAAATTTTATGTATTTGCAGGTGTTTTTGTTTTGTTTTGTTGCAAGAATGATTCTTTTGTCAAACAAGTTTGGAACCTGCCACTCTAAATAAGATTGCTGATAGACCCAATCTATGGCTCAGTTAACCTGGGACCTCTAAGGATGTGACCAGGAAAGAAAGCCCATTAGCTTGGCTCACTATCTACTGCGTCATTTACTCATCAATACATCTCTGAGACTTTGGTTCCCTACATTTGCAGCACTTTTCTTTTGTGACTTTAGTCTATTTAAATATATGGCTTTAAAAATGTCTCAGAGAGTAGAACCATCTTTCTACATATAAAAAATATAGTGAAAAAGATTTTTAATATAATTTTGTGTATGCATGCGTGTGTGTGTGTGTGTTATACTCTTACCTACTTTCAAAAAGATTCTGGAGCAGCAAATAATCACAAAATATGGAAATAATTTTAAAAAATTTCAAATGCTCCACAAAAATTTAACAGAGGAGAAAATATATATTTGAAAAGTATGAGGCACCCAGGAGGCATTGTTTGATTGTGAAAAGAGTGACTCAAGCCCCAAATAAATGAGTGATTTTTTCGGCTCACAAGAAGCAAAAATTAGAAATCAAGTTACGTGTTTTGGACAGCGTCTAAACTACACCAAAGTGGAGACTTCCCTGAGGAAAAGGAGACTTACGTCAACCACTCTGGCTATGAGATTCTAAGATGTTCTAAATTTTAATAACTTGAGGTTTTCATTTTATGAAAATTACTCCTTGTAGCAAAAGATGTGTGCTGATACTTTCTTTGCTTGGTGAAGTAATCCCACTTGTTCCTCCTCTTCCCAATTTGCCCAGGTGTGAGGGGCTATCCCTCTATGATCTGTGCCCAATGAAAGATGGTGACCACCTGGAGTAGGTCATATAAGGAACTGAGCACAATCCCGGGACACTGGCAAGAACCATTCCTGAAAGGCAGTCAAGGGGGCTGACAAGATGCTGGTAATGGTTTGTTTTCACTGTTCTGCTCTGAGAATGACACTACTCTTTGGCCCTGGTAGTAGACACTCTTGCTAACATGGACCCATGCAACATTTGAATACCAGTTTAGCTTCCACCATGTCCAAGGCTCAGTCAATTGGTGAAGTATAGCTATGTCTTCAATGGACCTGCTTGGTGACTATTCTCACTGCATCTTTCTGAGGAGGCCACAGCTGGCATTAGAACCTTTTGCAGGTTGCACACTTGCTTTCTCTTTCATCCAGCTTCCATGTGCTACTTGAATGCTCCAAAATTTTAGAGTGCCCTCCATGCCCTCCATGCCCTTCTGGAAATCTCTGGATTCCTCATAGCAGACTCCTAATTATGCCAGTTCTACTATATGACATTTGCAATTACACTGTGTCTGCCTTCTCTCTGGGCCTCATAAAGCACATCAAATACAAGTTCTCTGTCCTCTCAGATCCCCAGACTTAGAGTCGGGGTGTCTATCACCTGGCATAAGGGAAAAAGTTTACATAAGAGGCAGAGGGCAAGACAGAGTCTCCTACACTAACTCTGTTACTTCCATACCACCTTTTCTCTCTCCCTCCCTCCTCTACTCAGAGGGTCTCTCATGAGTTTAGATAGGAAGAAAGTAGACAGAGATTATATCTGATTATGATTATTCTTACTGCTTCCTAAAGCAGTAAGAATTTATTTATCTCATCCTTGAACCTGCTGCCTTTTGTATTAGTCAAGGTTCTCCAAAGAAACAGAATCAACAGGCATGTGTATATAGAGAGAAAGATTTATTTTAAGAAACAGGCTCACACAATTACTGACACTTGGCAAATCCAAAATCTGATAGGGAAGGTCAGCAGGCTAGAGACTCAAAGAAGAGAGGCGTTTTGAGTCCAAAGGCATTCTGATGTGGAACCGCGAAAAGCTGATATTGCAGATGAAGTCTCAAGGCAGTCTGCTGGAGAATCCCCTTGTGCTCTCGGGAATCTGCCTTTTCTTCTATTCAGGCTCCAGCTGGTTGAATGAGGCCCACCCACGTTATGGAACCCATGTGCTTGACTCAATTCCATCAGCTTAAATTTAAATCTCATCTAAAAATATCCTCACGGATCATCCAGAATAATGTTTGACCAAATATTTGGGCACTATAGCCCAGACCAGTAGACACATAAAATTAACCATCACACTTTTGAACTTAGAAGCAAAATATTTTTTACTCTTTTTCTTTGTTTTCAAGTTTCAATTCTAATGTCCCCTGGGGCTAATGATAGACCTATGTCTAAAAGAGAAAAAAGAATGATGGCCATGGTTGGGAGGAAGGGGAAAAGAAGGAACGGTCTAATTCATATTTCCTGAACAAATATTTATTGATTACCTATATACCAAGCACCATTCTAGGCACTATGATATGATTACCCTGCCACATTAGTA
>NW_012147841.1:8089028-8090199 GCF_000956105.1 Propithecus coquereli
TATTCCTGAGTTTATATTATAGTAGGAGCTCAGAGATTATTCATTAACTTATTCGAAAAATCCATCAAACTTTTCTATCATGTGTTGATTTTCCTTACTGGAATTTCAATTTTTTGAAAAAATTCTTTCTATCAGCTTAGGGTCAAGGGACTTAATCCAAGTTATTGGGATTCCAGGCAGTCAGAGGCTGAGCTGCTATGGCTAAAGACACCCTTTCTCTAAAATTATTATACTAATACCTTGTTACAGAAGTTGCTTTGGTGAGCTTTGTCATCTGTATAAGAAGAGAGGCAAGAATCCAGATGTCTGGAATTCAAATCATGGGAGATGTTAAGGTTTCCTTAGGGTAAGCTTCTTGAAAAATGTCTTCCTTGAAATAAATCTGAATCTAAAAATGTTATCACAGAATTTCTTCATTGTATTGAAGGATTTTAACTTTGGTAGTTGTGTGACTCATTTACACTAGATTTTAACAAAAAGCCCTAACTTCTTTTTCCAAAAAGTAAATGAGCATTTCCATAGATAATGCTTCTCTTTTCAATAGTATCTTTACATAAATAAAATGTACTGATCCCTTGTTAAGAAAATTAATTATGAAGGCTGAACACAAAGTGAGTTGTTAGACCTTTTAGTAGCACTGTGTAACACTGAGACCAAAGTAAATACTAAATGTTTGAAATGGATTAGATTGATACCATCAATATCTGATTTGATAGCTGAAGTAGTTCATATTGAACAAATGTTTATTAAGTGGCTCTTATGTGCAGGCATAGTGACTGGCGCTACTTCAGTAACTGTGATCAATAGAGCAAAGCCTCTGTTCTCAGTAATTCAACTTTCTAGAGTTGGGGAAAAGGGAGAATAAGCAACCATATGAATAATCATAACATGAGATATTTGATATACCAATAGAGAGATATGAATGAAGCACTACTATTGCTAAAATAAAGAGATGATGAGTTTTAAAGGAGAGATAAAATTATAAAAATTTTCATAGATTAATGACATTCAAACTATACCCTGAAAGATAGTGTCTAGCACATACCAGGAGCTTAATAATTATAAATGAATAAATTAATGAACGAATGAGATTTTGATAGGCAGAGAGAGGAGGATGGGAACATCTGGGCAGAGAGAATAGCATTAACAAGGGCTCAGAAGCGGGAACTGA
>NW_012147841.1:8090734-8091471 GCF_000956105.1 Propithecus coquereli
GAACACTGGCAAGGCATAATAATTTCTCCCCTAGGAAACATCATGCCCAGTCTTTAGGCTTCAGTGCTTGCGTAGAAAATTGTCCTGAAATATCTGAAGAGTCATCATATAGGACTCTTTTGCTCTCTTTATAGGCAATTTCTTGAAATTACAACTTTATTTGAGAGAAAATGGACTCCAACTAGGACAGATTTTTCCCAAGAGTTTCTCACTGATGCCTCTCACTTTGGAAAAGTTCTAGCCCTTTCTCCTATCTTTAAAAAGATGTTGTCTTTTCAGGGCTGTTTGAACAAAGAAATCGTTTTCCTTGTCCTGGGAAGCCACTCAGACAGGATTAAGTAACACAATCCAGTGGCCATAACAGAGACAGATGTGAGGATCATAGACAATGGATGAACTGGCTTCTTGCTTGGAGAGACCATGTCTATCACCAGTGATAGAGAATGTTTGACTGTTCTCAGAGGAAAACTAAAGAAACTTGGCCACTACTTAAATCAAGAAAGCCTTAGGCCACTTTCTGCTATACAGGCATGCCAAAATCAAAATATTTCATTACAAGGCTAAATCCATACACAAAACTCCAATAATTTGTACTAATGGTTAGTACAGAATGGCAATTTTCAAACATTTCTGTTGATAACCTATAAAGCCTCCTATTAACAATCCCTCTAAATGTAAACCATCTATTAAATAATGTCTTTCATTAGAAATCAAGTTACGTGTTTTGGACAGCGTCT
>NW_012147841.1:8092891-8102497 GCF_000956105.1 Propithecus coquereli
ATATAAAAATGAAAAAGCTAAAAAATGGGACGGGTATTTGTATATACGAGGAGTGCAATGCACACCACCCGAAGGATGGACATATTTGAAACACGGACTTGGGGCGGGGACCAAGAGCAACATACGTAACCTAAACATCTGTACCCCCATAATATGCTGAAATAAAAGAAAAAGAAAAAAATGAAACATATTTCTAAATCTTTAAATTGTTTCCAAATTTGATCATGTCTAGCATTGCAATCACAACATATATCTACAAATACTATGGAGCAAAATTTTCTAAATGTTCTAAAACTCAAGTGTCACAATTTATCCATGCTGCCCAGCCAATGATTCTCACTGTGCTCCTGAAATGTTTGTTCACTTGTTAAAATCCATGTCACAAATCTTTAGTGCAGCAGCTAATATTTCACAATTGATCAAATAGTCTTGGATATATATTCCAAATATGTGACTTAATGAAAACAACATAAAGATTTATGCTCCATTTAATGTACTTAGCTAAACTCATGGGATTTGAAAAGAAGATAAAAAACAAAAGGCAAGTTGGGTTAATGCTTAGTTATCTTTGGTTAACTTATATAGCTTAGCAATCAAAGAACATGAAAGAGGAACCTTTGATAAAACTAAGTTGCTTTTTAAAATCCATAAAAGACAGCTGCTTTTCCAGGAAGGACCATATTAACATTGGAATGTACAACTTTTAAACAAAAGCTCTCACTAAGCTTCATTTGTAATTGACAGCCAAGAAACAATTTTTGAAGCTATTGCTACTCAACGATGCTAGAAAAATGAACCGAGAGTTGGAAGGTCTTTTTTTTAACTTCTTACATAGATGAAACTTCAGGGTCTTCTTCCATGTTTCTTTTGGGGACTTTAGTAGTTGAGTAAAAGCAGGTGGGAATTTCTGGGGCTTGTTGATGATAGACGCAGACTTGATAGAACAGAAGGCATGACTGAAAATCTGATGGATGTCTAAGAGGGCTCATTTTGTGTTGGGATTCCTTCTGAAGATAATTTAAAACAAATATTAAAGTTTCCATAATTTTTTCAACTATATACCAGCATGTTTCCTTTAGCAATATGGTCATGAAATACTATACTATCAGCAACTCTAGAGCTCCACAACTTTCTCTGGGAAGCTACCATGAAAAGGAGCAAACCTCAGGAGGGTGAGGTAGCAGAATTTTAGTTGTGATAGACTATGGCAGATGAAGATTTAGGAGAAAACATAGAGGGTGGCTTGATGCTGGGAGGCCATTGCCAAAGTTTCATGGCTTTCCAAGGGCTGGGACAGGTTAGTGATGGCTAATAGATAACTTGGTTTTTGATCATCACAGGATTGGGGGCACTTATTCACCAAGTACAGGCTCGTATATACCCTAGACTGTAACTCCAATCCTATTTGTATCCAGGAGAAACAAAGGAATCAGGGGACTGTGACTCAGCATTAAGCTAGATTTGCTCATTGCTCCTTGTACAGCAGTTATCTGCACCCTGACACATTCCCTGTCTATGTCCCTAATTTCTCAGTACCCTGAAAACTGATGTTCTTGAGAAGTTTCACCCACGGTCCAAAAATTCTTTCCATGGGATACAAATCTTAGTATAAGATCTCTATTAGAGATGCCTGATGTGGAACAGGCCACCTGTCTAATGAACCTGTACCCATCGCCTCTTAGGAGCCTCACCCAACCCAGATTTCCACCTGCCTAACTCTCAACCCTTTTCTAGGTACCCTGACTCTGCTTGTTTTAGTTATAACTGGTTGGAAGAGCTCCTGCAACTCCTAACGCTCTTTCCAAGCTCCTCACCTAACCTTGGTGACTTTGTCTCTTGTGTGACTAGGAAATTCGTACCCATCAAAGGCTGATTAGTACCATCCACACAAAATTCCATATAGTATATTTTGTCTCTGGTATTTGCATACAATAATGTCACCAGTTCCTGGCAATAATTTATATATTCACCAGAGGACATATCATTCGTCTGGACAGAATGCAGTTTAGTGAGCTTTAGAATGGCCCAGTTAATAAAGATAAGAGCTCCTAGGCTCCTTAGCTGAGCTCCTGAATCCGATCGCATGTGTATGTCCAGCATGATATTTTCAGATTAGCCTTCCTGAATTACCGTGATAGACATCTAGCTTATGCTTTTATTTTCCCACTCCCTACCAATCCACCAAACAGCAAACATCTGTCATATTCATAACTGTCCTTCACATTTGGAATAGACTTCCTATATTTGGAGAACCTTCACATGATAAGTTCAGCCTCCCTGACATAGGAGTCAGACCTAAAATTTCAGCCTCCCTTGCAGCTAGGAAGCAGGTGTGTGTGCTTGGTTCCACCAGTCCGATACACTCATATAACAACTCGATTTGGAAGTGAACAAGCTCTGTATAAAGTTTCCAGATTTTGCTGGTGCTAGTAGGGATTGAGACACTCAATTTTTGATGATGGCAATAGTAGTGATGTTGGTTTTCCAGTAAAGTGGAATTCCTAGTGCAGAAGTGGCATGAAGGGTGGGCAAAAGCAGTGGCTTCTAGGTTCAATAGGCCCACAGAAGGGGCAGAAGTTTCCTCATCAGACCAGCTCTGTGATGTGGTTCTGTTCTCAGAAACTTGGCTTCCAGTCTGATTTCTAGCCCTCACAATAATCCTATGAGCAATCCTGTAAATACTTTTTGGGCATATTCAGGCATAGTCAGCCTCAGTTGCTGGAAATGAAGAATCTTGACTGATAAAATTGTTTGCAAAAGTAAGACTCTCAAGGCTTTCCTCTATCTACCCATTTTCCAGCTTTATTCACTCATTCATTTACCAACTATATATGCCTACCTATGCCAACCACTGTTCATGGTACTGAGAATAGAAGAGGTAGCAAAATAGATCAAATCCCTGCCCTCATGGAAATTATATTCTCACTCTTCTCTAAAACGGCTCTCAATTTCAGTCGAGTTTATCTACCCTTCATGTCCATTATATGTCATATAGATCTCCACCTTTAGATTCGTTAATGCTCAGCCTAGAATGAACTCTCCATTCCTCTTATGTATATCTACTCTTTTTTTGGGGGGGTCCTGCTAAGTCCCTTCTTCTGTAAATACCTTTCCCAAGTGCTTTGTCTAAACTTTCTTCCCACTGTCTGACCTGTTACTGAACTTTAATCTAACTCTTTTGGTACTTGGATCATATCTTACATTATTATTTATTATTTAATGCATAGAACCATCCTCCTACTAAATTCTAGGCTACTTGAAGGCAAGGACTGTGTATCATACCTTTTTGAGTCCCAGCATTTGGCCCAGTGCCCTGTACATACCATGTATATGGGATGGATTGTGAGGACCTCCCTCCTTGTGTTGTTGTCCTTGTGCACTCTGACACGATGATGGCAGGTGAAGCCCTTTAAAACTTCGAGCTTCTCAATTTACTCTGAGATACATTTCAAATTCTTCAGCTGGGTACTCAGTGCCCTCCACAATCTGGTCCCAAATTCCCTTTCCACTGAGAATGCTCACAGATCTGATTTTCTTAAGAATACTCAAAAACATATACTGTCTTTCTTTCCAACCAGAAGCCAATCATTGTGAGAATTTTTTTAAAAAGCAAAAAGTTCTAAATCCAGATGTTTAGATGATTCCATTTTCGTGTGTGTGTGAGACCATCTATCTATACACCTGATTTCAAGGTTGTTTTTCCTTATCATTTTACATTATAAAAGTCCTTAAAATAGCAACATTACTATTTTTTCTGATTTATATGTTATGAGTGGGGGAAAGGAGAGAAGGATGAAATCGTTATCTTTGATTATCTAAATAGCAATTTTAAAAATTGAGACAAAAAGGACAATGCTGAGCAAAAGAAGAGGGCTACAAATGAGAATATACTGGATGATTCCATTTATTTAAATTTCTAGGACTTCATAATTAATAAAAGAAATCAGAGCAGTGGTTAGCTGGAGTGGGGGTAGGGCAAGACTGGCTACAAAAGGGCTTGAGGGAACTTTCTGGAGTGCCAGAAATGTTGTAGATCTTGGCTGGGGTAGAGGTTACACAGGTCTATATATTTGTCATAACTCATCACCCTTTACATGTAAAAGGGAAACATTTTGTTATATGTAAATTATTCCACAATAATTTTGGTATAGAATAAAATTTTTTAAGCTAAAAAAAGTAATTTTTGCATAAGGGTGCTTTGAATTAAGGTTAGAGTATCTCATTCACTATTATGCCATTATTTAGTGCATTTATTGCTGCATAACAAATTACCCGGAATTTAGTGGCTTAAAAAAATGTGTATTTATTATTTCACAATTTCTGTGGTCAGGAGTCTGGGCACGGCTTAGCTGATTCCTCTGCTCAGGATCTCACAGGGCTGAAACAAAGGCGTTGCCCAGGCTTCGTTCTCATTTGAAGGCTTAATTCCAGAAGCTTGTTCTGGTGTTGGCAAAATTCATTCCCTGTGGCTATAGGACTGAGGGCCCTATCTTCTTACCTGCTGTCTGCTAGAGGTTGCCCACAGGTCCTAGAGGCTGCCTGCATGCAGTTCCCTTCCCTGTGGCCCTCTCGATGAGTGGCTTATATAATGGCTATTTACTTCTTTAAGTCTCTCCCACTCCATTCTACTAAGATAGAGACTTATACAATGTAATTCAATCAAGGAAAGTAACACTCTATCTCCTTGGTCACGTTCCATTGGTTAGAAGAAAATCACAGGTTCCACCTGTGCTCTGGAGAGGAGGATTATACAAGAGTATTACTTGCAAGGGTTACCTTAGGGTATATCTGCCACTGTGGACCTTTGGCCGAAACTTAAAATAAAAAAAAAACACCAAAGTTGCGAATAGACTTTGAAAATTAAGGATACTGTAACAAAAAAGGGAACTTTCACATTATGATTTCAAAGGTAAAACTATTGCATTGTGTAGAAAGGAATATATACTATTAATTCAGCTGGTTTACTGTGGCTCGGAATGATGAATGCCCTCTCATATTTAATTGATCTAATTCCTTCTCCAGGCTGACAATAGTTTTACTGCCAATTTTCAATTAAATTGTTTCTCTCAGGCCTCCTTGATCCCTTGGTGCTCAGTTCTGAGGAGTCATCTGGAAGCCCTCATCTAAGTAATGGTGTCTACAAAATTCAGAGCAAGCCTCTTGCACTATGACAGTAAATACAGGCAAACTATACTAGAGTTTTTAATATACTGACCCAGGCAGAATTACTAATTCAAAAATATAAAGTGCGTCACTCTGTTTTTGGATCATTTTCCAAGAGCGAGGAAAATAAGCCTTAGGAGGACTGTGTTTCGTAGCATCAAGCACCACATGAGACTCAGCCAGGTCAATCAATCCTGTTAGCACAGCTTGAAAAGAAGTTGAGATTGAAACATCATTTCTGCCCATGGTGATATGTAAATTCTGCCATTCAATGAATTCCTGAGTAAAGAGGTAAATGACGAGTTAAATTAAAATGCCTAACATGCATTTTCCTAGATCATGACCCATTCCATGAGGAAGAGAAGATACTGGGATGAATTTTTCTCTTGTAAATATTTCCTATGTAATTAAATATCCTGCCTTAGAAACTACTCATATTATCTAGTTCAGAGCATCCTGTTTAACAGAAAGTGCAATATCCTGATTATTCACCCTTAAATTCACTATAAGTAAGACACTTTTTGGTTATATCTTTTCCTATCCAGCTACCCAGAGACTTAATTATAGATGTGGCATTAATTGTTCTGACAGTATGCTTTACTTGCCCTGTAATATATAGAACAAATTAATATTATAACCTTTATTTTTCTATCATGTTTTAAATGCTCTCGCTCTTGACTATTTTCATTGCAACAGAGATCTATACAGATATGAACAGTTTCCTTCTTCCTGAAAGGAAATAAAAAGTTTCCGTGAAAACTTGGTTCAAGGACCTCAGTCAAGTCATATGTCCTTATAGCTTAATTTTCCTCTACTGAGCCATGAAAATTAAAGGTATCAAGTTTAATGCTGTGGTTATAAAAACCTAATCTGATAATTCTGGATAATTATGCTTCTGAGGCCATCCCTGACATTTTACTCTGTTTTCCTTTGGGTTAACACTTTTTTCAACATTTATTAATTTGCTGCTGCTATTGCTGCTATTACTGATAGCTAATATTTATTGAACACCTACGACTTGCCAAGCACTTAAGCCAAATACATAATATGTAGCATCTTACTGAGCTTCACAATACTGTATAATAATCCCCATATAGATGAAGAAATGATGCTTAGAAGTTAATAACTTGCCCAAAAGTCATTCAAGTAGCAGAACCAGGACTCAAACCCAGTTCATGTTATTATCAAAATATATGCTATTGGTCTCTACACCCTATGGCATCACCATGTCTTTTTAGTCTTTCAGTTTTATGAAACAATGATACAGCATTCATCAAAAAGTCAGTAAGTCTTCAATACATGTATGGTGGAAACATTTTAGTACTATATAGAGAGTTACTATAATGTTTCTCATAAATTTCACAATATCGCCACAAATATGGCATCATATTTGACAATGTATTAGATGGAAAAGTAATTTTACCTTCAAAATATCTGTGTAAAGCACGACCTTATTCTCACAGTTTAGCATATCTCCCATGTACATATCTCCCATTTGACACGATGCTTTCTTTAAAGATGTTAATACACATTGTGGTCATTTTGTAGAGCTCCCTCTAGAAAACTGAGTGACTATATACAATTCCAATTTAGGTATGGTAAAGAAAATAGATACAAGGAGAGACACATTTTGCAATGTAAACTGAAGAATAAATATCACTAATATCAACAATATTATCAATATCTTTTTAAGATTATATTCCTCTCAAATGGATCAATGTTAATATGGGAGCAAGATGATATTGAAGGCATTATTAGTTTGCCAGGGCTACCATAACAAAATACCACAAACTGGGTGGTTTAAGCAACAGAAAGTTGTTTTCTCAAAATTCTGGAGGCCAGAAGTCCAAGATCAAGGTGTTAGCAGGTTTCGTTTCTTCTGTGGCCTCACTCCTTGGCTTGCAGATGTCATGTTCATGCTCTGTCTTCACATGGTCCTCCTTCTGCCTGTGTGTCCATGTCCTAATCTCCTCTCTTATAAAGACACCAGTCATATTGGATTAGGGCTCACACATATGACCTTATTTTATCTTAATTACCACTCTAAAGGCCCTGTCTCCAAATACAGTCACATACTGAGGTATGAGAGCTCAGGAATTTAATATAGGAATTGGAGGAGGGGAACACAATTCAGCCCATAACAGATGCATATCCTTATGACTTCACAGCAAGTAATAAAAACACTGCATTAGGTTGGTACCAAATAATCCTTCTTCTTTCTTGGTATGATCTCCTAAACACAATAGTCAATAAGTTATTTCAGCAAATAAAAAAAGTAAAAATGCTAATAAAGAAGTAATAATTCCTACCTCTCTAAAGTAAACAAATCAGAAAGTATTTAATAATTTACAAAATGCAAAAGTTTTCTTCTAAATCTCAGGTAAGTACTCTAAAATCCAATGCATACTATATATAGTTAATAATTTTGACAAACTATGCAAGATCAGTTTCGGTAAAGGAAATCATATTTTCCTATGACTTTCATTATAAAAGCAGACATGTGTTTCATGGGCACCAGGGACTCCATCAACTATATCTTCTGAAAGAGTCTCAGGAGGGGTCATTACTTATCTGTTGCCTTTGGATCAATTCCAGCTACCAACCCTTCAAATCAGCCAGTGATAAGTAGCTGTGACTTATGTGGCTCCTACATTGCATGGGGGTTATAAATTTGTTATTTTTGCAATTAATGCGTAGTATAGTAGCCCTTCCTGAAATTTGTGCTTAAGGCTCCACAGACCTAATTATTTACCAATGTATCCTCCCTTCCTCGCTTTTAGTAGAATTTGGCAAAGAACTTGGTAGCAATTTAAGTTTACGATTGGGGCTTTTCAAAACATTTAGTAGTGATAAAGAAAATGGTAGGGTGCATATTTCACAATGTTATAAAGCAAGGGTTATTGTTAATCACTTTTTAAAAATTGTGGACCACTTTGAGGAATTTATGGAAGCTATGGAGCTTCATTTGCCCCCAATCACACATAGTTTTGCCACATTCCAAAGGATTTAAAGATTTCTTGAAAATGAGTGGACCTCAGATTAAAAATTTCTTTCACTGAAAAAAAAGGGGGGGGATTGGAGACACCAGTCTCAGCTCTAGGACTTAGAGAATTGGAAAGTGACCAATCTCTGATTAGATTAACACTAATCTCCACATTAATGGCCTAGCAGAAGGTAAAAAGTATTGATTTCAAAGCATAAAAATTATTTCCTTCATTCTTTACTATGACATAAGATGGCTGGCCTCCAACAGAAAATGACAAGGTATACAAAAGGTTAAATAAAACCCCTCCCAAAAAAAGCAATCATCTGACCAAGACTTATATATGACACAGATACTAGAACTATCTGGAAGGCAGTTAAAAATAACTATGTTTAATGTGTTAGAGGATCTAATGGAAAAGGTGAAAGACATGCAAGATCAGATGGCTAATTTCAGCAGAGAGATAAAAAACCTAAGAAAAAAATCAAATAGGAATGCTAGGTATGTAAAACACAGTAATAAAGTTGAAGAACACCTTCAATGAGATGAAAAGCAGAGTCAATGCAGCCAAGGAAAGAATAAGTAAACTGAGTTAGATCTATAGAAGTTACCCAAACTGAAACAAAAGGAGAAAAAAAAAAAAGGGAGGAGGCTGATACAAAGACCAGGAGGGAGTATCCAAGAGCTATTTTCTATTTTTTCTATCTCCTCCTGTTTCAGTTAAAAATATTTTTAATTTCCCTAGAGACTTTCACTTTAACCCATGTACTATTTAGAAGTGAGTGGTTTAATTCCCAAATGTTTGAACATTTTCAAGTAACTTTCTATTATTGCTTTTCAGTTTAACTCTAGTAGGTCTAAGAACATAGATTTTATGATTGCACTTCTTTTAAGTTTATAAGCCTGTTTTATAACACAGAATATCATCTACCTTGCTGAATTTTCCATATGCATTTGGGAAGACTGCACACTCTTCTGCTATTGAATGAAGTGTTCTAGAAATGAGTATCAAGACAAACAGGTTGGTAGTATTGCTGAGGTCATCTATATCCTTCCCAGCTTCCTGCTTGCTTGTTTTTTTCAGTTACTGAAAAAGGTTTTAATGTCTCCAAGTATAATTGTGGATTTTTTTACCTTTCAGATATATGTTTTACTTTCAGATATTTTTGAAGCTCTTTTTTTATGTGAATTCACATTTAACATTGGCATGGTTTCTTGGAGGATGATACCTTTCTCAAACTTCTAGGGGAAAAAATGGGAGATCTGTGTGATTTTGAGATAGGCAAGAGATTTTGAGATACAACACTAAAAGCACCAGACATAAAATAAAAATCTGATATGTAAAATCTTATTAAAGTTTAAAACTGTTTCTCTTTGAAAGACACTCTTAAGAGATTTTTTTTAAAAGCCACAGAGTGGGACAAAATATTTGCAGAACACATATCTGACAAAGGACTTCT
>NW_012147841.1:8102547-8123769 GCF_000956105.1 Propithecus coquereli
TAAAACTGTTTCTCTTTGAAAGACACTCTTCAGAGATTTTTTTTAAAAGCCACAGAGTGGGACAAAATATTTGCAGAACACATATCTGACAAAGGACTTCTATCTAGAATATACAAAGAACTCTCAAAATTCAATAAGAAAACAAGCAGCCCAATTTTTCAATATAGGCAAAAGAGATGAACATACACTTCTCCAAAGAAGACATGCAGAGGGAAAATTGGCATAAAAAAAGATACTCATTATCATTAGTCATTAAATAAATGCAAAATTAAACCACAATGAATTATTACTACCCACCTGTTAGAATGATAGTATAGCTAGGAATATAACGTATAACATCATACAAACAACAGTCTCACTCCTAGGTATTTACTCAAGTGAATTGAAAACATACATTCACACAAAAACCTGTAGGTGAGTATTTATAGCAGCTTTATTCACAATCTCCAAAGACTGGGAACCCAGATGTCCTTTAATAGGAGAATAAATAAACAAACTGTGTTATATCCATGCACAATTTCTACTTTTCTACACAGAAATAAAAGAAACAAACTATTGATCTATGCAACAACACAAATGAATCTTCAATGCATTTTTCAGTGTGAAAGAAGCCAAAATCAAAAGGCTACATAATGTATGATTACATTCATATGATATTCTTGAAAATGCAAATACAAAGGGATAGACATCAGATCAGTGGTAGACAGGGAGGGGTTGACTACAAAGGGGTAGCATAAGGGAATTTTGGGGTCCATAGAACAATCCTGTATGGTATTGTGGTAGTAAATATATCACTTTATGCATTTGTCCAAAACCATAGAAATATACACCACAAAGAATGAATTTTACTATATGAAATTTTTTTAAAACTCAACCAGATTATCAGAGGACCCCAATATGGAATTCAGACTATGACTATTGTGCTACATAAGCAATTAACATTAGGGGAAGCTGGGTGAAGACTACTTGGGAACTCTGTGCTATCTTGCAACAGATATAGACGAAAAATCTAAATAGACATTTCTCAAAAGAAGACATATAAATGGCCAACAGATATATGAAAAAATGTTCAAAATCACTATTCGTCAGAAAAGAAATGAAGTTTTTCTTGATGATTAGTGATAAAAACTAGAAAAAGATATCCTCTCACTCCAGTTAAAATGGCTTTTATCAAAAAGACAGGCAATAGTGAATGCTTGAGAGGATGTAGAGAAAGGGCAATCCCTGAACACCTGTTGGTAAGAATGTAAATTAGTGCAACCACTATGGAGAACTGTATGGAGGTTCCTCAAGAAACTAAAATTAGAATGGTCATATGATCCAGCAATCCCACTGCTGGGTACATATCCAAAAGGAATGAAATCAGTATATGTAAAAGATATCTGCACTCCCATGTATATTGCAGCACTATTCGAAATAGCCAAGATATGAAGTCAACCTAAGTGTACATCAGAGGATGACTAGATAAAGAAAATGTGGTATATATACACAATGGAATATTATTCAGCCATAAAATGAATGAAATCCTTCATTTGCAACAGCATGGATGGAACTAGAGGACATTATGTTAAGTAAAACAAGGCAGTCACAGAAAGACAAAGATTGCATGTTCCCACTCATATGTGGGATCTAAAAAAACTTTGAACTCATGGAGATAGAGAGTAGAATGATGGTTACCAGAAGCTGGGAAGGGTGGGGGCAGGACATAAAGTAGGGATGGTTAATTGGTGCAAAAAATGTAATTAGATAGAGTAAGTTCTAGCATTTGGTAGCAAAATAGGGTGACTATAGTTAACAATAATTATTTGTATATTTTAAAACAACTAAAAGAGTGGAATTGGAATGTTTCTAACACAAAGAAATGACAAATGCTTAAGGTGATGAATACCCCAATTACCCTGATTTGATCATGACACATTTTATGCCTATATCAAAGCATCACATCTACCTCACAAACATATACAACTATTATATACCCATAATAATGAAAAAATAAATTTTTTAAAAAAATTAAACATTTTTTAAAACCTATGTGGTTGTAACAAAGTAAATTTCCTAGAATTTACTAAATGTAATGTTGATTTGAAAAAAAAAAGGTTTGGCTGTCCATGAGAGCTCCAAAAGTACCATTTTTACGATTTTGTTCTTGACACATTTTAAATAGGAGAAGTTTCTGTATGAATAAATGAGTTAACAAATTCTCAGATTCAACTCATATCTTTCCCTTAGCCCCAGTGCCTTCTTCTAATTTCACAATTTTAGTTAATAATAATTTTATAATCTCAGTGCCCCAGGCTCAAAACATTGGCATCTTTTTTAACTTCTGGTTTTCATCTCAACATTTCTTCCTATCCTACATACATCAAGTCACTAATCATGCCCTTTCTATCCAGATAAATCTTCCTCATGTATTACTCTGATCATGACAAGATTATGCTCCAAACTTTCATGATTCACCATTTTCTACTAAATAAATTCCATCCTCTTTAGGGCATTTAATGGCTCCTAGTATTTAGCAACACGAGCAAGCTGAACTGTTCATTATTTCCAAAGGACAGTATCAATTTTCACAGCTTTCATGCTATTGTTATTGCTATTTTTTCTACTGAAACGTGTTTCTCCTGTCTATTCATATAAATCCAGCCATCTTAATTCACATTCCATATTCTTCATAAAGCTTCATAAAGCTGATTCCCTGGAAACTGGATGCAAACTCCCAGACCCTCCGAAACTCCATACTATTTTGTATGAACCTCTCTTACGAATTTCATCACATTTTTACCTTGCATTATGATTATTTAACCATCTGGTTTATGGTTTCTTATTATATTGTAAGCAAAATGAAAACAAGAACTGCAATTCATATTTATTTTTTATATTTTTCACTGGACCAAGAAAAGTGTCGAACACATGGCCATAAAATAGTAAATATTTGCTGAATGAATGAGTAAAGGAAATATCAATGGATGAATGAGCAAATGTTGACTACATTGGGATGGAGGAGGAAGTAAAGTTTGGACTGGAGTTTTCATTTTAAAAAATAAGTTGTTTCTTCTCTCTTATTAAAAAAAAGAAAGACTATTGTAGAAGAAAATTAGCTTAATAGAGAATAGTGATGGCTATTCACAAAGTTTGCTGCCTCCTGGACTTACTGTCGTAATCATAGGCACATCGGTGACTGTGTTGTTTCTTCAAGGAAACTCCACGACAACAGAAGAAAGCAGCCAGCCTTCCTCAGTCCTCAGAGCTGACAAAGGCTACCTTGATTCTTAGGAGTGTAAGATCTTCCATCAGCTTCCACGTACTGAAAATAAAAGTATTATAAAGACTTATCTCTCTTACATAAAAGAAACTAGACCGTACAGAAAGAACACTAGAGAATTTACCTCAGATAATAGCAGTCTCAGTAAAAAGCACCTGCTGACCCTTGCAAAATGAAGACATCACATGGCACATACATTAAAGATACGCATCAAATTAGATTCTAATACTCTGAATGACACTCTTCTTTATTGAGCATGACTGGAAGCGAAAGCCTATGAGTGACAGCTATTTTCCTCAGCAGTCACAGGTAAAAGATATTTTACGGCTGAAACAACTTTTAAATATCACACTGAATGTTCTAAACAAAGTGTGTCTGCATTTTTTCTTTTAAAAGACCAATTCTTTTTCAATGCTGTTTTCCTGCTGTGAAATATTTTGTATATTTACACAAAATTACTTGAAAATGTTTCACTTACATGGGCCTATCTTGCATAAAATCATTCATTAACACAAGAAAAATAAAGTAACCTTGACTACTTCTGCTACTTTTTTCATGGGATGTGTCAATGGTCTTAGCCAAACTAATTTATTCTTGTGGTGGCTCAAGTTAGAGAAGTCAGAACCTAGTGTTGAAATACCAATAACCTCCCTGTATGTTATTGAATCTGACCTTTAAAATGTTGGATTTAACATACCTACATTCAACTTTTACCATTTCATTTTCCCTTGGATAAAACACAAGAGTATAATTTTTAAGATTCAACATATATAGGTATACATTCTAAGGAGATGCAAACTTTTTGATTTATTCAAGAATCATTGTCTGATATCATTTAGGTACCCATTTTTTGCAGCTCTGGATACATGGGCAAGAACTTACTTCTATTTCTGGATTATAATATTTTATGTGTGCAGCCCAGCTCATTTAAAGAGCTTTCTCCAAATTCACCTCTACTTTTAAATCACTGAATTCTACACAACCATCCTCAATGGGTTATAAAATTTTTCACCAATAAATCTAGAATACACATGTTCACACAAATTTGGATTAATTTACATTAAATGCATAATAATCCTTAAAGCTCCTATTCTAAATACTGCTGAGTGCTCACTTTAAGAAACACTTCAATTAAAAAAAGGAAGAGAGCTCTTAAAGGAAGTCCCCAGTGAATCCTTCTGCAAAGTGAGTAATCACATTCTAAGTTATCTGTTTTGTGAGTTAGGAAACAAGATTCTCGCTTCTGTATCTCTGGTGGAGGAGACGAGAATGAGGGCAAAGAGCATCTCTTGGCCGGCCCAGGAGGAAAGGGTGAGAGGATAGGAGAGCGAGCAGCCCGGGTGCTCTCCCTGGAAAGTTAAATGTCAGCAGGGTTAGGCCTTGCCAATATAAATACAATCACAATGATGGTATAAAAAGACATGCATTTTCACCTCTATTGACTTTTCACGTTCATGGGATAATTATTGTAACATTTTCTTAAAGGGCAAAAAGCTTTTGATGATGAATACATCTCATTACATGGAATTTTACGTGTAATCCGTACATGAATCTCATTGTAATTCAATGGATGAATTACGTGTTAATGCTAGCATAACAAGCCTTTAACCTATTTGACTTAATTACAGGCATATCATCAGATTTACTGGGAAAAGGTTTCCTCCCTATGCTCTAAAAAGTCTTTTCACTTTTTTTAACCCTTTGATCAAATCTTTGGGAAACAATACCAAGTTCCTGGGACTCACAATCTCTTACTCCGACTTCCTACAGACCTAATCCATAGGAAGAGAAAGGACAGAATGGAGAGCACATCATTTTGCTTATCACTATGAATGTCTGTCTAGGGGTTAAGGGCTCCAGTATCACTGGTCACTTATGGGCAGGATCTTTTTCAAACCAAAACATGTGGTGAAATAGAATGAACTTTGGACTGAAAGTTGACAATCTAGCTCTGACATTCACTAACAGGGTAGCTCTAGAAAAGTCAGTTTGCCAGCAGGAACCTCAGCTCTCTTTTCTGTTAAATGGAGATAATACACCCACCTGCGTACTCACAGGGTTTTGATGTAGACCCAATGATAAAATATGTTTTTGGAATAGTGCTTTGTAAACAATAAAACACAATGCAACTAAAGAGTATTGAGGAGGAAGAGGAGGAAGAGGAAGAAGAGAGGGAAGGAGAAGGGAAGGGGAAAGGAGAAAAAAGGAGAAAAAAGGAGACAGAGAAGAAAAAGAAGAGGAAGAAGAAAAAGATAGGAGGGGAGGGATGGGGTGAGGACGACAGGAGGAGAAAAAAGAAGAAAGGCTGATAAGGAGGACCTCATGTTCAAAGAGTGAGGGCTCCAGATTCAGATGTGTTATTAGAATAAGTAACTTTCAGAAGGAACTTCTCTAAGGCCATCTTAGACATGACAGTGTTATGGGTTAAATTATGTCCCCTCCCCCAAAATTTGTATGTTGGAATTCTAACCCCCAATACTTCAGAATGTGACCTTATTGTGAAACAGGGTTATTGCAGATAAAATTAGTTAAGGTGAGGTCATACTGAGTAGATTGGGTCCCTAATCTAATATGACCAGTATTCTTATAAAAGGGGGAAATTTGGACACACACACACACACACACACACACACACACACAGAACCACTCTGCTCACATTGCATTTGCTAACACCCATAGGTTGAAGCAAGTCACATGTCTGAGCCCAGAGCCAGGGGACAGAGAAGTGAACACCACCATCATGAGGCTATAAATGTTTAATTTTATTAGAAGAGATTGAAAAATTTGGACAAATAATTCAATCTACCACAGCCACTAAACTCATCATCAGAGAAGAAATGGAAGGGCCACAGGATGTGTGAGTCTGCACAGGACCTCACAAAGGAAGAGAGGTCCAAGGATGTGGGGACTGAGGTTTCAGATAAGATGCTGATTATGGTGCTGATGCACAATCCACTGTTGTTGTGACCCAAATTCTCTTGGTAGTACCCTAAGGATAAGGTAACCTTAAAACTATTCATCAGTTGTGTCCTGGTGCAATGACCTTGCAGACTCCTGGAATTGTAACCATTTGCTTTTGTGGTCAGTGACACTGACATAATCAGAGGACTTGGGCACTGGGAAGATAAGGGTCCTGAAGATCACCCCAGGTATGGGGAGTATGATTTACCTGGTGTCATTCATCTTTTATTCTATAGATATTTATTTATATGAACCATGAGACGTTCTCGATTTTGAACTTGTAGGAGAAAGGGGGAGACATAATCACGAAATTATGAATCAATGCAGATTCCTACTTACAATGGGGCATGTGATGCTATAAATGAGAGCACTAAGTGGATCAACTCTACATAGGGTCATTTTAGCAAAATTCCTAAGGAAATGCAGTTCAGGCATGGTACATTGGCAATTATTCTGCATTTCTCTTTAAATCATTTGAAGCCGTGATATGGGTACAGCCATACTGGCTTGAACTGCCTTTGATACAGTTATTGGTCAATGCTCGTGGGCTGCATGGAGGTTTGTGATCATCAAAGTGGCAAAGGAGAAGTCCTCCCACTAATGTAAAACGTGCAGTTCAACTGCACACTTTTTGTCATTTTCTGTAAGTCAAGGCTGTTTCCCAGGCATGAAATCAATGGTGGAAAGGGAGGCCAGATCAAAACTAACACCTCACATTGCAGAACACGCTCCCCTTAGGATACAGCAGCAGAGTGCTTGTTGGCTGGAAGTGTGTGCAGCATGTGGTGCTGACACTCATTAGCTAAGGATCCACAGTGCAGTCTGCCTCTCTGGTTCTCACTGGCTGAAAGCAAACAATAGCATTCAGAGCACGGAAATAGATACACATACTGGAATGGGTGGTTATATATCTATATCTATTAGAACTCATTTCAGAGGCCAGCAGTATTACAACAAATCACCACTTTAAAACATTTCAGTAACTATGCAATACATGCACTTGCAAAATGAGGGAAAGAATAGAATACCCGTGGAACACATAACAGGGATATTTAACTAAGAGAATGGTGCTGAGAGCAAACAACAACTAATCTGAGACTTGAAGGAAAAGTAAGAAAGAATTAGAAGGGGAATTGTGTTAGGGTGAGGGGGGGTATGGAGGTAAGAACCTATAGCATTGTCATGATCTGGATTATAATTTGTGCCTTACTATCAACTTAGGACCCAGTAGATTTCTGCTAAATGAATGAAAGAGAGAGCACAGTTGAGCATAGAGAACAAACTGAGAAGGTAGGAGATAGAGTGAGAGGGAAGGGGAGGCGTGCCGTGATGGGCTCAGTGGTGGAACAGTGACTCTGGCTACTGCATGATGAGCACTGCAGAGAGGCCTGGGGAGCAGGAACCGAGAAGACAGGAGGCTGTTGCAGTGATTCTGCAGCCTTGAAGAGTCAGAGAAGAACTTGACTATCAATCAAGGGTTGCACTCTCTATTTAACAAGGTAGAGGCACTGCTTGAGGTAGAGTTTCTAAACCACATTCCAAGTTACAGGAGCCAATGGGAAGAAAGGCCAAAGTTTAGCATGCCAGTTATCTTAGCTGAGTCCTGAAGGGCGAAGAGGAGCTCACCAGGGAGTGGCAGAGCACGTGCTTCTTGTGTACCTGTCGGACAGCAGAGGCAGTTCTGCATCAAGCAGCGGAGGGAGGCTGTTGGCTGCTTGCTGAAGGTCTTCTTTTCGACTGGAGTGGCACCACTCTACCTGTTGTCATTCTGGGGCCTGGGCTGAAGAGGCAGGCCTTATGTGGCACAAGCTCTCCTCGTGTAGCAATGACAGAAGCACAAAACAGCAAATGGAAACATACGAGGCTTGGAACCAGCACACTGCACTCCTGCCCATGCGCCATTAGCCAAGGCAAGTCACCTGATCAAGGCCAAGTTCAAGGAGCCAAGGGGCAGGGAGCTACGCCCTGCCTTTAGTGCAAGGTACTGCAAAAAATTACACAGCAAAGGACGTCGACACAGGGGAAGGGGCCGGCGATGGTGAGAAATGGGCTCAACAATTCCACCTAGCACAAACAGCATCCAAGGATAATGTGCATGAACAAAGAATGTATTAGAAGGTAAACCAGAAATCGGTTTGACTCAGCTTTATAGCACAACGGAGGAAGAAAAGAGAGTGAGAAATTGCGATGAAGAAAGATGGGCATGAGCTGCAGGAAGGGCGTAAGTCACGGAAGGGAAGAAAGCACTGTCATGCAAACAAGCACAGGGTACTCTGGGAGCAGACGAGGGGCAGATGGGCTCCTAGCCAGTCTTGGGAGTTGCTGGGGAGACTTGCCAGACAGAGAGAGTGGCACGGGCCAAGACTGTGGAACTGCAAGCCCTTTACCAAAGCTGGTGCTCGCTGACGGAAGACACACTATCTTTGTGGTCCTGCAATGCATATATTAGCAGGGTTTATACTTGAGCAAAGTATCCAGGCTCTTCTGTTGTGATCTGTGGATACTGGGAAAGGTCCTCTACCCACTAAAATAACTCTTGAACACATCTCGAAAGCCAGTGGAGTCCGGGGTATGTTGCACTAAAGCAGAGAAGAGGACAGAGGAGTCTGGCTTCACTGCGGTGCTGAGCACAGCCCCCCACCCCACCCCACGGCAGGTGCTCCAGGAGGATTAAACTGTTTGTTCTCCTATCAGCATGCTAGTTAATCCTCCAAAACTCTTGCCAGGAATACGCACACAGTAAACACTCTGTTCTGTAAGAACTGTCCTAACAAAAGCAAAAAGAGTGTGTCCATTCCCTTATAGATCTAAGCATATCTCTTAGTCCCATTTCTCTACAATTACCAGAGGTGATAATTGATCTCCAAAAATGATGCCAAATTTCACAGGCTTACTAACTCCTCCCCTTTTTATTATCCAAATCCAAGTATATATTACATATACATATGATTGAGGGAGGCCAACACACTCTGGAGAGTTGCTTGAGGTCACAGCGAGTCAGTAGCTCAATGTGGATTAGAAAAACCTCATGCCCTGTCTGGTCTCCAATCCCTTTTATTTAACCACAGAACAAGTTGCCATGTGAACAAAACATAAAAAAAGTATTAACCTTTGATAAGTTACATTTATTTTCTTGTGCATTTGGCATTTATTTTGCTTGTTCCAATTTGTGTGGCCCAGTATATAGACTTCTGCACATTGTCCTCTGATTTCTGGGTCTTTTATTTCTGTTGGCATTTCCCTTATACTTTAGTTAAAGTTACTATTTTCCATTTCAATAAAAGTTGTCTTGAGATCTGTCCTTTGCTTTGGTGTCACTGCAATGCGAAATTTAACAGGATTTCTCCCCTTCCACACTGAGACAGCAAGTCATTTTAGCACCAGCCTTTCTTGATCAACTGGTTTGAAGGTTTCCTAGGAGAACAAAATTATTTTAACAGTAATTTCACATATTTTCTCTGGCCATTTGTCTCCCTGGTGAAAGTCTCTGGCCTTTAAATATGCCCTAACATTTTCCCCCACTCACAATGTGGTTGGTATCTGTTTAAATCTTTGGTACATTTCATGTCTGTGCATTTCGGTAGCTAATTTTGTTTGAAATCAAGCTGTTGACTTCAGTGTGGCAGCACCACAGGCTGGACACAGTGGTCCCAGGGCCATCGGGAGGCCACATTCCAAAAACAACAGAAACAACGCTCAGAAAATAAAAAGCTTCACTTGATACAATCTAAACGGCCCATACATATCTGCTTTGTACTAACTGCCAAGCATATATGGCAAGATTCATAGATTCCTAAGTACAAATGAGCATAAATGTGAACTCAATTCCCTTTGTCACACCATTTTTCCCAAAAGGCTGAAATTTGCTTGAGAAATATGAACAGTGTCCTGTGTCTAAAGAATTGCTTAAATGATCATGTCAAGCTGGACAAAACAAGCAGCAATACAACAATTTCTAATAATGTGGTTTATCATAAGATAACCAAGTTTCTAAATAGGAAAGAAAATCACTACATGTGATTATGATGACACAGTCCTTAATGAGCTCCATGACTGTCCACATCTAAGGACATTGTTGCCTGCTGTGCTAGCAGAGCTGGAACTAGAATGAGGCGGTCACTTCAGGTGTGAAATTTAAGGGAGTGCCAAAAACTCAGGAGTCAAGATAAATTTTAACGCAATATTTTTAAAATAAAAATTACTGCAAAATATTTATGATGAACAAAATATCAAAATCAATCAAAGTGGATTGATTGTAAAGTTACTGCCCTTTGGAGGGATACGATAGCATAAGAGGGGCAGAAAGAAAAGGGTAATCAGTTTGAAATGTGTGGTTATTTGGGCAACATTCTATATGTTCCAACAGACTTTACAGGGAAAGAAAGAAAGAGAGAAATCTATGCTTATTCAGGGTTGTGTTTTATCTTCCTTAGATTTAAAAAGACTGGAAAACTGAGAAAGAAGAGAAAGTCTATAGGAAAAGGAAAATAGAGCCTAAGAGGTGCTCAAGGTTGCTATCTGTGCCATGCACTTCAGGCCCCCTAGTTTGAGGAGGAGACAACATTCCCTGGATTCAATCCATGCTCTGCCATCAGCCTCATTCTTTTATTCACCAGTCTCTCACCATGGGAACCATCGTCATGCCCATGACATAGCTCAATGCTCACCCAGGGCCTGGCTTTCCAGGCCAAGGAGATAGGGAAGGTGACAATAATAGCTTAGGTCATTAGGCAAAAATATCTGGCCAAAATTTTCCTGAGAACCATCCCGTGGGTTATATTAACCATTAAAATTATATTTGGAAACAGTGGGAAAAAAATGTTAGTTATGAAAAGATCAATTATTATAATATGTGCTGTATAACATTCAAACATGAAGCATTATCCATCACAATCACAGAAATGGGCAAAGTATTCACACAGAAACACTGCTTAGGAAGAGAGATTCCCTGAACAGAGGACAAGCATGCATCCCGTGTAGGACAAGATGAGACCACCATCTGTGTGCTGCTGGATATTTTACTAATTTTCACTGCTGAGAGTGTCAGATCTTTTCATCATTAGGATATTTTACCGAGTGTGTGCCTTCTAGGCTTTTCAAGTAAAGAGTACAATTTTAAAAAATTAAACTTTAAATCATCATGCATTAAGAGTTGTTCATTACCATGAATTTGTTTAAAAGGTGGGTGCTGAAGTTATCACATTAATCTCCCAAACTGAAATGAGCTAAAGGGAAAATGTATCTTTGATAAAGGGAGACCCTGGATAAACAAGTCAGATCAAAGAGGACAAAGTCCGTAGTGCATCAATCTGAATGCCTTTATATCTATTCAGGCAGACTCAATGGGTAGATTCATAATAACCCGTCTGGTTCATTCATTCATTCACTCAACAAACATTTATTGAGTGCCTACTATGTGTCAAGCACTGAACTAGATCCTGAGCAAAACAAACTCAGTCCTTGCTCTCATGGAACTTACAGTCCTGTGAAGAAGACATGCCTTAAGAGAACAATATGCTAAATAAATGAAGAAGGACACAAAATTGGGGGACCTCACCTAATCTACAGTTCAAGGAAGAGTCCAATGAAAATGTGAAATATACCTTCAGACACAGATGGACAAGTTATAGCTAACTTGGTGAAAGGGTGCCTGAATAGGAATAGAAGATGCATTTCCAAAAAGGTGCAAAGAAAGAGCCCATGATACTAGAGAATGACAAATTGAAAAAAATAATAATAATAATAACGAATCAGAGAATTAGCAGGCAAGAGAGGCAGGTGAGGGTTTAATATAGAAACTAGACCTCACAGGAGCATGACAAGAGTGGGATGAACAAGTGAAAGGCTAGAAGGATGTAGTCGGAAAATCTGAGAAACAGTCACCGATGGCTTCAGCCTGGAGCACTGAGGTTGAATGGCGAGACGAACTCACCGACAAGACTGCAAAGCCAACCCAACCACAGAGTGGGAGTTTCCAGAAAGGTCTGTAAAGCTGCTGGGTGTGTGACAGAACCCTGTGTCTGAACCCCATGGCCACCTGAGAATAATGGCTTCCTCTTCGCTTGTGCCTTTCAAATCTCCCATCAGGCTCTGTCCTGGGCAATTTCTAACCCAGGACCATGAAGGGAAGCAGGTTCTGGAAATTCCTGGTCGCAGCCTTAGGCAGAGGGGTGGCAATAGGGACCTCAAAGAAGGATCAGACTATTCACGGCTTGCTATCCAGCTTAGAATTTGCATTTTAGTCCTAAAATCAACAAGAAGCTCTTGTAGGGAATAGCATAATTAGAAGCTCATTTCCAACATTTTTCTCTGGCTACACTACATAGCACAGGTCGAAAGGCAGACTGGGGGAGCAGAAACGCAGGTTAGAAGGCTGTTGTAAAGCAGAGATGATAAAAATTTAGACTAGAGTAGACACAAAGAAAAGTAGAAAGATTAAGATGTAAAACAGGACTTTGCTCTGAATTGGGTATAGGTGGTGAAGACGAGAGAGGATATAGCCAATAGCCACGCCACGTGGGCTTCGGTAATGATGAAATTCTCCCCCAGCCTTTAAATTCAGACACAATCAGGATTGCAAGGGCCTTCAGGTCAACTCGTCTGAACCCCTCCCTAGTTCTGACTGATTGCCATCTTTATTCAACACCGCATTGATTAGGTGAAGGGGGCATGCATGCTTATTTCAAGAATTAGTTTCAGTCCACATAATTTTCATGTCTTTGCATGAAAATGTCACTGTAGCAGCATGAATTCAGGAAGTAGAGTGCAAACATTTTCTCTTTCACTACAGACGGGTAGCAGAGAGAGCAGCTCACTAGACAAGAACTAGGACAAGCCAAGTCCAGCTTTCAGTGAAGACAGGTACCCCCTTCCCCAGCTGTGTCTGCATCAGTCGTCAGAGGATCAAGTTTAGAGATGGGTAAGAGTGGAGCTTAAAGGAGATTTGAAGGTGAAAGAAGAAATTCTATCTCTATGCGGCTAGAGAAAGAGATACTGCAGGAGCAAAGCCAGTGTGCCCTGCCTTCTCCTTTATGTGTCTCAGAAGCTGCCGTGGACTGGCAGAAGCTGCCTCACTTTGAGAGGAGAGCTAAGATAAGTTAATTATGTGTTTGTATTTGATACTATTTGTTAGAAAGACACCCACTTTTTTACCATTCAGCAATGTGGCTATTGTAAATGGGAAACTCTGATGACCCTTTGTTCTAAGTAAATTTGATGGTAGGCTTTCAAATTTATAAAACTTTATCAAGTTAGTAGGAAGCTAATTTCTTCCTGAAACCTTGAACTTGGGGATTTGAGGAATCACGTGTGAGATGGTAAGACCTACAGCAAAATGCGATGTTGCAGCCTAGTACACACAAGGGGAATAATGACCTAGGCTGGGCTTTCGATGGTAACCAAGAAAGGATGCAAAACAGTTTCACTGGGTTTGAATGTGAGATCAAGGAATCACCAGAAAGAAGAAAAATATTTATGAGTCCATCGAACCCAAGAAGAAAATAGGAGGGAGAGAGTCATGCTTAACACCCAGAAGAAAGGATATCTTCAAGTTAAGAAAATGCCTTGAGGAAAAAGCAAACTTCTAGTTCAAAACTTTCTCGAGCCAATATCTTGCGATCCAGTGATGTACTGTTATGTCCAGTAGCTCTAGAATTGGCAACATCTTGACTACTCTTCTTTCCAAAATACTTCAAATTTCTCCACTGATGAATTTTTTTTTTTTGGAGAAATTTATTTTTAATCACCCAACCAACTCCAATCAGAAGTACCATTCACCTTCAAGAAATATGTTTTATAAAAAACTTCATTATAAGACATATAATTGTGTTTTATTAAACACCTTCTAAGCATGTTATAGGAGATACATGTTTATTCTCATGAAAAGGTCTGAATAATCAACCATCTCTAACACACCTCAGAAGAACTATAAAACCATTATTCCAACTTTAAAATAAAAATGTAACAATATGCAGTTACAATTGATTCTTCATCATCATCGTTCAGAAATGCAATACTTTGCTCTTCTTATAGCCCCTTTGATATATAGTTGTCAACCAATGAAGCATGAAGCATTCAAATTACTTTCAAATATAAAATAACAGTATACTTTGGAAAATTAATTTTATTTCCTATACCGAAAGGAAATTTTCAAAAATTATGATGTGTTATTCAAACTCGAAAGGACCAATACTGCAGATTTCAGAGAAAGATTAATAGTGGCAGCATCTAAAATAGCAATTTTCACCGTGAATGACATAAAACCATTTTTAGAGGGACCCGTTTGCATCCTGAGTGGGATTGGGATGGTTTCTGTCACATTGAATGATAATGTATGAATGCCCCAGATTGGTCTGAGATTATTAACCCCCATAAACCTCTTACCAGCACCCCCAGGTCACATTCCTGCTGCATATCTAATGTTGTGATGTATAAAAAAATAGCATAATGGTAACAACCTCTTAAGTTCTTGCAAAGATTAAATGAGATAATGCATGTAAAGCACTTAACACAATGCCTAACATAAAGCTAATGCTCAATAAACAATTACTATTATTATACTCTAACCTTCCTGCTAGCCAGAAAAATTCCATTAGCTGGAGCATGAGTACCATTTTTCTATTGGGGGTTGAAGTGATTTCAATAATTTATACCCTGTCATCATCATCTAATGACAATAAATGAGAGTCAACCCCAGATCAGCTAGTTATCCTTTGTGGGTGAATTTCAGGGGAACCTAAGTCATACACAGGTCCCAAATCTGAAAGAATTTAGTAAAATGCCTCCAGGTCTTAAAACTTCAAATAAGTACTTAAAAGTCCACAATAAGCTGTGTTCTCTGTGTGAGTTGGGAGCAGAATCAAAAGATAGAGTTTCTACTCTTAATTTACATAATAACTCATGTGGGACCATGAGGCTCACCAGCAGACTTCTTGGTGCAGATGTGTTTTAATCTGTCAAATTGGGATATTAATAATATTATCTTGTGAACAAACTTCCACACAGGGCTATAAGGCTAGGAGTCCAGATAACTGTGGTTGTCTTATCTTGGCTCTTTTCCGTCTCTTCTTTTCTAGAATTTAACATGCCCCAGTAGTCACCACAATTGAGTGGCCAAAATAAGCAATACTTCTGGCTCCCAGTGACAAAAAGAAAAAAAAAAAAAAAAAAAAAAAAAAAAGACAAAAACAAGTCAGAATGGCTTAAATGGTAAAGGCACTGTATTGCTTACGTACTAGAAAAACCCAGAAGTAGAGCTGCTCTGGGCCTGTTTTGGTCAGGGCTCCAGCTCTGCTTCTGCTCAGACACACTGCCTCTCTGTTCTCCCTTAGGGGCAGCTTTGTCCCCAGGCTGGCTTCCCACAGGGGGCACAATGGCCTCACCAAATCCAGGTGTTAAAACCACTTTTCTTCCCTTACCATCAAATACAAGTTCAGAACTTCACTTTGACTGGGCCACCTTTGTTCTGTGCCCATCCTAGAAACTCATCCTTATGGTGGGGAGATGAAGTTATGCTGGTTTACTCAAGGGATGGAGGCAAAATGACTGCTCCCCACAAGGCGGATGCTACACAGTGAGGAAGGGATGGATGATGAGACAACCAAAAGTTGCACCACTTGTTAGATTCTGCCACAGAGGCTAGAAAGTCGCTCCCAGGGAATTACAGAGGTTCCTGTGTGACCCAGCTCTGTGATATTTACCACCTCTGAGATCTACTCAAGTCCCAGATTTTCAAACAACAATCTGAAAGGTGTATTTCATTCTCAGCTAAAAATTGGCACCCCTTGGACAACAGCTCATTGTCCTTGGACCAAGTGTATGTACTGCCTCTATTTCCTCTTCTCTTTAGATTAATTCTTTTCATAAAACTCCTTGGTCCTTCACACGAATAGGCCCTTCACGAATCCCTCCTAGCCTTCTGGGTATGTGGCTTAAACTAGTGTCTAGCTCTAACGCATCTGCTGCACATCTATGCTAAAACCTTATATGGAGATAAATAATTTTATAAGAACTAATTGGGATTCAAAGTTCCCAGGAGAAGTCAATGAATTAATAAGAAAACTAAGTAGAAATCACAGGGATTCCTCCCTAGATGGAATGGGACCACGTATGTCCATTTTTTTGCATGTGTTGTAGGCAATGCTGTGAGGGTATATTTTTGCATTTCATCTGACCCTCATTTTTCAAGATTGAAAGAAACAACCTAGAGACTTTCAGGTCCTGAAATTTTCTGAAGAGTTCTCAAAAACACTTTAGAATGTGAATGAAATATTTTAATACATTTAAATCATTTTCAGAAGAATTGTTTTCCTTCGTGGAGTCTAACTGAAAAAGTAATGAGTGCATTTCTTCTCCATGTATTTAATGTGTCAAAAATACCATCTTGCTATTCATCTTCAAAGAAGTAAATGCAGATCACCTATCAAAAGGAAAGATAAACACCAAATGTACAGCTTATGGGGAATTCAGAGGAAAAACATTCAAATTTTCTCAGGCCACCCAAGCTATTCTATCCAATTAACAGAATTACATGTTTCTCTCTGCATATATGGGTATTTGTCTGTTTAGAGAATTTTGAGTTTTCTATAAAGGTTCTGTACCCTTTTTGCACTACAGACCCCTTTGGCTCTCTGGTGAAACCTATGGAACACATCTTGGAAAGATATAAAGAAATTAAGTATATTAAAATACAGTTGTCAAAATAACAAATGTGTGATATGGTGATACATACACTTTCTAATTAATTCATTCAACATTAAGATCTAGAAGCAGGTCTACTAACTACTATAATTTTGAAGTAATATCTATAAATAATATTTTGAGGTACCTGAAAAATTTTAATGCAGTGTGCAAACATCTGTGATAGTGATAACAAAGTCACAGGTGGTGCTGATATTACAATGATCTGTTGCCTTGACCAAGGTGACCCAGCTGAGAGTCTAACCCCAGGTAGTCTGGCTGCAAAGTGCCCTCTCAATTACTTTGCTATTCTGCCCAAAATAGACCTATGAGACAATTTAGCTCAAACCCTTTATTTTGCAAGTAAAATAACTAAAATTCAGAGAGCATGGGTAACTTGCATCATCAGCTACAATTAGGAAAGTTTTATTTTGGTTTTTTGGCCCTCAAATATATGGAACTGGACAAAACATAATCACTGCTTCGGGACCTACCAGGCATGGTCCTTCTTACTTGAATTAACTAAATGATTTAAATAAAAGAATGAACATTCATGAACTCACTACTCAACCCAAAGATTTCCCACTGACAGTAACTTAAATCCACTTCCCCATCCAATCCTTTTCTTCCATGGTAGCCAGAATGTTTATAGTTCTTTCATGTGCACACAGTTTTTAAAATCACAACATAGGTATATTTAACAATGTTTAGTTTTCATTTAGCTTTGAACTTTATCATAAATAGGTAACCTTTTGGAGCTTAGTTTTTACACTCAACATCACATTACTAGGATTCATCCTTATTACTGAGTGTACTTTTAGTTCCATCATTAGTCCAAAAAAACCACAACAAAATCCAGCTCTGTGCTGCTTGTAGAAAATGGATTTGAACCCTGATCTCCTAATTCAAAGACCAGCACTTGCTCTACTACCCTAAAATGGCCACTCTTTCCCTCCAAGCATCCCCTTCTCCTCCGAGTGGCGTATTTATTCAGAGGGAGCTCTTCCCAGGAACCCTGAATCATGACAGCAGGTGGCTGTCAACCAAACCTTGGGTAAGGCTGGCTTGTTATCTGAAACATGCAAGTAAATTGGCACTGAGTGTCTCTGGCCTGGTGGAGAGAAAAGGAAAACCCAGCTCACAAAGGTGTGCAGAGGCCGGGGGTACAGGTCTATTTGGGGAAGCAAGGAAGCTCAAAGTCAAAACTGATTGGGCCATGGAAGGTCAAAGGTGAGGAAGACCCTCATATTGCTTCACTTGGGCTAAGACCAAAAGCCAGGCATGGCTGAGACCTTTGGGGACAGAACTCAGTGCCATGTTGCTATGGTGATTCTTCCACCAGCTCAGAGGCTTCCTCTGCTCTGTAGCAAAGCCCAGCCTCCAAGAAGAAAGGAAGTGGGAGTTGTGAGGGAGGGAAAGAGGGTACTGCTGAAGCCAAGGCCAGAGGAATTCCACTGTGGGAAGACCATGAGGTGACACTCCCTTTCTGCTGCGAGTATGCCTGTATGTGTGTGTGTCTGTGCACATGTGTGCATGTGCCCACGTTGGGGATGAAGGGTTAAAGAGTGGCTTTTCTCTGCTACATTCCCACCATGGGAGTATACCTTTAACTAATTCATTCTAAACCTCAACCTCTTCCCCAATGATGAAAACTAACTCAGATAACTCAATGCAGATTTCTCTTTTACTGGACTGTGAACAGATCTTATGTGAGTACCTCCCTCCACAACAAACAAATACACACACGCACACACACGCACAACATACACCCTTCTGCCATCTTTTCTCAACAAACAACAGATTGCATTGCTGCTGTTCAGAATATTATGCCAGGAAAACAGAGAGAAAAAATGGAAAAAAAAAAAAAAAACTTCATCAAGATTCAAACCAAATGTATGTGCCTACCAAGCGATACACTGCACAATTGTAAGCACTTCATAAATGCTCATCCAAACCCATGCCTGCAAAGATTCAGGGAAATCGTTGCCCAGCCCTACGCTCTGGGGAAGGGCCATATGCGAAAGTGAGTCATATCTGCCATCTGCAGACTGCGTTCCAGCCTGCTCAACAAGCGTTCCCTTTGAGGTCATTCATAGTCCCCATTTTACAGATGGACATTCACAGAAAGGAAGAGAGGTGATTCAAAGCCTTTTCCCACTTCTTCTCTCGGGAACTACAGAAATAAGTAAGCTCCTCTTTTTACTCATCGAAATGATTTTTTTTCAAAGAAAGCAACAGTTTTTGCCAGATCACAGGTACAGAATTCAGAGAATGATCATTTTTTACCAGAAAATGTGGCATCTACCATGATCACCACCAGGTACAAAACAAAGAGCATATTTTTTTCTCTTCCTGGGGTAACTGAACTTAAAACGTATGATGACAGATACTCATAGGTCACTGTACCAACCAATACCAACCTGGGTAAGCCACTCACAAGAACTAAACCTCTGTTGTATTGTGGCATCATTGTGATAATATTTTTAAAGTGAAATAAGATTAATATGCCTAAAACCCATTAATTTTTTAAATGAAAATTTACAGCTATAGCAAAAAAAAAAAAAACATTAAAAATAGAAAGCCTGCCTATTCAGCAACTCTAATGACATTACTAGAATGTGTCATTAGTCTACATATGACCCCAGGCAAGTTACTTTAATCTTCCTAAACCTCATTTTTCTCATCTGTAAAATATACTATAAATAGTATCAACCTCTCAACTCAAGTGATATTGATGATTAAATGATTCATCGTGCATGCAAAAAAACTTGACATAGTGCCTAGTACACAGTAAGAACTGAGTAAATATTAGGAATTCTCATAGTGTGCCAAGTTCAAATGTATTACTTGAACTGGCAAATGATGATCCTTCCAAATGGAAGTGTAAAGCATCCTTGCTTCGTAAATTACAGATAGGCATTAGCGAAATACCATTGACAAATACATTCTCAAATTATTGTTGAGCATCCATTATTTATAATTTACATGAAAAGGGAGCCGCTATACACCTTCTAAAATCATGACAGTACTTTCTGCCCTGAGGTGAACTCTGCCGCAGTACTTGGGTGAGCTGAAGTGGGGAAACCATATGCAGGGAAGGATCCAGGTTGTTCCAGGGCATAGATTCCAACTTTGTGGCATGGATGTGGGCAGCTGGGCAAGTCGCAACAGCCTGGCAGTAGCTAAGCCTGGAGCAGCTCCTTTGAATAAAGGTTTCCAGCTGACTGCACATCTAAGTGGCAGGGTCAGGAGTGGCCTTAGGTTCTGGGAGGCAAAGATGTATCCACAATTTGAGAAGAGCCTTTACTCTAGGGATGTGCAAAGAGGAGGGCTGACCCCCATCAGTCGCTTGATCCACAGACACACATGCTGAGAAGGAGGACTTCCCAACGCTGTCACCTTTGAATAGCAGAGAATGGCTGGTTATTACAGAAAGTTTTATAACTCAGAAGATGTATGTGATTGTAAGGCTCCTGATGAACATGCATTCTCCCCATAACCACCCTAAGAGACAATTTGTTATTCATCTCAATTAGCACCTGATAAACATAACAAATTAAATTAGTTTGTGGCCAGTGTCATGATGGAATCCTAGACCGGCAAGAATCTGAAGAGAACTTAGACATCACCGAATTCACCATCTTCATTGTGTGAAGAAAATGCAGTCAAGGGAGATTCGTTGACTGGTCCAAGCCCTCACAATTCACCATGCTTGTTAAGAATGCAACACCTCAGTGCTTTGCAATTCGTTGAGAAATTGTCTTCCACCACTACCACCCCTACCTCAGGACCATGACTCAAATATTTTATCAGTTTAACCACAAAAAACACTAAATCTACCCTACTAATTATAGGAAATCATTGGCCATGGGTTGAACAGCCTCTTCCTTTCCGGAAATTTCCTCAAACAGCCTGCTCCCTTGCAACCAAACAAGGACAGCCAAATATACTTAAAGGCCAATCACAAAACTTCCCCATGCTCCTTTCAAAAATCTCACCTTAATAGAATATATCTTTTTTTACTCTATAAAACTCATTCTCCTTTCAAATCCTCCTCGAACCCCTGCAGGAGCAAAAGTGACAGTAGATGTTTCCCTTGCTACAGCAAGCATATGAATAATTTGATTTCTAACTTAGTTTTCGTTTTGGCACAGTAGAATTGGAATTCAAATGTGTTGTTTAAAAACGTTACTCATTTTTGTGCCAGTACCAAGCTGTTTTAGTCACTACAGCCTGGTAGTACAGCTTAAAGTCAGGTAAACTGATACCTCCCAGTTTGTTCTTTTTACTTAAGATTGCTTTGGCTATACGAGGTCTTTTCT